>NC_134497.1:27498743-27605138 GCF_040206685.1 Ascaphus truei
ATACACACACACACACACACACGTAACAAGGACTAATTGTAGTATAATGTAATACAATACATAAACTTATGTCAAAAACGAATGTTCTTACTAGGAATTTATGCAATTTATTTAATTTAGGTTTTTTTTTAAATGCGGGACTAGGGGCGGGAATAGGGACGGGAATAGGTGGCGAGTAGATTTTTTGGTTCGGCGAGTAGATTTTTGGGTGATTTGTCAAGCACTGTATATATATATATATATACAGTACAGTATATATTGTATATATATATATATATATACAGTACAGTATATATTGTATATATATATATATATATATATACATATATACAGTATATACAGTAGTAATATTAGTTTTTCCGTCTGTATCTTGTTCCTCCCTCTGTGAACATTGAAAGAGGAGAGGTTTTGTGTACATCACTACTGCTGTTTATATACTGTACATTGGACTGTAGAAGCAGAGTAGACTGGACACAGCACCCCACCCACCTCCTACCAGGTCACCCTTTTCCTGAAACGACAAGAAAACAACAAATTAGTGCAGTTATGTGCGTACGGTATTATTATTAATTAATGTACTGTACATGGCTGGTGCTGCTTCAGCAGTTAGTAGGCGGTTACCGTAGTACAGTCAAACTAGTCTACTGTATACTGGAATTACTGTATACTCTGACTACTGTTAAATACTATGTACTGTAACCTGATGGCTGGTGCTGCTCTCTCTGTAAAGAAAAAACTGTAACTACTGTATAGTAATACTGTACTCTGACTATTGGGAAAGGAAAAATCTGTCCCATAGTTACCTGTATCATACTGTACTTACAATACTACAGCACAGCACTACTTTCCTGATGCTTGCCCATTGCGCGCGATCACAATGGGCAACACAGTGGCAATATGGTCTATATATTTATTGCAGCGTTCCACGGTGAGTACATCATTCCAAAAACTCATTATGCCTTTCAACAACTCATCCTTTTTGGAGGGTTTCGCCACTTTCCGGATATGGTCCTTCAGTTGATGCCAGACCATTTAGATCGGATTGAAGTCGGGCGATCTGTCATTTGAAAAAAAGGACAATTAGTTTAAGAGATACATTACACAGCCAAAACAGTGGGGAACAAAAAAGGGAGACTGCTGCACTTACTCCGCTGGCGTCTTCACCCATTTGATACCGCGCTCAAGGATATGCGCTGTTGACGCGGTGTGCTTTGGGTCGTTGTCCTGGTAGAAGCGGTGACCATTGGGGAACTCACGTGTGATGTATTGCACAATCTCAGGCACAATGTTGTCTTGGAAGAAAGCTTTATTCATGATTCCTATAGCAAGAAAAGAAAAGTGCTCAAAAAAAATACACAATAGTACAGTACAGTGCATAAGGCTACATTATATTTCGTATATTTTACCTTCAAAGATGACAATGCATCCTGGTCCACGCCTAGAGATGGCACCCCACACATGCAGCTTCACGGGTGTTTTGGCCGCGGCTTCAAAGATATGCGGCCTTTTTTGTGGAACGCAAAGGTTGCAAATCTCTCCAGCGACACAGTAGACTCATCAGTGAAGATGCAATCCTGGAAAGTTTCCCCACTGTCGATCCATGCCTGGGCCTGTAGCACTCTTTTGATTTTGTTAGCGTCCCGTATCATGAGGTATGCTCTGTAATGACAAGGAAAAAATAATTTTAGCTGTACAGTACAGTTTCCGAAACAACACTTTTACCTCCTGTACTGTCCAGTACCAACCTCACACGTCCATTTTTCCATCCAATGCTGCGTCTCATCTTCTTTATGCTGGTCTCGGATACAGCGAGATTGTGCTTTTCCTGCAGAGTGTATTTGACCCTTAATGCACTGTTCTCATCGTTCCCCTCACTTATTTGGTCCACCAGGAGAGTTGTCTCCCTGCAATGTTAAGAAAATATATTGTTTATACAGTATACAAAATATATACAGTATACTGTTGCAATATACAGTAAATATAAAGATACAAAATATATTCTGTATACTGACTGTTGCAATATACAGATACACAATATATTCTGTGTACTGACTGTTGCAATATACAGATACAAAATATATTCTGTATACTGACTGTTGCAATATACAGATACACAATATATTCTGTGTACTGACTGTTGCAACATACAGATACAAAATATATTCTCTGTACTGACTGTTGCAATATACAGATACAAAATATATTCTGTGTACTGACTGTTGCAATATACAGATACAAAATATATTATGTATACTGACTGTTGCAATATACAGATACAAAATATATTCTGTGTACTGACTGTTGCAATATTCAGATACACAATGTATTCTGTATAATGACTGTTGCAATATACAGATACAAAATATATTCTGTGTACTGACTGTTGCAATATAAAGATACAAAATATATTCTGTATACTGACTGTTGCAATATACAGATACACAATATATTCTGTATACTGACTGTTGCAATATACAGATACAAAATATATTCTGTGTACTGACTGTTGCAATATACAGATACAAAATATATTCTGTATACTGACTGTTGCAATATACAGATACAAAATATATTCTGTGTACTGACTGTTGCAATATTCAGATACACAATGTATTCTGTATAATGACTGTTGCAATATACAGATACAAAATATATTCTGTGTACTGACTGTGGCAATATAAAGATAAAAAATATATTCTGTATACTGACTGTTGCAATATACAGATACAAAATATATTCTGTATGCTGACTGTTGCAATATACAGATACACAATATTCTGTATACTGACTGTTGCAATATACAGATACAAAATATATTCTGTATACTGTTGCAATATAAAGATACTGTATACTTATGCGTTAGCTACCCTTGGTGCCCTTTTGCGTTCTCTGTTTTTTCCTTGTGCATGATAGCTCACGGTGGTTGCTGGCACAACGATGCCAGAAGTAGCTAACCAGCGTTGGATATCAGAAATTCGGTGTCCGCTCGTGTACATCTCCTTAATTCGCGTGCTGAGATCCTTGGAAATCTTCTTAACAACCATTGCTGCGAGTAGAGAGAAATACAATTCAAATACAAGAATGTATATTCGATGTTTAGTCGATGTGTATTCAATGTGCAGTGAATCCACAAAATGATGGTGTATTTATACGGTAATGACTCACACGCCCACTTTCAACACCTGTACCTCGCTGCCATGCATAAAAGGTTACACACTTTGCATGGCCCACCACTCGATTACTGTATGTTTATCTGACCTTCCCCTTGTCCAGATACTGCATTGTGCCACCTGCTTCCATGGACGCAGGAACCCACTCGCCTCTGCCGTGCCTGTCAAGCAGAAAAAGCGAAAGGCGGCAGCCGTTTCCACGCCAAGGCCAAAGCGACAGGCTAAGGCCAATAAAGAAAACCTTCCGCTGACCCCAAAGGCTAAGGGTTTTCATAGACGTCAGCCTTATTATGTGAAGAAGATATACGGCGATGTGCTGTCGACGCAAAACGATTGGCAGCCAACCCATCGAACCCGCAGACCACCACCTCCCATACGCTTCGACAACTCTGCCGCCGCTGTCCGGAAATCTTCAGGCCGTCTTCTCCGCCCCTCGTCGAAGACGCTGCCGCCTCTGAAATCCACGGGTCACTTTCTCCTTTGCTCTTGGACGACTCTGCTTCTCGCCCAGAAATCCAAAGGTCACTTTCTCCATCCCTCTTCGACGACGCTGCCGCTTCTCCTCCACCGGATATCCACAGGTCACCTCCTCCACCTTCTCATCCTCCGTTGCACCCATCCACACAGATGTCCAGACGCCATGCACAAGCAGCTCGTTAGACCGGATGCTCAATGGGATAAGTGTGGATATCCCCGGGAACTCTATTGTGCTGGCAAAGATAGATTTGCTTTTGGAGACAATGCTAGCCATGGAGCAGCGGATGCAGAAGATAGAGGCTGACATAGCGGGCATACATTATTTGCTCGGTGTTAATGCCCCTGTTTCCCCAATGCTGGAGCAAGGGGTTGACATGGATGTGATGAATGGAACCTTCGACCCCCTTCCATCACCAAGCGCACCCCCTCCACCAGAAGATGCAATGTACATGTATGCCGTTGAGGAGGATAACATGACAACCCCGTCAAGACCATGCAAGGTGACAACACGGCGACCAAGACCGGAGGAAGCGTACTCCCAGACAACCTACCATCGCCCGTCGCCTCAAGTATACCCGCTCACAGAAGACCTACACCCGCTCGCATCGATGTGGTGCCCGACATCACCCTGCGCGATATGCCAGTGGCACTCAGGGAAAAGTATAGGGTGAAGAGTGCTGGTGCACCCCACAAGTATGCCTTGTTACTTTTTAGGCACCAGGTTCCCTACTCATTGTACTGCGAATGGGCCTTCAAGTGAACTACGAGGGAAATCGTGTAAAAAAAGCGCTTCCTGTCAATTTAAGACAGAATATTATGAACGAATTGCGGCGCTTTTATCCAATTACAGATCCAGTAATGAGAGGCGTTCGAGACTGCATTAATGGCGTTTTGCGCCATGCAAGGAGTCGGCCATGGACGGACATACCTGTACAGTTGTGCTGACCTGTATTGTGCATGTTTTGACCTGCTGTACTTAAATAAAGGAGATGTTGTTGTGTGTTTTGTAAACTGTATGTACGCTATACACAAATGTTGCAACTTGTAACACACAGGACCTACTGTACTGTACCTACCTGCACAATTACAGTCCCTGAGGGCCGCAAACAGGCACTGTTTTCAAGGTAAGGTTGTCCTGAAAACCGGGCCTGTCTGCTGCCCTCGAGGACTGTCGTGGCGCAATGGTGCAGGCCTGACTGACCGTTTTGCACACCATCCCACTGTACTATATACTGTACTGTATGTTTCTTTAATAAAGGAGATGTTGATTTTTGTCACGGGTACAGTTACATTTTTTAACTTGCTGTACTTCAATAAAGATGTTGTGTGTTTTTCAACTTGTATTTGTACTGGTGCAGACTGCTTTTCAGACCTTCCCACTGAATACAGTATGTTTTGACTTTAATAGAGGGGACGTTGGGTTTTGTATAATTTATGAATAAAGAATTTGTTTTTAAAGCATGTGACTGTAAACCATACTGACTGACTGTAAATGTTTTATCTTTATATACATAAATAAATGTTTTCACTACTGTAGCAGTAAACCATACACCTGTTGATGTTTTGAATTGCTGTGCACTTAAAATGTTTCCACATTGTACAGTATTTGTAAATAAATGTTTTTGTACTTACAGTACTCCACCAATAAAATAACATGTTTATTTGTTTTACATTGTTCAATTGGCTCCATTGTAACAAAATACAGTGTTTCTAGAATGTCGGGGCATACAGGACTGCACTGTATACTGTAGGCATGCTCAGTATACAGTAAGAGTATAAAAAAAATAGAAGACGCATACTGTACTGTTCTGTATGAACTGACAGTGTAATACATGTAGAATAAATGCATAGTTTTTATTTTTCCGGGTTTATTACACACTATATAAAACTGTATTGTATACTGTACGGCCGGAAAACATCAGCATACTGTTTCAGGTACAGTATTCTATCCTAATCAATAACTACGGCCACTAAACTTTAGACTCCGGTACGTGGCTTTTTAAATCCGATTCAGCAATTTGTCTGTCTGTTTGTCTTTGTCTGTCTGTCTGTCTGTGTCTGTCTGTCTGTCTGTCTTTGTCTGTCTGTCTTTGTCTGTCTGTCTTTGTCTGTCTGTCTTTGTCTGTCTGTCTTTGTCTGTCTTTGTCTGTCTGTCTTTGTCTGTCTGTCTGTCTGTCTTTGTCTGTCTGTCTGTCTGTCTGTCTTTGTCTGTCTTTGTCTGTCTGTCTTTGTCTGTCTGTCTTTGTCTGTCTGTCTTTGTCTGTCTGTCTTTGTCTGTCTGTCTTTGTCTGTCTGTCTGTCTTTGTCTGTCTGTCTTTGTCTGTCTGTCTTTGTCTGTCTGTCTTTGTCTGTCTGTCTGTCTTTGTCTGTCTGTCTTTGTCTGTCTGTCTTTGTCTATCTGTCTGTCTTTGTCTGTCTGTCTGTCTTTGTCTGTCTGTCTGTCTGTCTTTGTCTGTCTGTCTGTCTGTCTTTGTCTGTCTGTCTGTCTGTCTGTCTTTGTCTGTCTGTCTGTCTGTCTTTGTCTGTCTGTTTCTGTCTGTATCTGTCTGTATCTGTGTCTGTGTCTGTGTCTGTGTCTGTGTCTGTCTGTGTGTGTCTGTCTGTATCTGTGTATGTGTCTGTGTTTGTCTGTGTGTGCGCGTGTGTCTGTGTGTGTCTGTGTGCGCGCGTGTGTCTGTGTGCGCGCGTGTGTCTGTGTGCGCGCGTGTGTCTGTGTGCGTGCGTGTGTGTGCGCGCGTGTGTCTGTGTGCGCGCGTGTGTCTGTGTGCGCGTGCGTGTCTGTGTGCGCGCGCGTGTCTGTGTGCGCGCGCGTGTCTGTGTGCGCGCGTGTGTCTGTGTGCGCGTGTCTCTCTGCGCGTGTCTCTGACCCACACACTCTCTCTCTTACACTCTGGATCTCTTATTTACCCTATATATCTTAACTGTCCTATACCTACACCAAAATAACCTATACTGCTTTCTTTCAGATCTAACTCTCGAGCTTCACACGGAAGACATCAGAATCCCCCGTAACCCTGAAGACAGGTAGGGAACACCTCCCCTCCATTGTATAACATTGCGGGAATGAGGTACCTGGACATTGAGGGACTGTGGATCAGGTAAGATCCCAGGCGGGATTGCTGCTTTAGATATTGTGACGCGGGGGCGTTAAAAGGCACTAGTTATGGGGTTCAGGAACACACACGTAACAAGGACTAATTGTAGTATAATGTAATACAATAAATAAACTCATGTCAAAAACAAATGTTGATCTTACTAGGAATTTATTAATTTTTTTTTAAAAGCGGGTTTGGGGGCGGGACTAGGGGCGGGGCTAGGTGAAGAGTAGATTTTTTTGTTCTGCGAGTAGATTTTTGGGTGATTTGTCGAACACTGTATATATATATTTATAGGCAGGCAGCCACAGTGATCGGGGCAGAAGGAGGACACATCACCCGCTCCCCCCACCCCCGCCGGCTGCGCAACCCCCCTTCATCTCCCGCACGGGCAGGCAGGCAGCAACGGTGATGGGGCAGAAGGGGACATATCACCCGCTCCCTCCCCCCCCCCCCCCCGGGGGCCGCACAACCCCCTTTCATCTCCCGCGCGAGCAGGCAGCCACGGTGATCGGGGCGAAAGGGGGACACCACACAGCGGCAGATCGGGAGCGAGCACACGTCACTGGGAGACTCATGAATATTCATGAGCTTCCACTGACTGACAGGAGCAGATGAAATACATTCCCCATATCTAAAGATGTCGCCAAATTTCGGCGATCAATACATGGAGAACGAATTGACTGGCAGCTATGCAGTTCTTTAGGTAATTAGAGATTGCCCACATGAAACTATTGAAGTAAAAAAATAAATAAAAAATAAAAAAAAGACTGAACAGCAGCTTTAATGGAGAGAAATGTACAGTATATAACGATGGCTCACTTGTATTTACCCACATTTTGACTGGAATGGGAGCCACAGGCCACACCTGTGACAAATTTCTTATTACTTAAAAAACACAAAAAAAAAACACTTGTAATTAAAAAGTCCCCGACAAGATGACACAAGAGACACAAAGGTGAGTTTTCTTCCGGTGGAACTAAACAGAAAGTGGGGTGATGTAACGAGGTCTTGTAGCAGGAATGTGTTCCATTAGCAACCTGAGCATATAACATGCCCTGGACTGATTAACAAACTGGAATATAGAAAAAGCCTTGAGCCACAGTTTAAGGCCACGTCCATAGCAGGGGAAGCCGCGCTGAGCCATGCAGACGCTCCGCGCTGAGCCCCGGCGGAGGGGGCTCACGCGAGCGCCCGCAGGCGTGCTGAGGAGTTGGATTTTTCAGCCGACAGCGAAGCTGTTTTTCAGCGCGCTGTCGGCTGAAAACATCCAATCAGCGCGAAGCAGCGTCAACATCACGGTGCCGTGACGGCGCCGTGACGTTGGTGCGTCGCAGGCTATTGGTCCAGCGACGTCACTGCCCCGCCTCCCTAATTATGCCCCCACCTCCCGATCATGCCCGCTGGCTCGCCTGCATGTGCATGAAATCGCACAGGCTTCAGCAGGCATCAGTGTCAGCGCGGTTCAGCACTGCTCCCATCTCTATGGACGCAGCCTAACGAGGGTAACAATGTTGGTTTGGGCTTGAAACTCACCCCGCCCCGTCATGACCACGCCCAACCCATTGTTCCACATGGACCACAGATCGTAGATTTTACCCGTGCATGCGCCGCCAGGCAATCAGATGCGTGTGCAGCAGTGACCACTGCGGACGTAGCCTAAGGCTTTGGTCCTGCTGCGGCGCGCGGCCGCGGACCACCATTTGCTTGTCTCTGTTCTTGAAGTCCCCCCAGGCACCTTCTGGCGTGGCTGACTGCGTGCTGTGACGCATCAGCCAGCCGGAGCTACAAGGAGCTTGTGATTTCGGCGTGTGCCACGTCACGTGGCAAGCAAGGGAACCAATCACGGATTGGATCCCAGCAGCCAATCCGATTTCTCTCCACCCCCCCTGCTCCGATCCCCCTGTTTCATTCACCCCCCTGCTCTGATCCCCCTTCCGATTCCCCTCCTGCTCTGATCCCCCTTCCGATTCCCCTCCTGCTCCAATCCCCCTCCTATTCACCCCCCGTGTGTATTTGTGTGCGAGTGCCTGTGAGCCTGTGAGGGTGCCTGTGTGTGTGTGAGTGCCTGTGTGTGTGTGAGGGTGCCGATGGTCTGAGGATGCCGAGAGGCCGCGGGGGGGGAGGGTGCCGAGGGGCGGCTGCAGTGCTGTGCTGTGGGACAGTCCCGCACCCTCATGTCATGGCCGCGCCCCCCGCGCCGGAAAAAAATTCACTGCAGACCGCAGTGCAGTGAATTGCACGTGCCAGCGGGGCCTTAGCGTTAGGCTACATACGGGTCGCAATGGTGCTGAACACGGCTGTGAGGAGAAGACAGGAGTGAGGGGAGAGGTGCAAAGAGCTGCTGTGATCACATGTTCATTGCCATTTACCTGAGTGGCTGTTAAATTGCAATTGAGGCAATTGCACTTTAGTGAATCTAGTGTTTGGTAAACAGAGGAGGCAAAGTGGATCCATCCTGCCCTGCACAGGAGCACAGAATGTTATCTCCTCTAGGAAAACCATCAGGATTACTATGACGTAGCTATTACATCATGATGCTAGACGCGGTGTCATAGGAGCTACTGTAGTGCCGACGGTTATTCTAACACAAACCAGTGGCAATCGCCAAAAAGACCCAGGTACATGCTGGGTCTAGTTTAAGGTTAAGTTTAAGGCATTTCTGTATTGACTAAAGGCCCATCAGATTAACAGTGGTGATTCCTGGCAGTCCCATTCAAACTGAATGGGACTGCCAGGGACCCCTGCTGTGTTAATCTGATGGGCCATTAGTCAATGCAGAAATGCTTTAAACTTGCCTTAAACTAGCCAGGTTACACCCAGCATGTACCCAGCATGTAACCGGGCTAGTTTAAGGCAAGCTTTAGAATACTTGTTGTCTCGTCTGTACATCAAAAGGGTACCCAAAGGGTTAAATCGTGATTTCATCCTCTTCAAGGAAGTCATGTACTCCAAGTGATTTCATGTTTTCCTGCCGCTAGGTTAGCTTTAAAAGCAGCCGTTCAAAAATAAAAATGTTTCCCTTCAATGCAATCCAAACACTGACAAGTGATTAGCTCAATTGCTGATCAATTCGTTCTCCTGTGATCAATCAGCAAAGATTCAACTTGATTTCACTAAATCACTGTGTAATGCAGTCAGTGGAACACATTTATATTCATATGCGTTCCACAGACGTGTGCTTGCTCCCGAGCCCTGGTCCTGTCACATGGGACTTCTCCAGCAGCAGCAGAATCTCCCTGTCGAAGTATTGTAACTTGAACGAAACTGGTTCCTGGGGTAAGGTCAGCCTCTACTATTAATCCAGATATATGCGGGTGGATATACCAGAGACACAGGTTTAAATCTCTGTCACTCTGGCCCACGACTGCTATGGATTCTACTATTCTGTTTATCCCACTTAAGTCTACTCAATTATTATTAATAAGCTGCTAGATTACACTTAGGCTAGATCATATGTGCCTCTGTGTGTACACTATCTATAATAGGAGTTATGTCTTTTAATCTATATATATCCCTAATGGTTTGTAGTTTGCCTTGTTATCTTATGCCCAGATAAATGTGTGGAATAATGCTGCTTTTGACTGTAAGCTCATAAAATTGAACCATCTTTTAACATGAATCTCATCCTGAGAGTACCCATATAGCATATAGCCCCACCCGCTCCAAACACTGCCCACAATTTTCAATTTGGCCCAGTATCCAAAGAGGAGATTACACAAGCGCTCCTCAAACTAAAGATAAGCCGCCAATGTGGACCTGGCTTACTATAATCTAAGTTCCTAAGACTTGGTGCCCCAGCCATTGCCGAACCAATGGCTTCCACAGTCAACTCTATCCTATTTGCAGGCCATACCCCTAAGACCTGGAAAACTGCCAGAGTTGTCCTAATCTTCAAAAGTGGGGACAAAATCACTGTCTCAAACTACAGGCCAATCTCTCTTCTCCCAATACTATCCAAAGTCATAGAAAAATGTGTTCACTCCCAATTAAGCGATTACTATACCAAGACAAATTTCCCTTGCCAATTCCAATCTGGCTTTCGCCCCAAACACTCCACCGTAACTACCCTGCTAAAAGTTTGCAATGAAATCCAGTGTGGAAAGGAACTGGGACAACTCACTGGTGCAATATTGCTAGATTTTGCAAAGGCTTTTGGTACTGTTGATCATGCTATCCTGCTTAACAAACTCCAGTGCTCTGGAATAGAGAAGCATGCTTTAAACTGGTTTCAGTCCTACCTATCAGGTAGATCCCAACATGTGTCCATCTCAGGCTCAAACTCCAACCCCTTGGATATCACCTGTGGTGTCCCGCAAGGCTCTGTTCTGGGGCCCCTACTCTTCTCAGTGTTCATCATCAATGATCTTCCCACAGCTTGTAAGGAAACTTCAATACACATGTACTGTATGCAGATGACACAATCCTATATGCACACAGCCATAGCCTCTCCGACCTTAAACACATACTTCAGTCTGACTTTTTGAGACTCGAAAACTGAATTTCCCAAAACAACCTGTTTTTAAACACTGACAAGACCAACAATGGAATTTGGGACCAAGACTACATTTTTAAAGCTTCCAGTGACTGAGCTCCAGATCAGAACCAACGCTAACACCACCCTAACTCCTGTTACTAGTTTTAAATACCTGGGCATATGGTTTGCCTCCCATTTAACATTCAGGATGCACATTAATGCCCCGACATCCAAAACCTATGCCAAACTAGGTGTACTTTACAGGAACGAATCCACCCCCTAAGTCTGCTGATCAAAAAGCATATCGCACAGCAGATGCTAATGCAAATTATCGACTATGGAGAGATAGTATACGGCTCGGCACCCCAAACCCACCTTAGCAAACTTGACACCCTCTATAATTCAATATGCCGCTTCGTTTTCCAGTGCAACTACAACACACATCACTGTGAAATGCTCAAAGAACGTGATTGGTCATCACTAGAGTCTAGGCGCAAAGTTCACCTTTCCTGTCTTTCCTTCAAATACTTTCTGGACAAGCTACCCATCTGAACAAGCTCCTCACCCCTACCACATGCAGCACTTATCATCTGAGATCTGACTCCAAAAGACTGTTCATGGTCCCAAGGCTCAACAAAGTATCCGGCTGCTACTCCTCTTACCGTGCACCCCAAAACTTGAACAATCTACCGGAGACTCTCACATCCATCACCAGTTTAAGCTCTTTCAAAACTAATGCTGTCTCACATTTTCATCTGGTCTGTAACTGTTACATACAACTATAATACATATCTTTAACTGTGCATGCAATGTCTTGTATATAATGTATACCCTGTTCATTTATGTAACTATATTTGTAACCATGTATTATTTGTCATCTTAACTCAATGCCCAGGATATACTGTACTTGAAAACGAGATGTAACTCTCAATGTATTACATCCTGGTAAAACATTTTTATAAATAAATAAAAACTTGCTACTTTTCAGCTTTAAACCCTTCGTTTTGGCAGAAAAATCATCTAAGAAAGAAAAATAAATAGTTATTTTATTGCAGTAAGGTGTATGGTCTGAGGAGATGATGTGTCTGTCCTGAAACGCCACGTGTTTGCATATACCTGCTCTGATGCTTTGAATACAAAGTAAGTTACTTACAGAAAAGGCTCCTGTGTGCTTCCTGCACCACTTTATTTCTTCATCTTCTCTTTCCCGGAAGTGGAGACACTGACTACATCCAGGTCACAGCTGTGTGTCCTACTGCGCATGCTCACACTAAGGCCTTGCCCCCGCTGCCTGCTACAGTGTCCGCTGTAGCGGACGCTGCGCTCACGAGAGCCCTCCCCGCAATGGCGCCGAGCCCGCTGCGAGGGGGGGCCGCAGCGCTCGCGCGAGAGCTACTCCTGCTCTCAATAGAATTGAGAGCAGGAACTCGCGTCGAGCGGCTAGGCACGCCCCCCGGCGGTTCAGCCAATGAGGGCGAACCTGCCGGGTGATGTCATGGCCGCGCCCCCGTCACTCCTCCGCCACGCCCCCCCTGGTCTCTGCTCCTGCAGTGAGCTGCAGACCGGGGAATCGCCGGAACGCGCAGCCAAAAGCGCGGGCGCGCATTACAGCGCCGTGACCGGGGCCTTAGCCTAAGGGGATCATGGGAGTTGTAGTTTTTAGACTTCAAAACGGCCCAGTGTCACATATTGTGTAGATTAGAAACAAGACGGTAACATTTCCCAGGCACTGTGCTAGGGAAAGATAGTTTCTTCTGCATGTAGATGTGTATACTCCTCTTGGTCCTTATTTAATATATCTCAGTAAAGCTGCTTCAGTTCCTCCCTTTTGGCCAATGTTGATATGAAGGAGGTAACCTGGATATGACATAACCCCTGAGGCTGTAGTACAAATAAAGTACTTTACATTTATTTATTGACATCTATCCTCTCTGTGTCCCTCACAGAGGGCTGGGGCAGCACACTCAGGGCTGATGGTTTTGTCTTTGAAATGCAGATTTTCATGATTTTATCATTGACTTTATTTTGCAAGTTAATAACAAGAGCCCATCCTGCTCCCTGACACAAAGCTCCCCCCTGCTCCCTCACACAAAGCTCCCCCCTGCTCCCTCACACAGAGCCCACCCCTTCCCTCACACAGAGCCCCCCCATCTCCTTCACACAGAGCCCACCCCCTCCCTCACACAGAGCCCCCCCTGCTCCCTCACACAGAGCTCCTCCCTGCTCCCTCACACAGAGCCCCCCCTGCTCCCTCGCACAGAGCCCCCTATCTCCCTCACACAGAGCCACCCCCTGCTCCCTCACACAGAGCCACCCCCTGCTCCCTCACACAGAGCCACCCCCTGCTCCCTCACACAGAGCCACCCCCTGCTCCCTCAAACAGAGCCATCCCCTGCTCCCTCACACAGAGCCCCCCTGCTCCCTCACACAGAGCTCCCAACTGCTCCCTCACACTGAGCCACCCCTCCCTCACACAGAGCCCCCTCTCCCTCACACAGAGCCCCCCCTCTCCCTCACAGAGCCCCCCCCCTCTACCTCACACAGAGCCTCCCTCTCCCTCACACAGAGCCCCCCTGCTCCTTCACACAGAGCCCCCCCCCTCTCCCTCACACAGAGCCCCCCTCTCCCTCACACAGAGCCCCCCTCTCCCTCACACAGAGCCCCCCTCTCCCTCACAGAGCCACCCCCACCTCTCCCTCACACAGAGCCCCCCTCTCCCTCATACAGAGCCCCTCCTCTCCCTCACACAGAGCCCCCCCCCCGCTCCCTCACACAGATTCCCCCCCACTCCCTCACACAGAGCCCCCCCCTGCTCCCTCACACAGAGCCCCCCCCTGCTCCCTCACACTGAGTCACCCCTCCCTCACACAGAGCCCCCCCCCTCTCCCTCACACAGAGCGCCCCCGCCCCCCTCTCCCTCACAGAGCCCCCCGCCTCTCCCTCACACAGAGCCCCCCTCTCCCTCACACAGAGTCCCCCTCTCCCTCACAGAGCCCCCCTGCTCCCTCACACAGAGCCCCCCATCTCCCTCACACAGAGCCCCCCTCTCCCTCACACAGAGCCCCCCTCTCCCTCACACAGAGCCCCCCCGCCCCCCCTCTCTCTCACAGAGCCCCCCGCCTCTCCCTCACACAGAGCCCCCCCTCTCCCTCACACAGAGCCCACCTCTCCCTCACACAGAGCCCCCCCTGCTCCCTCACACAGAGCCCCACCATCCCCGCTCCCTCACACAGAGCCCCCCTGCTCCCTCACACAGACCCCCCCTCCCTCACACAGAGCCCCCCCCTCTCCCTCACACAGAGCCCTCTCCTACTCCCTCACACAGAGCCCCCTCTGCTCCCTCACACAGAGCCCCCCCTCCTCCCTCACACAGAGCCCCCCATCTCCCTCACACAGAGACCCCCCGCTCCCTCACACAGAGCCCCCCCCCTGCTCCCTCACACAGAGCCCCCCCCTGCTCCCTCACACAGTGCCCCCCTGCTCCCTCACACAAAGCCCCCCCCCCTGTTCCCTCACACAGATGTTTACACTGTGTCATGATTTATTTAACAAAAATAAAGCCAAAATGGAGAAGCCATGTGTGAAAAACTAAGTACACCTTATGATTCAATAGCTTGTAGAACCACCTTTAGCAGCAATAACTTGAAGTAATCGTTTTCTATATGACTTTATCAGTCTCTCACATCGTTGTGGAGGAATTTTGGCTGACTCTTCTTTACAACGTTGCTTCAGTTCATTGAGGTGTGTGGGCATTTGTTTATGCACAGCTCTCTTAAGGTCCAGCCACAGCATTTCAATCGGGTTGAGGTCTGGACTTTGACTGGGCTATTGCAACACCTTGAATCTTTTCTTTTTCAGCCATTCGGTTGTAGATTTGCTGGTGTGTTTGGGATCATTGTCCTGTTGCATGACCCAATTTCGGCCAAGCTTTAGCTGTCAGAAAGCTGGCCTCACATTTGACTCTAGAATAATTTGGTATACAGAGGAGTTCATGGTCGACTCAATGACTGCAAGGTTCCCAGGTCCTGTGGCTGCAAAACAAGCCCAAATCATCACCCCTCCACCACAGTGCTTGACAGTTGGTATGAGGAGTTTGTGCTGATATGCTTTGTTTGGTTTTCGCCAAACGTGGCACTGTGCATTATGGCCAAACATCTCCACTTTGGTCTCGTCTGGCCAAAATACATTGTTCCAGAAGTCTTGTGGTTTGTTCAGATGCAACTTTGCAAACCTAAGCCGTGCTGTCATGTTCTTTTTAGAGAGAAGAGCCTTTCTCCTGGCAACCCTTCTAAACAAACCATACTTGTTCAGTCTTTTTCTAATTGTACTGTCATGAACTTTAACATTTAAAATGCTAACTGAGGCCTGTAGAGTCTGAGATGTAACTCTTGGGGTTTTTTTGCAATTTCTCTGAGCATTGCATGGTCTGACCTTGGGGTGAATTTGCTGGGAAGTCCACTCCTGGGAAGATTGGCAACTGTTTTCCACTTTTGAATAATCTTTCTCACTGTAGAATGATGGACTTTAAATTGTTTGGAAATGGTCTTATAACCCTTCCCAGATTGATGGGCAGCAACAATTGATTCTCTAAGATTATTGCTGATGTCTTTCCTCCTTGGCATTGTGTTAACACACACCTGAATGCTCCAGACCAGCAAACTGCTAAACCTTTGGCTTTTATAGAGGTGGTCACACTTGCTGATGATCAATTAATCAAGGGCATTTGATTAGCAGCACCTGTCTGCTACTTAGCATCTTAATTCCTATGGAAGCAGTAAGGGTGTACTTAGTTTTTCACACATAGCTTCTCCATTTTGGCTTTATTTTTGTTAAATAAATCATGACATGGTGTAATATGTAATGTGATGTTGTTCATCTGAGGTTGTATTTACCTAATTTTATGACCTGCCAAGGAACAAATGATTGTTCTGTCCTGATATGTAAAACCATAGAATTCAAAAAGGATATACTTTATTTTTCACACAACTGTATGTGTGTGCTGTGTCTTCTTTCTGTGTGTGTGTGTCGTCTTCTTACTCAGTGTGTGTGAGTAGTAGGGAGGCATACATTATGTCAAACTTTTTTTGACAGGTACCACGCCCCTTTTCCCCTAAGCCCCGCCCCCTTTTGGCCTTAAACCCGCCCTATGTCCCGCCCCTTCCATATCCAGTCCCGCCCCTTCCATATCCAGTCCCCGCCCCCTGCGCAATTTTTTTTAGGGTGCCGCCCCCTGCGCCAAAAAACCGCGGTTGACGCCCCCTACGCCAAAAATATGCAGTTGACGCCCCCTAAGCCAAAAAACCGCTGTTGACATCCCCCTGAATCCATTTTTTATTATGAGTTGTATTTTTTATTCTTTTTTGTGATTGGTGCGTACTGTTGACGTAGATTGGAGGGGGCGTATACATACGCGGGGCATGTCCGGGCATGTTTATAGGCGTTTGGGGCATGCCCGAACATGTTTTTTTTCATACTGGGGCATGTCTGGACATGTTTATTCTGAAATAACGCAGTGCGCATGTCAGAAAAGTTCAAAAGACGTTGAAAAGAGGGCGTAGCATTTTTTTTTATTCAGACATAATACGGCTTTAAGAGGCTAAACCCTCAAGTGTCAGGGTGGCCGAGATGGTTTAAGGCGTTGGACTTAAGATCCAATGGACGTATGTCCTCGTGGGTTCGAATCCCATCCCCGACATAATATTTTTATATATTTTTTTATTTGTATATATTTTTTATTTGTATAGAGACGGTACAGGGATTAGACGCAACAGTCGGGGGTTACATATAAATAAAAAGCACAATTGTATGAGTCAAAAATTGCTTATTTTATTTTTAAAAGATAACACAGGTTTCAACCAGGAAATAATTACAAGACGTATTTACAAGTAAAAAAGTAAAACGGCTGTTAAGGCCTTAATAGACTAAAATCCTCTAGAGTCGTTGAGTTAGTACGATACATAGTATAGAGGGACAGCAATACAATGTCTTAAAAAAAAGTACAAGTGTATAATCAAAATTGTTTATTTTATTTTTAAAAGCTACAACAGTTTCAAGCAGGAAATAATTACAATTCGTATTTACAAGTAAAAAAGTAAGTAAGGCATTTCAAAAGTCTTTGAAATGCTTTTGAAAAGCGTTTCATAGCAATTGAAGCAATAATCTCATTAGCAGATGGGTGTGGTGACATAGTAAAAAAGTAAGTAAGTCATTTCAAAAGTCTTTCAAATGCTTTGAAAAGCGTTTCATAGCAATTGAAGCAATAACCTCATTAGCAGATGGTGTGGGGACATAATGACAAGAAGCTAGACAAACACCATGGTTGTTAATTGAGAGCAGAGGTGTCGTGGGAACATCCTCATTGACAGAGGTAAATAAGGCATTTCAAAAGACTTGGAAGAGCTTTGAACTGCGGGAGATAGCATTTGAAGTAAAGGAGGTATATCCGTTGTGATGCCTTATGTGAGTTTCAACAGGACATCAGCACCGTTTTAAACAGAGGCTGAAAACACCATAGAAGCATTATATTGATTTATGAAACACTATTAAAGAATGCATAGCCATACAAGCTCAAAAAAAACGGATGCGCAATTACGAAAAATATATTACACGCCGAAAACGCCTGGTTCCTTTGGCGGCATACAGAGTTTAAATAATGCAGCACAAAAATACGGTATTTCAAACGCAACGGTCAAAAATTATCTTTCAGAGCAAGATGTCTATTCGTTATACAAACCGGCGCGAAAAAATTTCAAAAGGAATATGATTTTAGTTTCCAATATTGATTCTCAGTGGCAGGCCGATCTCGTATCAATGATTGATTTTGCCAAGTGTAATGACGGAAATCGTTATATTCTGACGGTTATCGATATTTTGTCAAAATACGCCTGGGCAAAATTGTTGCAAAATAAAAAAGGGTTAAGCGTCGCTAATGCGTTACAGGAGATTTTTTTAGAGGGACGGGTGCCTCAAAAGTTACAAACTGACGGGGGTAAAGAATTCTTGAATAAGAATGTTAATTTACTGCTCCAAAAATATGGCGTTAACAGGTTCATCGCCGGCAACGCCGTTAAGGCAGCCATTATTGAGCGCTTTAATAGGACATTAAAAACGAAAATGTGGCGTTTTTTCACAGCACATAATACGCACAGGTACAGCGATGTGTTATCAGACTTAATATACAGCTATAACCACACGCCACATCGCACCATTAAGTGTGCGCCAAAGGATGTAACACAAGCGAATTCTCTCACCGTTTGGAATACTATTTATAGGTCACATGTGTGTTCTAAGAAACTTAAGCCACTTTTAAAAATTGGAGACCACGTTCGGATATCAAAATATACAGGAGTTTTTACAAAGGGTTATGAACAGTGCTTTACAGATGAAATATTTATTATTGCTGATGTACGCACGAAAGGCGTAAAACCTCTGTATAAGATTACAGATAGCGCTGGTGAGGCCATAGAAGGCTCATTCTACGCTGAAGAGATACAAAAAATACCAAAGAATTTAAATCGCGTTTACAGAATTGAGAAGATATTAAAACAAAAAAGCGTAAGGCGTAAAATCGTCTACTACGTTAAATGGTGTGGATACCCTACAAAATTCAACAGCTGGATAGAAAAAGCACAACTAACTCATTTGTAAAAAGACGTCAACATGGAGGATATTGCCTTTTATGTAACGTTGCCTAGTAATGCGTCATACGAAACGTTCCCCCAAAATGACATTTCTAATTATACGACAAAACTAGCCAAGCCCATTATTTTAAAAGGTGAATGGGAGGTTGCTTTAACAGAAATACAGTATCCGCATACTTGGAATACATTTGAAAACGTGGACGGTAACGTATCTGTAACACAACTAAGGCCGCCGTTACGGAATGCTGCGCCAGACAGCACATTACATGTATCAACGCTAAACGCCATTAAATCAAACTTCATGGTAAAAGCGGGGTATTATAGTGATATTAATGAATTGGTTAGGTCTATTAACGAGGCGATGGCCATCAGTAAAGTGAAATTGAAATATGACGACTTTGAAAGAACAGTATCTGTTGCGGGTTCACAACGCTTTACAGCCTCAGAGCGTATGATGAACATTCTAGGCATGGATTCTAATAATATCGATAAAATTGAAAAATGTGATAAAATATGTGCAGATATAAAAAACGGCTTTTATACAATATTTGTTTATACCGATATCATTATGCATCAACGCGTAGGTCACAGTTTTGTCCCCCTACTGCAGACTGTTGAAATCACCGGCAATAATAATGATATCATTACGCAGCGCTACATAAAGCCTGATTACATACCCGTCAGTAAATATCACATCGATTGCATTACAATTGAGATAAAGAACGACCAAAATAAGAACGTCTCATTCAAGTACGGTAAGGCCATTGTAAAACTACACTTTCGGCCGCGCAAAGGCTCTCTGTATTGAGGGGCCGGCAACATGGTGGCTGTTAAAAACTATGGAGAACCACAGGTTTACAGTATGTACTATAGAGCACAAGCGGGAAATGGCTTACAGGGTTTTCATGGGAGCCCTTATATGTACGGCCGTGGATTAGCAGGCGTTTTCCGCAGTCTCTTTAGGCGGGCGGTGCCGTTATTCAGGCGCGGCTTTGATATTGTAAAACCTCATGTAAAAACTGCAGCACTAAATATCGCTAGAGACGTTGTGGGTCGTGTTTCAACCGCTGTGACGAATAAAATGGGTGGTGCAGCACAAGACGGATCAGGTCTCGTGTACATCAGTAGAAGCAGTGCTAAAGGCAAACGCAAGCGCAGCGTTGCATTCCCACCCAGCACAACCCGTTATCAAAACAAAAAGAGCAGTCGCAACGTCAGAAAGAAGAAAAAAACCTCGCGACAGAACTTAAACGACATCTTTTGATTCATTTGACAAGACAAAAAAATAAATAAAAGTTATTTCAGCATGGCGTTTATTCACACCAACTCCATAGAATGCGCTAAATCTGAACTGGATATCTTTGAAATACAGCCTACACAGACGAGCATAGAAAAAAGTCTGTATGTGGAAATACAACCGTTGGCCGCCCTTTCAGAAACGGCACCGTTGGAGTTTTATATCGCTGGCAACGGGGAACATTATTTCGACCTCAATAATACTTTGATTTACATTACGTGTAAAATCGTCAAACAGGACAATACACCGATTGCTGATGGAGCACGCGTGAGTCTAATCAATTATCCGATAGCAACGCTTTTCAATCAGTTAGATGTAACTTTGGGGGACAGACTCATATCGCAATCCAATAATCTGTACGCATATCGGGCGTATATTGAAACAATTCTGAACTATAGCGCTGATGCATTATCCACGCAGTTTACCACCGGTTTATTTTACAAGGATACAGCGGGGCAACACCAAACCCGCACAGTGGGTGGTGATAACCAGGGTTTTACAAAGCGTTCCCAAATGACAGAGCGTGGTAAAGACGTAGAATTACTGGGACATCTACATAGCGATATATTTTTTCAAGAGAAACTTATACTGAACGGTCTGGACTTAAACATTAAACTCACTAGAAATAAAGATACATTTTGTTTAATGTCTGCTGAGGCTGAGCCGTTTAAGATTCAAATTCTAAACGCGTCGCTGTTTGTCAAAAGGGTGCAAATTGCGCCGGCAGTGCGCATAGGTCATGCGCAGGGGCTTTTAAGCGGCAACGCAAAATACACTATCGACCGTGTGGGGATGAAAATTTATAGCATCGCGGTCGGAAGTCGCGTATGCAATCTAGAAAACCTGTTTTTGGGGCAGTTACCCAAACTGGTCATTATAGGATTCGTTGATAATGACGCTTTTTCTGGTGCTTACGATAAAAACCCCCTTTGTTTCAAACACAACCATGTGAATTTTGCAGCGCTGTATTTAGACGGCGAACAAATACCGACAAAACCGTTTCAACCAGACTTTGAGAATGCTAATTCTATTAGAGAATACATGGCCCTGGTACAAATTGCCGGTAAACAAAGTGCAGACGCTGGATTTCTCATTAATCGTGAAGAGTATGTTGAGGGGTACACGCTATTTGCGTTTGATTTGTCACCCGATCAGGAACGCGGTGGACACTTCTCACTAATTCGCAATGGAAACCTGAGGGCTGAAATACGCTTTTCAAGGGCTCTGGATAGGACCGTTAATATTATTGTGTACGGCGTTTTTGATAACGTTATTGAGATAAATCAGAGAAGAGAAGTGTTATATGACTTTCTCTGAATAAAAAAAAAGAATGAATACCGTGCAAATAACGCTGTTTTTAAGCGCCGATCGATTCACCCGTGGATTGTTTCAAGGAGTTTACCCCTGCGATTTATTACCCCGTCGCGCGCTGACAAATGCACCCACAGGTTTTATCATAAATACACATCCTCATAACGGTCCTGGTGAGCACTGGTTGGCGATTTTTTTTGATACAGATGGTTCTGGACATTTTTTCGACTCATACGGATTATCACCAAAAAGTGAACTCTTTCCTAAAGAAATTTTACAGTTTTTAAATACGAACGTGAAACGTATAACGTTTCAGAACGCACAGTTGCAAGATACTTTGTCGTCTGTCTGCGGTGAATTTTGTATTTTTTTCATTTATCATATGTGTAAAGGTTTAACATTTGAAGAGATCTTAAAAAGTTTCACTAATGATTTTAAAAATAATGACCGCATAGTCGCTAATTTTGTGAGAAAGCGTATGAGCCATTTTAAGCGGCGATATGTACACATTGACTGTACACAAAAATGTGTGGCCTGTTATAAAAATATATAAGGCCATTTTTTAAAAAACATGTGTCTGATATGTAATGTTTAATAAAAGACTAATTATATTATACATTGCCAACAATGTCTTGTTTTATTTTATTTTTATGGTCTTTTGCAGCACTTTGATAATATAGATAAGTTAGTAAAAAAAAAATATATATATATATAATAAATCAGAAGGGTTAAGAACAGACCTTATAATAATTAAAGCTATTAAACAAAGAACAAGACAGCCTCACCCCCCACTAGCCCTTGAAGGTGGAGCTACGAATTGTTAGAGCCTCAAGAAAAAACTATTTAAGAGGTGGCTTTTGAAATACTTCTGTCTCTAGCCTCATTGATCGTGAGTGCCCCTTCTATCCAGTCTGTGTCTAGCAGTGCTCTCAATATAACGGCATGGTGAGTAAACATAATATTGATTGTATTGTTTTATTCATGTCTGTCTTTTTTTCAAAATAACAGATAACAAATAGGGTATTTATTTTTCTTAAAGTTTACACATGTGATAATGCCTAAGGCCGTAATATATTAGACCTAAAACCGTGATATAATATACCTAAACCCATGATATATTATTTTATAGAATGCTAATTACTGTATTTTAATGGCATTGAATGTATTTTTATGTAAACTTTATGTAATATACAGGACCTTTTTTTTATTAGCGTATATTGAGTGTATTGTTTTATTCATATATGTCTTTTCAAAGTAGCATTTAATGTTTTTCTAAAAAGTGGCCCCGTTGATAATATAGTACATACTGTAGAACCTAAGGCCATAATATATTAGACCTAAAACTGTGATATAATATACCTAAACCCTTGATATATTATTTTATAGACTGCTAATTACTGTATTTTAAGGGCATTGAATGTATTTTTATGTAAACTTTATGTAATATACAGGGCCTTTTTTTTATTAGCGTATATTGAGTGTATTGTTTTATTCATATATGTCTTTTCAAAGTAGCATTTAATGTACTTTATTTTTCTAAAAAGGGGGCCCCCGTGATAATATAGTATCATCTATTTTATATCATGATATTTAGTGTATTTTAATAGCATTGATTGTTTTGTTTTTTGTCCGTTTTTTTATTAGACTATATTGAAGGACTTTTAATGATAATATTTAAAGGCCTAGAATTGATTGTACTTTATAATACATGCAGGCTGACCGCTTCCAAACAAATATTGCCGAAAATACACAGGGGAGTTCCACAGAGGCAGACCAAGAATGTAAGAATCGACAGAGACCGCTTAAGACAGCGCTTTTTTTTTAATTTTTATTTCTTTATTATTATTTATTTATTTATTTATTTATTTTTGTAATTTTCTTTCATGTAGTTTTGGCTGCTGCACTTCAAGCTGAGCGGTTGGCTAATGACGATCTAGACTGTCGATTTGGAAAACAGGTTACCGATGGTGCGTATTTATATAAAAGCGGTTGCATATACTTTTTTTTTTTTTACTTTTAAAGTTACCTGTGTACATGAATAACCGCCTATGCGGTCTTTTATGTCGTACAGAACAAACCAAGGGGGGTACGGAAAACGGTGTACGATCTGTCAAACGTTCGATCAAACAGCACAACCCTGATCCGTCCATAATGACAAATCAAAAACGGGGTATGTATGACAATGTATCTCTGTTATATTTAAAACTAACACTATAGACATGTTTTGAACTTATTTAAAACTTTATAGATTACGGCTGTAATTATATATCTAAGTGGACTAAGAGAGTGTTTCTATTCATTTTATTACACTTTTTTTTTTATAGCCAACATTAGGGGTCATGCAGCCACAATAATTGTGTAGTTATTTTTTTTATTTTTAAATGATGCTGTCTATTATAAAACTTTTTAATAAATAGGTCCTTGTTCACAGCGTCAAAAATGTACCGGACCCAAAGTGTTAGAAGCCCAAAAGTCAACGCTGAAATGCAAACCCAGAACAAGAAACCACGGGCCCCGCAACCTGAAAAGCCTGGTGAGTCTATTGTGCTGTAATTCAAGCATCTATATACGTGGTGTTGTGTAATGTAGTACTAACATAGTTCCTCAAGCTGTCTGGACTTTAATCTATTAATGAAATGAGCTAACAGTATTCTTTCTTTTTTTTGTTGTTGATGTTTTTAGCCTCAAAGACGACCGTAAGGCATGCCACTAGACGTGTTCCTGATAAATGTAACCCAGCACACGACAATGAGCAGCCCAGCACATCAAAAGCTTTGTACGGTGTAAAGCGACCAACAACAACGGTTACGGTTACAATCGAACCACCACCAGCTACAATGTTGAACTCCCCAACAGCAAAGGCGGATATCATTTCGCGTGCCACCGGCGGTGAGTCAGCACGCATAAACACAACGCCTGTATCAGGCATGCAACAAGCACAGTTGGAAAATATATTGCGTAGAATTGACTTTGGCAGACGCCCACGTGTAAATGACCCTGCTGTTGCACAGCCAACAATTAAAAGACGAAGGGTTCCTTTACAGGACATCACACCGGTCACAAACAGTAAAAGTCAAGGGTTTCCTTTACAGGACATCACGATTGTCACAAACAATGATCATGGGGCGCAGAAAGGTCAGTCAGTTAACTGTACGACGATTAATGACATTGATACACCGCATTATTGGCGATGGTTCTATAATCATTTTGTTTTTTGGATAGATTTAAATCGGCTTATAGAAAATGTAATAAGCGACTTGAAAACATTGATTTTTGTGAAAGAGCATGAACGCGATTTAGAGCGCATGAAAGCCTTGTTATTAAGGCTTCGCCGTTCAAGCGATATATTTCACAAGGGTGTAATGCATCTAAAGGGGGATTCAAGGGCCAACAACCAAAACATAATACACGACGTAATAATAACAACACCGTGTACTGACAATACACACCCAAAAGCCACAACAACGCTGTGTATAGAGGACGAATCTGACATTGAGAGCCGGGGGTGCACTGAATACCTTTTCTGGGTGGATGTAAAGAGGTCTATCAACGCATTTATGCGTTAACTGTATTCACATTGTTGGGTGCCTCATGTCGAACGCAACATGTGTATGGAGCCGGCGTTCAAACTAAAACTTGATCGTTTAACGACTGTATTTAGCAACGGGGCCCAATTACTAACCAATTCATGACTAAATATGGTGGGCAGGGGCTTAGATCAACACCCCACGTTAAACAGAAACACGCAGAGCGGCCAGCAGATAAATTATGTTGTAGACACCAACTCAGAACACACGCCAGAAAACTCATTAACGCCCGTTAGTACAGGTGATTTATCGACCCCCGTTATGAGCCCCAACTTAATTGCGGTCGAACATCCCCAGAGGGGTATAATGCCATTAATTTCTGTACAGTCAAAGCCACCTGTAAATGAAATTAATGTTGAAAGGTCTGTACTGCCGGTTGAAAATAGTGTTGAAATACATACACCACTGATAATACAGCCCCCTAATGATGCGGTGGATCATTCTGTATTTTTGGAACGTGTAGCGCAGTACCAAAGAGTACGACAAAATTTTAATGCTGTGGAACATTTTGAACATTTTCAATTTGTAAATCTTGATCGTATAACATCCTTTTCAGTGGCATTACAGGCGGTTCATGATTCTATACAGTGTACATTGAATAGACTACTGCCCGACATAGGACCCCATGACATGGTGCAATTACGTCTAGACGGTGACACGTTAAATAGAGCTTTATACTCTATTAAACGCTCTAAGGACGCCTTAAGCGCTGAGACGTTTTTGGAACATGTGGCAAACATGTTACAAAGCAACGCGGAGGTTCTTGGTGACGGTACTTTAAGACTATTGGTCATAACTGTTAAGAACAGAGTTGGTGGTGTGATGCACCGTAGACGCATTAATTCAACGCCTTACAGTCGCATCGTAAACAAAAAAAGACAATTACTCTTTGACTTAAATAACGACAGCCATAACTTGTGTCTAGCAGCCAGTCTTTGTGCCCTGTTAGAAAAGAAAGATACGGCTGACGCGGTGTTACTGGAGAAAGCACGTTTGATACATCGCACCCTGGGTATTCCTGATGATCGTCTAGTCAGTTTTAGCGACATACCCAACTTTGAAAAGCACTTGAATGTAACCATTAAAGTGTTCTACCACAATCGGGGAGAATGGCAGTTTTTTAATACAAGTGAGCCCTGCAAAGAGAGGGTTTTATTTATATACCATGAAGACACACATTACTTTGGCGTAAAAAAAATAAACGCTTTCATCGGTGCCAATTACTTTTGCGATTTTTGTCATACTCCATTCGCTCACAAAAATAACCATTCATGCCGCTATTTTTGCCGATCGTGCCACAGACGGAATTGTGTTGAGGTCATAGCAGACATGCCTAGGTGTCCTATGTGTCGGGCATTTTGTCGTTCACAGGATTGTTTGAGTGAACACAAGAAACTAGCCCAAGCTGCTAAAATAGATTGTAAACGCAAGAAATACTGCGACCGCTGCGGTCGCTACACAGATGACGATCATGAGGAATGCAGAGGTTTGCAGTGTAGAGTCTGTTATGCTTACATCGCCAGTTTTGACAATCACCTGTGCTACATGCGCCCATACAAACCACCGGTCCTCACTGACAACTACATTTTTTATGACTTTGAGTGCATGCAGGAGACGGGCGTACACATACCAAATTATGTCTACGCCATGCCTTTAAGGGATGATGAAGAAAAAGGTTGTGCCCAGTCTTTAGACGGCACTGTGGGTTGGGAGTTCCAGGGTCCAGAGTGTTTGGCTGATTTTGTAAAAAAATTCATAGACAGGCCCTTTAGGGAGTACACTTTCATCGCACATAATGCCGGCCGTTACGATTCCTATTTTGTGGTGCAACAGCTGCTTAAAGAGAAGATAAAAATAGAATTACTAGCACAAGGCGGTAAATTATTATGTGTAACAATACCTGATCTGAATATCAGATTTATCGACTCTTTAAATTTCCTCCCCATGAAGCTCAGTAAGTTGCCACAGGCCCTGGGATTTACAGGCAGTAAAGGATATTTCCCACACTTTTTTAACACTGTACAGAATCAAAATTACAGCGGTTCTATGCCCTCTATAGAGCATTACGGTCCCCAGTACATGATGGCCGACGAGAAAACGGGGTTCATGACATGGTATGAAGCGAACAAACATTGTGATTTCAACTTTCAGGCTGAGCTTAAAAGCTATTGCATTGAGGATGTAAAAATTTTGAAGAAAGCCTGTATCTGCTTTAGAACCAGTGTCATAGAAATGACAGAGCATACGGTAATGAGCGACCGTGAGTCTCAGCTTGGTGAGGACGATGTCTATAATGTGGACCCCTTTCAGCTGACAACCCTCGCCTCTGTGTGCATGGCTATGTATCGGCTCAAATTTTTACCAAGTAACACCATCGCCATTGTACCCCCTGACAATTACAACACCACAAAAAAACGCTTCTCTACGCCCGCCACTCAGTGGCTACTGTATGTGGCCTACAAGGAGAATATAGTCATACAACATGCTTTAAGGGGCGGTGAAAAGATGGTGGGTAACTATTTTCTGGATGGTTATGCGGTGATTAATGGTGTTCAAACAGCCTTTGAATTCAACGGCTGCTTTTACCATGGCTGTCCCATGTGTTACAATGAAAAAGATACAAACACTGTTACATCTCTCACATATGGTCAATTGTACCACAAAACAGCCATCAAAACACATTTTCTAAAAACCAAATGTGGCTATGCGGTGCGTGAGCTGTGGGAGCACGAGTGGAAACACATGTTAGAGACTGATACGGACCTAAAGGCGTTTCTACTTAAAAGTGATTTTCCACAACCCATGAATCCCCGTGATGCACTTTACGGCGGCCGCACAAACGCTATTAAGCTGTACCACAAAGCGGCGCCCGGTGAGAGTATACATTAGTATGATTTTACCAGCTTGTATCCTTTTATCAACAAAACCAAAATGTATCCTACCGGTCACCCTAAGATCATCTATGAGAATTTTCTCTCTTTTGACAGGTACTTTGGGGTTGCTAAAGTAAAAGTCTATCCGCCTAGAGGCTTATTTTTCCCCATCCTTCCTGTTAAAATGAATGGCAAGCTCATGTTTCCACTATGCAGCACATGCGCCGTCACCAACCAGACGACGCCTTGCTGTCATACGGATGAGGAGCGCTCATTGACCGGTACGTGGTGTACCGTTGAAATCAAGGCAGCGTTGAAGAAAGGGTACCGGCTGTGTAAAATTTTTGAAATTTGGCACTTTGAATGTTATACAGACAAATTGTTTGCTAAATACATTAAGGTGCACCTCAGGGACAAACAGGAGGCATCTGGATACCCCAGCTGGTGTACAGACGCGGCCAAAAAACAAAAATACATCAGCGAGTATTTTTCAAAAGAGGGTATACGTTTACGCGCTGATAAAATAGACATTAACCCGGCAAAAAGACAAATTTCTAAACTGTTTCTAAATTCTTTGTGGGGTAAATTCGGTCAAAAGACTAATTTACAAAATACAAGCATTGTAACAAGCCCTGATGAACTTTTTGGTTACGCCTTTTCAACGCAATACGATGTGTCATCTTTAGACTTCCTAGATGATGACACGGCCATGGTTAGCTGGAAGTATACAAAGGAGGGATACACTGTAGGTCGTAATGTCAATATTTTTATTGCCTGTTTTACGACGGCCTATGCCCGTCTTGAACTGTACAATGTTTTGGACAAGCTACAAGAGCGGTGTCTCTACCATGACACTGACTCTGTCATTTTTGTTAGCAAAACAGGTGACTGGAATCCGCCTCTGGGTGACTACTTAGGGGAGCTGACTAGTGAACTACCGAATGGTACTGTACACACATTACAGAATTTGTTTCCGCCGGTCCCAAGACTTACGGTTACAAGCTTTCCACTGGTAAAACGTGTCTAAAAGTTAAAGGTATAACACTGAACGCTGCAAACGTTGAATTGATTAACTTTGACACTTTAAAAGATATTGTCCTGGACTACCCCTTACACTCTGATCCTGAAGATCAGAAAAAGATTGTGGTACAACAGGCTGGAATTGTCCGAAATAAACGTTACTGGCAGATTGAGACTCGTCCTCTACAGAAAACACAAAAGTGTGTGTACACGAAACGACAGCTGACCAACGACTTCACAACCCTACCCTTTGGTTACTAATTATAAATCTGTAATGGATATCAGGCTTCAACATCCCTTCTCGTGTATTTTAGCCGGGCCGTCAAATTCAGGGAAAAGCTATTTTGTTAAACAGATTTTGCAACATTCTAGCACTCACTTGTCGCACCGGCCTGATAATATCGTATGGTTTTATGCTTGCTGGCAAAATCTTTATGATGAACTGTTAAGCACTATGCCCCACATTAGATTTATTGAGGGTATACCCGCTACATTTAATGACGATGCTCTTTTTCCCCCTGGTAAAGTGAATTTGACAATCGTTGATGACTTGATGGAAGCAGCCAGTGAGAGCTCTGAAATTGAAAAAGCATTCACCAAGTATGTGCATCACAGAAACCTCAGTATCATGTACCTCGTACAAAATGTTTTTTGCCAGGGTAAAAAAAGCAGAACCATAAATTTAAACACTAAATACAGCTAAACCCCGTTATAACGTGCCTCGTTATACCGCGATTCGGTTATAACGCGGTTTTCCCGTGGCTCCCGTTTTAAAAAAAAAAAAAAAAAAATGTAAAATTTTTTTTTTTTTACATTTTTTTTTTTGCACACTGCACACACTGCACACACACTGCTCATTGCTCACACTGCCACACTGCACACACACTGCTCATTGCTCACACTGCACACACTGACACACTGCACACACACTGCACACTGCACACACACTGCTCATTGGACACACTGCACACACACTGCTCATTGCTCACACTGCACACACACTGCACACTGCACACTGCACACACACTGCTCATTAATTGCTCACACTGCACACACACTGCACACACACTGCTCATTGGACACACTGCACACACACTGCACACTGCACACACACTGCTCATTGCTCACACTGCCACACTGCACACTGCACACACACTGCTCATTGCTCACACTGACACACTGCACACACACTGCTCATTGCTCACACTGCACACACACTGCACACTGCACACACACTGCTCATTGCTCACACTGCACACACACTGCACACACACTGCACACACACTGCTCATTGGACACACTGCTCATTGCTCACACTGCCACACTGCACACACACTGCACACTGCACACACACTGCTCATTGCTCACACTGCACACTGCACACACACTGCACACTGCACACACACTGCACACACTGACACACTGCACACACTGACACACTGCACACACACTGCACACACACTGCTCATTGCTCACACTGCACACACACTGCACACTGCACACACACTGCTCATTGCTCACACTGCACACACACTCCTCATTGCTCACACTGCACACACTGACACACTGCACGCACACTGCACACAATTATTATATAGAAATAAACAGACAACTGCACTTTAACAGATGTATTTTGCCTGTACAACGTCTTGTGACTTTTGTTTCACAAAGTTAAGGGGGTGGGAAGTCATTGTGCTGTGGGGGTTGGGGGGGTGGCGGGGCCCTGCGCTGCGGCTACGGCGGGCCCTGTACTGCGGCGGGGGGGGGGGTTAGCGGTCTGTGTGTGAGTGCGAGTGCCTGTCTGTGTGTGTGTGTGTGAGTGCCTGCATGTGTGTGCGCGCGTGTGTGTGTATGAGTGCGTGAGTGCCTGTGTGTGTGTGTGTGTATGTGTGTATGTATGAGTGCTCCAGCCCGAGTCCGTGGAGGGAGGGGGGGGGAGAGTAGCGGGTCCCTCCTGCAGCCAGTGGAGGGAGTGGGGGGAGAGTAGCAGCTCCCTCCTGCAGTCCGGGGAGGGGGGGAGAGTAGCAGCTCCCTCCTGCAGTCCGGGGAGGGGGGGGGAGAGTAGCGGGTCCCTCCTGCAGCCCGTGTAGGGAGGGGGGGGGGGGAGAGTAGCAGCTCCCTCCTGCAGTCCGTGGAGGGAGGGGGGGGGAAGAGTAGTGGGTCCCTCCGCTCAAGCCACGCCCCCTCTCCCTGTCAAACCTCCCACCTCCCGCTCCGGCTCTTACACTTACTTACAGACACTTACTCACAGACACTTACACACACGTGAGGGCCCTGTGCTGCGGCGGGGGGGGGGGGTTAGCGGTCTTCCGTAGACTGCTTACCTGTCTCCAAAGCAGCACACTTATGCAGGCACCCCTCACGTTCGCCGTGCGCATGCGCATGCGCCGTGCGGCTCGTGAGGAGTGGATGTTGCCTGCCAGTTCCCTCTGTTCCTCTGCGGTTCGTGGTGTAATGACCCAGCGGGGTCATGTGACGTCACGGCATGGCAACGTGACCCCGCGGGGTCATTTTACACCAGTTAAAGTTGCACAAACATAACATTAAAGTTTGTTAAAACTATTAAAAATTGAATAAAAATTAACACAAATGAAGTGATCACATATACTGTACCCTGTATAATAAAAAAAAATACTGTACTGTACAGTATAATCAAACATTGTACATTAATAAAGTGACACGTACACACACCTCTGATCCCCTCAGACATTTTAATCATACAACACACTGTGCTGTCTGAGAGCTGGTAAAATACATACTGTACTCAGGTACTGTACTGTACTTAAGACCTCCAGATCAGTTGTTAAAAGCCTCAGGTTTTCAACACTAAGAAAAAAGTGAAGACCCCAGGCAGGAAGAAATGGCGGAAACTTCAACCAAACCTAAGAGGTTTACCGTCAAAGAAAAAATTGCTGCGCTTGACAGAATAAAATCTGGAGTCACGCAAACCAAGGTGGCTAGAGACCTAGGACTGAATGAGTCTACAGTTCGCGGATGGAAAAAGGAGGAGGAGAAACTTCGTGATGCAATAAAATCCATGGAAACAGACGATGGACTGAAGCGTAATCGTTTGCGTGAACCTAAAGACAGCCAGTTGGATAAAGCTGTTTTTCAGTGGTTTGTCCAAGAAAGATCCGAAGGCATACCTCTGTCTGGACCCCATCTGCAAACGCAAGCCAAAAAGTTTCACAGCCAACTTCACGGCAATGCTTCAACCTCCTTCGCGGCAAGTAGTGGATGGCTAGATCGCTTTAAAAGGCGACATGGAATAACTAAAACCGCTATATCAGGAGAGATACGGTCAGCTGACGATGAAGCTGCATGCTCGTACCCTGCCCAACTTCAAGAGATAATTGAAGATGGTGGCTATACCGCAGAACAGGTTTATAACTGCGATGAGACCGGACTGTGTTTCAAAATGCTACCGAATACCACTCTGGCCTGTAAGAATGACGAACAGCGTAAACAAGGCTTTAAACAAATGAAAGACAGAGTGACTGTACTTTTTTGTGTGAACCAATCTGGAAATCACAAACTGAAGCCACTTTGTATTGGCAAGTTTAAGTCGCCGCGGTGCTTCCACCATGTGAACATGGGTACTATGCCTTTTGTGTATGACTTTAGCAGAAATGCCTGGATGACTGCCAGTATTTTCGAAAGGTGGTTTCATCAACAGTTTGTACCAGAGGTCCGTAAATACTTACGTCAACAAAGCCTGGATACAAAAGCGTTGTTGTTACTTGACAACTGCCCTGCACATCCCCCGGCCGATAGCCTAATAAGCCGAGATGGAAAAATAAGGGTCAGCTACTTGCCCAAGAACACGACATCCAAAATACAGCCGCTTGATCAAGGCATTATTGCAACCTTTAAGATGAACTTTCGGAAAACAATGATACATCGAATAATCACAAGTGAAGATTCTGTTATATCATTTTTAAAGAAAATTAATCTAAAAGAAGTTTTTTATATTGGTGGCGAAGCTTGGGAAGCGGTCACACAAATGTGCATTGTGAAATGTTGGCGAAACATAACAGGTGCACGTCCTGTGCCGGCTGACGCCGAACTCGCCAGTGACAGTGAGGACGATGCTGATTTTGAGGGGTTTACGGAGGAAGAAGTCGCCGCCGCAAATCAGTTACTTACAAACTATGTGAACGAAGGCCTCACAGAGCAGGAAATTGCCAATGCCGAACGAGTCATGGAACCGTTCATTGATACGGAAAGTGGGGCTACAATTGACTCTTGGGTCGATGGGGACAGCAGCTGTCCTACTCATGAACATACTGTATGGCGGACTCGGAAATCATACAAAGCCTTACAAGTGAAAATACTGATCTGGATATTACAGAAGACGATGAGGATGAGGAACCAGAACCGCCACCAAAGATCACTGAGGCGCTGGTGGGATTACAAACAGGACTTCAATTTCTAGAGTCAGAAAACGTCAATTATATAACAATCCTACAATTAAAAAGAATCATTGAAATCGTGAAAAAAAAGAAAAGAGAAGCACTGAAACAGACAACACTTGATAGGTTTTTTCAAGTGTAATCTCCAGCTGGTTTTATAACAGTATGTTCAGTTCAGAATGTTTTGTTTTGTACAGTTGTTACATGAGCACAGAGTGCATTACACGGTTTTCAGTATGTGCTGTATTTACAGTGCATACTACAGTATACAGTACAGTCCTGTATGTGTTTTGTGTGTGTTCAGTACTTTATTTACAGTACAGTATTTATGAGAAATGAACAACACGACAATTGGTGTTTTAAATACAGTACTTTATTGTTCAATGCATCAATAAATGTGTTAATACTGTACGATTGTGCATTTTCTGTATTTTTCATTCTACTGTTGATGTTTTAAACAGACACTCACGCACACTCACGCACACTCACACACACTCACGCACACTCACGCACACTCACACACACTCACACACACTCACACCCATGCACACTTACGCACACTTACGCACACTTATGCACACTCACGCACACTTACAGACACTCACACACACACTCACACACACTCACACACACTCACACTTACAGACACTCACACACACTCACACACACTCACACACACTCACACTTATGCACACTCACACACACTCACACACACTTAGACACTCACGCACACCCACGCACACTTACGCACACTCACACACACTCACACACACTTAGACACTCACGCACACCCACGCACACTCACACACTTACAGACACTCACACACACTCACACACACTCACACACACCCACACACACTTACGCACACTCACACACACTCACACACACTCACACACACTTAGACACTCACGCACACCCACGCACACTTACGCACACTCACACACACTCACACACACTTACAGACACTCACAGACACTCACACACACTTACAGACACTCACACACACTTAGACACTCACACACACTTAGACACTCACACACACTCACACACACTCACACACACTTACAGACACTCACACACACTTACAGACACTCACACACACACACACAGACACTCACACACACTCACACACACTCACGCACACTCACGCACACTCACACACACACTCACACACACACTCACACACACTCACACACACTCACAGACACTCACAGACACTCACAGACACTCACGCACACTCACGCACACTCACGCACACTCACGCACACTCACGCACTTACGCACACTCACACACACACACACACACACACACACACACACACACACACACACACACACACTTAGACACTCACAGACACTCACACACACTCACAGACACTCACAGACACTCACACACACACACTCACAGACACTTACAGACACTCACACACACTTACAGACACTCACAGACACTCAAACACTCACACACACTTACAGACACTCACACACACTTACAGACACTCACACACACTTACACACACTTAGACACTCACAGACACTCACAGACACTCACACACACTTACACACACTTACACACACTCACAGACACTTACACACACCCATATACACACACACACTTTCTCTCCCATATATACATACACACACACACACTCTCTCACTCTACACAGACGGGGGGTGGGGTCGGAGCAGAGGAAAGGCCGCGACCAGCACCACCACCCGCTCCCCCCCTCCTCCCGTGCAGGCAGCGGGAGCACCGGGGACAGCGGTGGGGAGAAGAAACCCCCCGCTACCACCTCCATGCAGGCAGCGGGATCTGAGGTAAGCGGCGATCTGAGGGACATCCCTGCTCCCATCTCCTGCCCCGCGGGCTGTCCCGCGGTGACAGGGGGAAGCGGGGAGCGGAGGGACATGCCCGCTCCCATCTCCTGCCCCGCGGGCTGTCCCGCGGTGACAGGGGGAAGCGGGGAGCGGAGGGACATGCCCGCTCCCATCTCCTGTCCCGCGGGCTGTCCCGCGGTGACAGGGGGAAGCGGGGAGCGGAGGGACATGCCCGCTCCCATCTCCTGCCCCGCGGGATGAATATGCGCTAAAGCGCGGCGGCCATTTTTTTTTTCTCGCGACCCCGTTAGTAACGCGGTGGTCTCGGGGTGGACCCCGAGACCCGCGTTATAACGGGGTTTAGCTGTATATGGTTCTTTTTAAAAATCCAAGGGATAAATTACAAATTAACACCTTAGCTCGTCAAATGTATCCTGGTAAATCACACTTCTTTTTAGAGGCTTTTGAAGATGCCACACGGGTCCCCTATGGTTTTTTGTTAGTAGATTTAAGAGCCACGACCCCTGATGAGTACCGCTTAAGAACCGCTATCTTTCCGCCTGACAACCCCACAGTTTGTTTTAAAAAAAAAAAACTGTTCTAAAAAGAGATAACTATCTGTAAATTGTCATTACTTGTAGTCGCTCCGCCGTTGTAAACATGTCTAACCGACTACGCCGCAATTGGCATACTTTAAAAGCATTAATAAGGGCTTCACCAAAGCAAAGAAAAGTTATTCTGTGTTCAGCATCTAATGATTTAGTCACCGCCATATGCGAGATAGCCCTCAATGCTCTAAATGGTAAAATACCTTTATCAAAGCGGCAAATTGGCATACTTAAAAAGTGGCGTAAAATTATAAAAAAGCTGAGCGATAAAAAATTTACAATTGTAAAAAAGAAACGCCTGGTGAAGCAGTCCGGCGGCTTTATTGGCTCTCTTTTGGGTTTTGCTATACCGCTGCTGACTGGCCTTCTCACTAACCGCTAATGGAATATGCTGAGAAAATGTACCTGGTCCCCAAACAAGATATGGATCGTTTACAACGCCCCCCACAACGAGTGGGCGACATACGTGAAGTTGCCATGCAGCGCCTAGACACAGAAATTAATGCGATCTTAAATAGCAATAATTTATCAGAGGATGAAAAGATAAAAAGATACACTACTGTACTGCAGAAATACTTGGTGCATGCTAAACAGAGCGACGGGGAGAAGAACCGCCTAACCCTTTTAATGCCTACTGATGAAACAGCCTCTCAACCTTTACATTTCCAGGATATTGCCTCATCAGATACGACTGACAATTTGATTCGTGAGGTTGTTACTAATGTGAATGTCCGCTTCAAGAAAAATGCAGAGTTATTGCTCAGTAAAATGTTTCAGGCTAAACATATTACAAGCTGGAATGACAAAGGGGAGTTTATTTATAAAAAACAGGTTATACCTGGCTCTAATTTACTGGATTTGGTACGCGGTGTTACACAAAGTCACACTGTTACAAAGCGTAAAATACCACAGGGTTGGAGCCCTTTTCTGTCTGCGATGGCTGAACTGAATATCCCCTCATCGGTTGTGGGTAATGCGACAAATAGAGAAAGCCTGGATCGCTTAAAAATACTGCCCCCCGATACAACGACCCCTCCTTCATCATCCCTTTTACCTCCTCAGAAAAGAACCTCTGATTTGCGTTACAGTTCTTTAAGTGCCCCTGGCTTAACATCACCGCCTGGGTATTTACTAAACAAGAGGAGGGGTAGTCTATTATTGCCGTCGGCTGACTGGTTGAAACTGTAAATAAGATGTTTAATTTTTTTTTCCCGCTTTAAAATAAGACATTGTATTGCTGTCCCTCTATACTATGTATCGTACTAACTCAACGACTCTAGATGATTTTAGTCTATTAAGGCCTTAACAGCCGTTTTACTTTTTTACTTGTAAATACGTCTTGTAATTATTTCCTGGTTGAAACCTGTGTTATCTTTTAAAAATAAAATAAGCAATTTTTGACTCATACAATTGTGCTTTTTATTTATATGTAACCCCCGACTGTTGCGTCTAATCCCTGTACCGTCTCTATACAAATAAAAAATATATACAAATAAAAAAATATATAAAAATATTATGTTTGGGATGGGATTCGAACCCACGAGGACATACGTCCATTGGATCTTAAGTCCAACGCCTTAAACCACTCGGCCACCCTGACACTTGAGGGTTTAGCCTCTTAAAGCCGTATTCTGTCTGAATTAAAAAAAATGCTACGCCCTCTTTTCAACGTCATTTGAACTTTTCTGACATGCGCACTGTGTTATTTCAGAATAAACATGTCCAGACATGCCCCAGTATGAAAAAAAACATGTTCGGGCATGCCCCAAACGCCTATAAACATGCCCGGACATGCCCCGCGTATGTATACGCCCCCTCCAATCTACGTCAACAGTACGCACCAATCACAAAAAAGAATAAAAAATACACATCATAATAAAAAATGGAGTCAGGGGGATGTCAACCGCGGTTTTTTGGCTTAGGGGGCGTCAACTGCGTTTTTTTTGGCGTAGGGGGGCGTCAACCGCGTTTTTTTGGCGCTGGGGGGCGGCAACCTAAAAAAAAAATTGGGCGGGGACGGATACGGATGGGGCGGGACCGGATACGGAAGGGGCGGGACATAGGGCGGGTTTAAGGCCAAAAGGGGGCGGGGCTTAGGGGAAAAGGGGCGTGGTACCTGTCAAAAAAAGTTTGACATAATGTATGCCTCCCTACTACTTGTGTGTTTGTCTGCTATGCTTTCTTCCTCAGTGTGTGTGCTGTTGTGACGGTGCTCTTCTCAAATCTGGAGGCGGACACACAGGACTGAGGTAGGGATACAAATAAACCAACCAGAACCCAAGGACAGAGTCCTGTAAGAGTATCCGTAGTCGTTATGGAAGCAGGGGTCAGGGCTGATGGCAGAGGTGCAAAGTCGAGGATGCAAGGGGAGGTCAGGGCAGGTGGAAGGCAGCATGGTTGGGGTCATGGTCCGGGGCCAGCAACAGAAATTCAAACAGGCAAGAGGGTAAGGGGTAACTCCGAAGACCGACAGGAGCTGCAAACACAAAGAACTTTGGTCGGCGACTCCCTATGGTAACTGCAGCCTTATAAAGCAAGCTGCCAGCACCCAAAATGGCTATAGAGAGCAGAAAGGGCAGGAGATACAGAAAACCTGGACTGAGGTTAAAACCTGGCACGGGTGGGTTTAACCTTTCCAAAGGACCAAGTACTGTAGCCCGCCACGGGATCTACGGGAATCCAATATTTGGCTTACTTCAAATTCCTCATGGCCATCCACCAAGAATGGTTTAGGAGGGGGAAGGGTAGGAGGACAGAAGCTGTTCTGGACGAACGGCTTGAGGGAGACATGGAACACTGGGGGTATTCTTAAGGTATCCGGAAGTTCCAGTTTGAACGCCACCGGGTTGAATTGTTTCAAGATTTTGTAAGGTCCAATGAACTTGGGCTCAAGTTTGGAGGAAAGCTGTTCCAAGCGGATATTCTTCGCAGCCAGTCAGACCTTTTCTCCCACTTGAAACTAAGGTGGTGGTCATCAACGTTTATCCACCTGGGTTTTTTGCTGGAGAGCGGATTTGGTCAGATTGACCTAGATTTTCTTCCAGAGTAACTGGAGTTCTTGGATTTTGTCATCCACTGCAGGAACTCCGGAGAGGGGACTGAAAAGAGGAAGGGCAGCAGGATGGTACCAGTAGGCACAGAAGAACGGTGATTCCAGTGTTGAATCATGCTTCATGGAATTTCGGGAAAATTCTGCCCACAGGAGCAGATCAACCCAGTCGTCCTGTAGCTCAGAAACAAAACAGCAGAGGAATTGTTCTAAGGGCTTGGTCCTTTCCGTGAGACCATTGGACTGTGGAAGGTAGGAAGAAGAGAAATGTAAGGAGATACCCATTCTTTGGTAGAAGGCCTTCCAAAATGTAGAGACCAATTGGGAACCACGATCCGAGACTATACCCATTGGAACTCCATTGGAGGTGGAATATCTCTTTAATAAAGATCTCAGATAGATCAGATGCTGTGGGTAGCTTCCTGAGAGGAACAAAATGGGCTTGTCGTTTTAATCGGTTTACCACTACCAGTATGGTGGTCATACCTCTGGAGGGAGACAGCTCCATAATAAAATCCATAGAGCGGTAGGTCAATGGACAGGAAAGTGTTGTAGCAATCCACAGGGTAACATCCTTGGCACCTTCGTCTGAGTGCATATAACAAAGGATGCCACAAACTCCTGTACATCTTTGCAAAGGTCTAGCCACCAAAAGATTTGTTCGAGGAAATCGCAAGTCTTCTTAACCCCTGGATGACCAGCCGTCTTGGAGTTATGACCCCATTGCAAAACCTCACTTCAGAATTGGGGAGGAACAAATAATTTAGACGAACGTATGGACATTATCTAGGATCCTCTGCCTGAGCATGCGAAATCTGTTGCAGAAGTAATGAAGATACGGCAGCGATGATCTGTGCAGGTGGAATGATGGGTCCCTGCTCTATCTCCTCAGAGCCGTCAGGAGAGAATTGTTGAGATAGAACATCTGCTTTGGTGTTTTTGGATCCTGGAAAGGAAAGGATCCTGCTAAGTTGAACCGAGTGAAGAAGAGAGCCCACCACGTCTGACGCGTCCCGAGTCTCCTTACCCCTTCAATGTTTTTGAGGGTCTTGTGGTCTGTTAGTATTGAAATCGGAGAAGTTGTCCCCTCAAGCAAATGTCTCCATTCTTCAAGAGCCATTTTCATAGCCAGAAGTTCCTGATTTCCAACATCATAATTCCTTTCCGCGGTAGAATTTAAAAAAAAAATTTTTATAGAAAAGAAGGCACAGGGGTGGAGTTTCCTCTGAAAATCCTTCCTTTGAGAAAGAATTGCTCCGGCTAACAGATCAGATGCGTCTACTTCAAGCACAAAGGATTTCATAGAATCTGAATGGATCAGCAGAGGTGCAAAAGAAAAGGTGGACTTGAGCTTCTTGAAAGCCAGAAGAGCCTCAGCAGGCCATATCTTCAGATTCGCCCCTTTCTTAGTAAGAGCCATAATGGGTGCAACCACCTTAGAAAAATTCCTGATGAATCGTCGGTAGTAGTTGGCGAACCCAAGAAATCAGTGTATTGGTTTGAGGCCTAACGGTAAGGGCCAGTCCAGCACTGCCGATACTTTCGCATGATCCATCTCGAACCCATGGGAAGAGATGAAGTACCCAAGGAAAAATCTTCTTCTGTTCGAATTGACACCTCGAGCTTGGCGTACAGGGAATGGTCCTGAAGTCTTTGGAGAACCAATCACACCTGTGCCTGATGTTCGGTCAAAGAACTGGAAAAGATAAAGATATCGTCCAGATATACCACGAGAAATTGGTCCAATAGATCCCGGAAAATCTCGGTTATGAAGTTTTGAAATACTGCCAGAGCATTGCATAAGCCAAATGGCATGACTAGATATTCGTAGTGGCCATCACGGGTATTAAAGGCTGTTTTCCACTCATCATCCTTTCTGACCCGGATCAAATTGTAGGCTCCTCAAAGATCCAGTTTTTTTGAAGATGGCAGCCTTGCGTAAGTGGTCAAAGAGTTCAGGAATCAGGGGTAGCGGATATCGGTTCTTTACAGTGATTTTATTTAGGCCTCTGTAGTCGATACATGGCCTGAGAGAACCGTCTTTTTTGGAAACGAAGAAGAACCCCACCCCAGCGGGAGAACTTGATTTGCGAATAAACCCACGCTGAAGGTTCTCCGAAATGTATTCCCACATAGCCTTAGTTTCTGGTTCTGAAAGGGGATAGATTCGGCCTCGAGATGGGATGACCCCTGGGAGTAGATTGATTGCACAGTCCTAAGGTGGATGTGGCGGTAACTCCTCTACCTGTTTTTTGTCAAATACATTGGCAAATTCCTGGTAACAAACTGGAAGGCATGATGCGAAAGTCTCAGTAGCTAGCCGAACCTCGGAGATGGTACGAGATGCCGGAAGACACGATCCATGGCAATATTGTTCCCAAGCTGTCACTTGATTGGTCACCCAATCGATATTGGGGTTGTTGACGCAGCCGGGGAAGACCTAGAACCACTGGAGTTGAGGGAGAGCAAATCACGTAGAATGATGGTGACCCTTTGTGAAGTGCCCCGACCGTGACCAGCAAAGGATTAGTCTGGAAAGTGATGGTCCCAGGTATCAGAGGTCTTCCATCAATAACCACTACTGGTAACGGAATCTCCCTAGTACGGAGAGGGAGGGAGTGGGGTTTTGCAAATGTGTGGTCTATGAAGTTCCCTGGGGCTCCTGAATCCACAAAAGCCTGAGTGAAAATGGATGCTGGTCCCCAGGAGAGTGAAACCGTCAAAAGGAGCCGTGGAGCGATAGCTCCAATTTAAACGCAACCAGATTTACTTGTTTCGCAATCTTGTAGGGACCTATAAACCTGGGCACGAGCTTCAGGGAAGGAATCTTCAGATGGATGTTCCTGGTAGATAGCCAGACGTGGTCTCCAACCTGGAACTGCAGAGAGCTGGCCTCCGATTCTTATCCGCATGATCCTTTTGCTGAAGGGAGGCTTTAGTTAGGTTGGCATGAATCCTGTTCCATAGAGAATGTAGCTCCTGGACCTTGTCATCCACCTCAGGAACTCCAGAACAGGAGACAGACGATGGGAGGGCAGAAGGATGGTACCCATAGGCACAGAAAAATGGGGACTTTGTAGAGTCGTGTTTCAACTAGTTCCGTTCAAATTCTGCCCAATGAAGAAGATCCACACAGTTATCCTGACTTTGAGAGACGAAGCAACGTAGAAATTGCTTGAGGATTAATTGGCCCTCTCCCTGAGGCCATTTGACTGAGGGTAGTATGACAACGAGAAGTGGAATGAGATCCCCATTGATTTGCAAAATGCTCTCCAAAATTTAACAAAAACTGGGAGCCACTGTCTGAGACTATCTCAGTCGGAATACCATGAAGGCGAAGTATCTCCTTGGTGAAAATATCAGAAAATTCGAAGGCAGTTGGTAATTTCCTGAGTGGTACAAAATGAGCCTGTCTTATGAAGCGATCGACCACTATTAGAAAGGTCGTCATACCCTAAGATGGCGGTAACTCTATGATAAAGTCCATGGACATGGGTCTATGGTCTGTTATGAACTGGCACAGGATAAAACAACTCACAAAGCAGAGTCCGTGGTACCTTTTGTTTGAGCACGGACAGCACAAGCGGCTACAAAGTCTTTAACGTCTTTGTGAATATCTGGCCACCAGAAGAACGGTTCTATAAAATCCGAGGTCTTCCTAACTCCCGGATGACCAGTCACCTTGGATTGATGACCCCACTGCAACAACTCACTACGAAACGGGGGGGGTTCAAACAACTTGGATTTACGCGAGGATGTAGGCCTAGCATCCTCCGCCTGTGTTTGCGAAATCCGTTGTAATAGAGCGGATGAGATGGTGTAATGATGGGCCCATGATCCTTCTTGTCAGAGCCTTCCGACTAGAATTGTACAAACTGAATGGCATCACTAAGTATTCCTAATTTCCATCTCGGGTATTGAACGCCGTCTTCCATTCGTCACCCTCCTTAATTCAGACCAAATGGTAGGCCCTGCGGAGATCCAACTTAGTGAAAATAGTGGCCCCACAGAGTCGGTCAAATAGCTCCAGAATGAGAGGGATAGGAAAACGATTTTTGACTGAGTTTTTCAACCCCCGATCTACAGTATACAGGGACGCAGAGACCCGTCCTTTTTTCCCATGAAGAAAAAACCCGCTCTCGAAGGAGATGTAGACTTGCAGATGACTCGTTTCAAATTTTCATCGACGTACTCCCGCATAACCTTCGTCTCTGGCTCCGAAAGGGGGTACGTGCGCCCACGAGGTGGAATAGCTCCTGGGAGCAAGTCAATTGGACAGTCGAATGCCTGATGCGGTGGTGCCACCTCAGTTTGCATTTAGTTGAAAACATCCCCAAAATCCTGATAGGCAAGGGGAATACCATTGGAGAGAGACATGGATTGCAGCAGTGAGTCAGAGCTGGGGCAAGGTATAGACAAGAATGTCCCATGACAACGCTGGCCCCAAACGATCACTAGTCCCGTTAATCAGTCGATTGTAGGGTTGTGGGAATGCAACCATTACCCAAGGATGACACTGATGAGTGTGCTTTTCTAACAATGTTTTAAAAACTGCCCATTTATCTTCTAAATTTTGCCCTGCAAAAGCATAATCCCAATGTATTACTTGTAGATTAGTCCTACTCCTGATGAAGTGTGTTATGCACACGAAAAGTGCGTAGGGTTGATGATGTCATCACGCTGGCGTCTCTGAGGGTGTTGGATCGTGAGACACATGCAGTGTCTATCTGGGGCTGGTAATGTTGTATCACATACTGGGATATACGTATCTGTTGGATTTACCCTATTGTGTCATAGATCTAGCGCTTTCATGCTGCTGAGGTTTATTTTTCAACAGCCTTGGTTTACAGGACAGTTTTGATACAGCTAATACATGAGGCAACATTATTCTAAGCATGCTGATTATAACATTTATGTTTCTGATTGAAGTAAGAGCTGTTTCTTAGGTCACCAATTGATGTAGTTATACAGGATTACAGATGTACTATTTAGCAATTGTGTAGTCAGGTCTCCACTATTCGTGCTGTGTGGCCATACTGCACATACCCACATATATATTTGTGATATACTGAGCATTTATGCTGTTACATTGGGGTTTATATGTCATCTGATGCCTGGTATACTATGTGCCTATTAGGTGATTAAACCAACAGGGGAACAGGCGTACCAACCACTGCATTTATTAACTGGTGTATGTTGAGGATAATAATCCTATTATTTGAGTCTTATCTCATCAATTGACTTACACCAGACAGGTCCCGATTCAACACCCCATAGGGGATTTTAGTATTTGTTCGTTTTGTAATTTTAAGTCGTCGCGGTTGTCATAATTAATAAATATTTTTTATTTTTTGAATTATTGGTTTTTGTGAGCTCTGACTCACTCTAGTGTGTCACTAGGTAGGGGTGATTCTACATCATATAGTGGGACAATTGGTATCCCAGGTTAATTTAGCTATTAATATTACTTTGAGTGCAGTTAACTGGGTTCTTTTCGTTAATCTTAGAGTTAACGTGTTGTGCTATATATTGTAGATTAGTCCTCAGTTTATTAAAATCTGCCTTTCTAAAGTTTAAGGTCTTTGTTGAACCAAAGTAATCTGTTTTTTGATCATTTAAAATGAGACTATGTTATGATCACTGTTACCCAAATGTTCCAGAACTTGAATATTTGTTATTACTTCTACATTGTTTGATATTACCAAATCCAGTATTGCCCCTCTCCTGGTTGGTTCCTCAAAAATATAATTGTCTTTAAGCACCCCTAAAAACCTGTTTCCTTTTGTTGTAATGCTAATCTCATTGCCCCAGTCTGCCTGGATAATTAAAATCACCCATTATGCAAACATGACCTTGTTTTGATGCCTTCTTCATTTGCAAAAGTATTTTAGCGTCCACAAATATTTGGTGGTTTAAAGCATAGCACTACAAAAACTTTCTTTATACTTTTACCTGTACTGCGAATTTCTATCCACAAGGTTTCTACATTTTCAATATTCCCTTCATAAACATTTTACATTATAATAGGTTTTAGATCCGGTTTAACATATACTGTAAGCATACTCCACCTATTCTTCTATTTGCTTGATCCTCTACGAAAAAGGGAATAACCCTCTAAATTAACTGCCCAGACATGAGTTTCATCCCACCATGTTTCAGTAATGCCTAAGATATCATACTGCTCACTTGTAGCTATTAATTTAAGGTCACCTATTTTATCGGTCAGGCTTCCTGCATTAGCAAGCATGCATTTAAATTTATTTGTTTTCAGCCTACACTTTTATCTTATCTTCTCCTTCCTTTCTGTGCCAACTTGGTTTAGTCTTTAGAAGTTTTCTAGTATTATCTGTATTTACTATGAGTGTCTCGCTGCTTGTCAAACTTGCACTTACCCCAATTCTACCTCCATAACCCCTTGTTTCCTCATCTATTCTATTTAGTTCGTATCTGTTTCATTCCCCTCCCCCTCCATCCTAGTTTAAAATCTCCTCCAACCTTTTTAGCATTCTACTTCCTAGAACAGAAGATCCCTCTTCATTGAGGTGCAATCCATCCCTAGAATAAAGATGGCACCTCTCAGAAAAGCATCCTGAGTCCCCACTGTGCTGGAGGAACTATTCCCCTGGCTGCTAGAGGAATAAGTCTCCCCAGCCTTGCCATTTCTGCCCTGACACTCCCAATATATTCACTCAACATGGCAAATCTATTGGGATGGGTCAGCTCAGAACTGGCCTGCCTCTCCCTATTTAACCTGCTTCCTCTTCTAATTGTTACCCTGCGACCTACATGCTCCTCACTAACAGCGCCACCATCTGCACCACTATTCGAAGCAAGGGCCTGCTCAGCACTAAGCACTAAACCCCTTTCAAGATTGTCAATGTCCCTGAATATTGCAAGTTTCCTCATCAGATCAGCAATCTCTGATTCTAAAGAGACCACTGCTTACACTTCTCACAGCGGTATGCTCCTTGGAACAGCTGCTCCAAGTGCACATACATGTGGCAAGATGTGGTATCTTCAATCCTGCTCATTGTAGCAACTATGAAGTTTAAAGTACTAATAATAAACTGTACTTCAATATACTATACCTTGTTTAACCCCTTCTTTGTTCAAACTGCTTTTAGTTCTAACTGCACACTTAAAACAACCAGCACTTGAAATCAACCACATGCACATCAGCACACGCAAGCTCAGGATTCGTGAGCAACCTCTGTTTAAATAGGGACACCCACCAGGTGTGTTACAGGTAGGTTAGCAATTAACTAACCACACCCACTGCTGTATCAGGCAGGAGAGAGCCTTTTCTTTCCTCTTCTCCCCTACAGGCTTTTAATTACCACACACACCTTGAAAATAAATTAACCCACTGCACATTCCCCAAATTCAGCCACCCCTACTAGCTAGTATACTGTACACCAGTATAGACAGCACTTCCCTTTCCTTCTCGTTCTAACTGCACACTTAATACAACCTGCACTTGAAATCAACCAGACACGCAGATCAGCACACGCAAGCTTCAGATGCCTGTGAAAAGGCATTCATCGGCCTGAAGAAAAGCTTAACAAAAGGCGCCCGTTCTTACTTACGCCGATCCCGAGCAGCCCTACATACTTCATGTGGATGCAAGCTTCAATGGCCTAGGCGCAGTCTTGCACCAGAAGTACCCGGCTTCTATTGTCGTTACATTGACAATGTGTTTTTCCTGTGGAAGGGCACTATAGAACAACTTACGGATTTTTTTTTATTATTTAGATGGTTTGCCAACCACGGTTCATTTCATAAAAAATTGGAGCAGTGAACAAATTTCCTTCTTAAATGTTTTATTTACACAAAAGGAAGGAAAATTGTACAGTGATCTTTACAGAAAGCCAACAAACAGAAATGCCACGTTGCATGCCAACAGCTTTCATCCTACATCACTGAAAAATATGCTGCCATTTTCCCAAAAATTAAGGGCCACACGACCACAGTTAAACAAAACTCTTCAGGAGATAGAAAAACGCTTCCATGAGAGAGGACATAGCCAAGAAATTATACAAAAGGCCTTTTCACAGACACCAAAGGTCACCATACCGGCCACTGATACTGAAAGGATAATAATTGTGACCAAATTTACCACTGCTAGCAATTTTATCAAAAAAAGCATCAACCAAAATTGGAAAATGTAAAAAAAAATTACGATTTGTTGGCAAATTCTGTACACTTCCCCCTAGATTTGCATATCGTAGGGGAGAAAACATAAAGGATGTATTAATCAAAGCCGATTCAAACGATTTTTATACCAAATCCCGTTTTATGAGTAATCCAAAATATGGATGCTCTAAATGCAATAATTGTAGTGTCTGGAACAGCTTGAATACGGGTGAACACTTTTACCATCCATGGAGTGGCAAATCATATAAAATAAAAAACGGGTAATTTGTAAAACAATGAACGTTATTTATATGATCAAGAGCCCTTGCTATATCGGCAAAACTAATAAAATCTTAAAGACACGTTTTATTGAACATAGAAGCAAGATCATTCATTCAAAAGAAGAAACTATACTCATAAAACACTGCAGGGAAATTAATCATCCCATTACTTCTCTAAAACTCATGGGCATACAGCAAGTGTCAAAAGTCAAAGAAGGGATTGAAAGGGACACCATGCTGCTTCAAAGGGAATCCTATTGGATCTTCATGCTTAATACTGTTTAGTAATAACATAACGGATGATATACTGTATATACGGGGTCTTCCAGGTGAAGTCAAAGTTTACGCAGTAGGGGGCACAGGTGGTGTGTGGCAAAACTTACTGTGCGCGGGCCGGCAGAGTTGTGTGCGTGAGGGCAAGAAACTCAAGCTCCATGCTGCTGCTACTCTGTGCTGTGGCTTGCAGCGGGGGTGGGGCCTTGTTGTGGGAGCAGGGCCTTCCCTGTACATAGACGACTCCCTCCTCCACCTCTCTGTTTGCAGCAGCTAGCACACGGGGGACCGGAGCATGCTTGTACTTCCCCCCAGGTGAAAGTGTGTGACTGTTATGATTGTATGTTGTGTGTGTTGTGTCTGTGTTGGTTGTGATTGAGTGTGTTGTGATTGTGTGTGCGGTTGTGTGTGTTGTGTCTGTGTTGGTTGTGATAGTGTGTGTGTTAGTGATTGAGTATGTGTTGTGTGTGTGTGTTGTGATTGAGTGTGTGTTGTGATTGTGTTGTGTGTTGTGTGCTGTATGTGTGTTGTTTGTGATATGAGTGTGTGTTCTGTGTGTGTCGTGATTGAGTATGTGTGCTGTGTCTGTGTTGTGATTGTGTGTAGCTGTTGTAATTGAATGCAGCGGTGCGTTAACCGATGGCACAAGATGATCTAAGGGGGCGCATGTGGCGTGCGACGAAACCTGGTGTGCATACGCTGTGCGCGGGAGGACGAAAATGCTGTGTGCGGGCAGCCAAGAAGATGTGCGCGGATGGCCGAACAGGATAGTGCTGGTGGCGCCACACACGTGCGGGGGCTTTGGAGGTACTGGGGAGGAGGATGCACAGCGCTGTGATGTCAAACGCCCCTCCTTCCGATGTCTGCCATGCAATAGCGCTGTAGTCCTGCCCTCCTCCGCTGGCAACCTGCTTTGCTGCGATCCCCTGCAAGTGAAAGGGTAGGTACCACTATATCAATCATACTATGAATGTACAGAAATAATTTAAAGAGAAGTGCAAACACAACATTGAAAATGAAAAAAAAAAGAAATAATACATAATACTGTAGGTAGGAGTGTGGATGACATTGGGGAAAGCAAGCTAAAGACCAGGGAGAATAAAAAGGCAAATGGGAGAAGAGAAAAAAGGAGGGGAAGGAAAAAAGAGGGGGGAGAGGGAAGGTAGATAGCAAAGAGTTGGATGAATGCTCCCCACCCCAACCCCAAGGATTGCCTTTGTGTACGTACGCTGTCCCAAGCTTGGCGCTTGGGGACACCAACAAAATTGACTTTGAAGCACACTCAGCTGCAGTCAATGAGCACACAGCCACACAGCCACACAGCCACACACAAAAATAGCCCCGATAAACGTCCCACGCTCGTGCTTCCAAAATTATGCAGGACACCCAGTGCTCATGCTTGGAGAGTTGGTGATGTCATCGCTCTCAGCAGCAGCGTGGACGCAGCCTAATTTTCAAGCGCGAGCTGTTGAAATATGTAAGTATTTAGACATATTTGTTTTTACATTGTATACCGTTTGTAAGAGGACATGTGCAGAGGTACGCAATGGAGACTGTTTTAAGGTGAAATTAAAATAAGGCTTTATTGCACCGGTTGCTTTAAACACACCAAACGTGAAAATCGTCAAACAAAATCTGCTCCACTTTGGAGTATATATACACTTGTAGTCCAGCTCTTTTTAATTGCGTGGTTAACACAGCAATTCACTAGCCCTAATCATAGAGACATTTTCTTATATATACTGCTGCGGCCAAGTTTATTTGAGCATTTGCCCGGTCTCGGCCGCAGCAGTAACCAGGCGCGTGCCGGGATGTGCCGCGGAGGAGCGCCCTCCGATCGGGGCTTTCTCCCTCCACTCGCCGTGTCCGCCGGGTCCCCCGGAACCCCCTGCCGCCGTCCCCCACATCGCGGGACACCAGGGCTCCCTCGGGGAGCCCTGGACGCGCGTGCAGGGGGCGCAGGCTCCCGATGACGCGTGACCGCGCGTCGATGACGCGTGACCGCGCGGCGATAACGCGTGACCGCGCGGCGATGACGCGCGGCACGCCTAGGGAGTGCGGCTAGCATGCCGGGGCATCCCCAGGCTTGCGGAGCTAGCCGCACTCAAATAAAATGTGCCGCCTCTGTAGATAGACATAGATAACAGACATAAGAAAAGTCTTATCTGTCTCTTGTAGTTGTAGGGAAAGTCTTCTCTGTTCTCCTGGTGTCCACACCCTTGTGCGATAAGGCAATGTCAGGATCCAGGTTTAGAATCTTGTCCCCTTTGTCTTGTTATCAGCTTGCAGCTCCAGACCTGAGTTCGTGTGCAGTCTTTCCTTTGTTCAGCCCCACGTCATGTGTGAGACTAAGGAATTCCCTGCTCTTTCTGCTTCCTGGGTCAGCTCAACTCAGTGTGAGCCCAGGAAGAATCTCCCTTCCTGTCTCAGAGGCAGGCTTTTTCTGATACCTGTAATCAGCCAGATGGTGTTGGTTAATTGTCTACAAGCAGTTAACCACCACACTGCTGGATTAGAGGCATATTTTTAAAAGTAAAGTCTTTCTACTGAGTGCGCAGTTATGAGATTTCCCTTGCGTTGGGCGCTCCTCTTATTGTAGGCAGACTGTATGGCGACAGTTTCAGTGTTTGAGAATAGCCCTTTGATTTTTCAGCTCTTGAAGCGGTCTTTATGCACTTCCCCCACTCAACGGAGTTGCCAGTTCAGCTTCTTTGGGATTGAGTTGCAATTACTCCTCCATTTTCCTAGAACGTCCTACCTTCTCTGCTTCACCAGCTAAGGATTTTTCTGGGTTTGATTCGGCACGTATACCTTTTTGTGTTGCCTGTTGGCCAGCTGAAGGTTTTGCTAGTGCTTGCTTAGGTGGTTTAGACTTTGCAACCTTGTTTTTTAGGTGAGTGGTGTACCCAGCTCTCACTGTACCCTTTTTTCTTTGGGTTTTTGTGGCTGTGGGATACTGACGCTTGGTCAGGGTCAATACTTGTCCTTGTAGTACTGTAACCTCATCAGCAAGAGATCCCTGGTTTTTGAGGGCATCTTGCAAATCTCCTGTCAGGGAATTTATCTCCTCACCGTACTTTCTCTGAGCTTGCTTCCACATTTTCATTGTATTGTGAAGCACTGTGAATTTCTTTGCTCGGGCCACAGTTACTTGTCTCAGTTTCTGGACCTTCTTGTGCTCCCTCTTGTGCCGAGTCACCTGGGCTCTAAGCTTGGCCTCTAGCGATGCTTTGGTGATGCTCAGGGTAGCCTTCAGTTTCTCATGCTGTTGTGGGGACATACTGGGTAATCAGACGTTCCTGCAGCACTTTTATTTATTTTTCAACCTGCAGATTGTCTTCCTGCAGAGTTTGGTGCTTCTCCTCAGCATTCTGGAGGTGCGTACGCAGACCTTGCAGTTGGTACTACAATCGGTGCTCTGCTTCAAACTTTTCCTCTTCCAAAAGATTATTTATTTCTTTAAGCTTGTGCAGCTTTTCATTCTTTTTATTGACGTGGTCTGTCAAATGAGAATTCTCTTCTTTCAGTCTTAAATTTTCTCTTTTTGCAGTCTCTGTAATTTTCAGGGCCTCCATGTAGTCCTCCTTCCATTTACGCACATCTGCTTTGAGAATGACAGTCTCCTGGCGTGAGACTTCCATCTCTAGGTTGAGGGCCTGAAGCTCCTTCTGAGAGACTTTGAGATCCATATTAAGACTGAGGTTAGTTTTTTGAGAGATGTCCAGCTCCTCAGCAAGACTGTGAAGTTCCTTTTAAGAGACTTCCAGTTCTGTGCGGCAAATGCTGATCTCATGGTGTGAGGCATCCAGTGCTGTTTGGAGAGTGTGAACCTCCTTCTGGGATATGTCCACCTCGGTCCGGACACTGTTGACCTCCTGGTGTGTGGCATTCAGTTCTATGCGGAGAGTGTGTACCTCATTCTGAGAGACTTCAACCTCTCTATGGCACTTGCGAACCTCTTGGTGAAAGACTGTAATCTCCTTCAGTGCCTCCTCATACTTCTGCTTCAGCTTAGCCATCATTTTATCATATTGGCTCTGCTTTCCATCCATAATAGTAGCATTTGCTGTATCTAGATCTGTCCTTAGTCTCCAATTCGGTACCAGATTAAGAGTACATTGCGAGAACAGTCTTCTGTAGCTCAGCATTATCTTCCCTCTCCAGTTTCAATTGTTCCCGGAGCAGATCACAGTCATGCCTGGCAATTTTCAGGGCATCTTCAGGGCTGGTCAAGGGATCGTCACTCATTGGTTCCAGTTCCGCTTCCCTGGTATGGTTGGTTGAGGGTTTCTCACTATTAGCACTGGACAGACACTTCTTTGGAGTACATGACTTCTGCCTTGGGCCCTCTGGATATTCGGTCATCCGCAGGACGAATTCTCCATTTTTTCTAGGCTGCAGGGCATCTCGGACCCCCTTTTCCTCCGCGGGATCTGCAGATGTGTCTGTTCCTACCACGGTAAGTGAAGACCCTTTTTTCTTTCTCTGCCTTTTTGTTTTGGATGACTCCGTCCCATCAGGGATTCTGGGGTCTCCGTCTTTATTTGAAACTTCAGCAGCTTCACTGTATCCGCCATGTTTTCCTTGCAGTTGCGTTAGGTGACGTAAATATTCAGCGATCTGCTGTTCCCACTCTTCCTCCTGCCGATCACATTCGTCATCATACAGAGCGGTTTTTTCGGTTCATACCAAGTCCCGGCACCCCCACCATTCTTGGTATTCACTGCTTCAGCGCAATTTTTTTTTTTAAAGAAAACAGTAAACAAAGCCTAGCTCCTCTGGAGCACTATCTCACTTCTTGAACCCTGACTACGGCTGGAAGGCAAAGCCCCTTTTTCAACAACCATATTACACATTATTGTAATAGACAAGTAAGGTTTACCTGCTTCAACAGTCTCTCTCTCTCTCTCCTCTTGGGATTGGGGAAAAGAGTCCATCTGTGGTTTTGTGGCTTTCTTCAGTGCAGTGTAGATTTCCTGCCTGGATGTGTTTGTAAGACTGCATGCAGGAAAAAAACACCCAAAAAATTTCACAGGCAATCTCCGGGGCCCCTTTTAACTTGAAGGGCCACCTCTCATCCCAACTTCTGACACCATATGTGAGAGGACATGTGCAGAGGTATGCAATGGAGACTGTTTTAAGGTGAAATTAAAATAAGGCTTTATTGCGCCTGTTGCTTTAAACACAGCAAACGTGAAAATCAGCAAACAAAATCTGCTCCACTTTGGAGTATACATACACTTGTAGTCCAGCTCTTTTTAACTGCGTGGTTAACCCAGCGATTAACTAGCCCTAATCATAGAGACATTTACATATATATAGATCAGGGGTGGGGAACGTCCGACCCGCATTTGGTCCAGCCCCCGCGATGCGCCTGCAAGAAAGGCAAAAAACAAAAAACATCCCCCTCTCCTGATTGGCTGCCCGTGCTGTCACTCGGCCAAGATTTTTTTTGTTGGTCCGCAGCAAGCTCTATCCGAGCTTGCAAAGTGAGGCCCGCCTTTTCCTGCATGGAGCAAGTGGTATGTCTTGCTCCATGCCTCCCCTGCTCCGATCCCCCCACCTCGCTGCGATCCCCCCCCTCCGGAACACGTCCAGAGCAGCAGCAGCTGCTGGAGTAAGAGGTGGAGTAGTAGGAGGGGAAGATGGTGGCGTTCGAGGAGGTGATGAAGGACCTGAATATCACCAGGGCGGCATGGGTAAGCAGCGCTCGGGGGAGTGGGTATAAGAGAAGTGGGGCTTGGGGGGTATAAGAGAAGTGGGGCTTGGGGGGGTATAAGAGAAGTGGGGCTTGGGGGGGTATAAGAGGAGTGGGGCGTGGGGGGTATAAGGGGAGTGGGACTTGGGGGGGTATAAGAGCAGGAATGGCAGTATAAGAGGAGTGGGGCTTGGGGGGTGAGGGGGTATAAGAGGAGTGGGTCTTGGAGGGAGTATAAGAGGAGTGGGGCTGGGGGAGGGGGTATAAGAGGAGTGGGGCTGGGGGGAGGGGGTATAAGAGGAGTGGGGCTGGGGGGAGGGGATATAAGAGGAGTGGGGCTGGGGGGAGGGGGTATAAGAGGAATGGGGCTGGGGGGGAGGGGGTAGAAGAGGAGTGGGCCTGGGGGGGAGGAAGTATAAGAGGAGTGGGGCGAGGAAGGGGGGAGAGAGAGGAGGGAAGGGGGGGGAGAGGAGGGGGGAGAGGAGGCTCGGGGGGGAAGGGGGTATAAGAGGAGTGGGGCTTGGGGGGGTATAAGAGGAGTGGGGCTTGGGGGGGAGAGGGGGTATAAGAAATCATATTTATTCTGTTTAATTTGCATGATATTTTTCTCAAATGTATTGATATTTGTTGCTAACTTATCATCAAACTCAGTAAACTCATTGATGTGTGTGAATTCCTGTAATTTAGTTTGTAATTCTTCCACTTGCTTTTTTGCAAATTTCGTTTATTTCTGTCTGTGTTAGTGATCAGATCAATGAGTTTGAAAGAAGAGTCGTCTAAGATAAGGCTCCACTGTCTCTCAAACTCCTTATCTTCAAACCCAAACGTGGGGGCTTTAGTCATTCTTAGCCCCCTTGGAATTCTTTTACTTAGTTGTTAATTTTCGAGGGCTGTAATTTCCTACCAGATTTTAAGGTCTTGTGAAATCAATTTCTCTAATAGAGAAAAGTATTTTTTCAAATCCTGGGAGTCTTCACATAGAAGATCATGGTCTTTATCGAAAACAGAATGAGCTTTTTTGTGTCTGTACGTGAGATTAAAGCAGATGAAAGCAAAGTGTGACTAAATTTTATATAGCGCACTTTCCCCCACCCCCTTAGAGAATGTGTGGCTACGGTGTGTGTGGTGCAATATCTGTGGCTCACAGAAGGTCTGATCCTCTGCTTCAGGGAGCCTGGGATGTAACTGGTACGGTGGTGTTCTTCAGCGCTTCCAGCTGTAAAAGATTGTACTGTGTGGAATTATCCGTTACAGGACCTATATACATATACTTATACAATAACCACACACAATGGGTAACACATAAAATAACAATTTCACAATAGAACCATAATATGGCTACTGGTTACAGCCTACCCACCAGGCCTCACACGGCCGTAATCACCCGCCCAGTGTCCCACAGACTTGTTCACAGTCCCTACAGTACCTGATGGTGCCCTCGGGCATACAACCACTCTAGTGTCCACAAGGATATAACCCGGCAAGTATTGTCTACCTTACATACATCTGGCCTGGCAACGCTAAACATCACACTCCGGACATGCTCCCTTTGCTGCGGGTGTGTGTATTCCTAATTTCCCCCTCAGCACAGGGGTCTGGTCTGTGGGCAGCACTGGCATAACATTATGTCGAGCCCACAAAGACGCAGACCAGACTGAACTAAGGCAGTTTCTCGCTAACCTGCTTCAGCAAAACCAGGCCATGGCGGATCAAATTGTGGCATTAACGCGTCAGCTAGTCATGCTCTCGGAACGAGTACCAGAGGTTCCCGCCCCTGGTGTTATCCCCCAGATTGCAAGCGTGGCAGGTACTAACAGCTCTGACATGAAAATTTCGCCCCCCAAGCCTTACGCAGGCGAACCGCAAGAATGTAGGGGCTTCCTCAACCAGAGTGACGTGCAGTTCGAAATGGCCCCCCACCACTTCAACACTGGACGTAAGAAGGTAGCCTACATCAATAATCTACTGACGGGCAGCGCCCTGGCTTGGGCCTCTCCAGTTTGGGAGCGGCGTTCTGATCTTACCCAGGATTATCAGGCCTTCAAGGCCGAGTTCCAGCAAGTGTTCGATTCCCCCACACGCCGGGTGATGGCATCTGTTTCTCTCCTTCAGATCACTCAAGGTCGACGAATGGTGATGCAGAATGCCGTGGAGTTTCGAACCCTCGCAGCCGAGACTAACTGGGGACAGGAGGCTCTCGTCTCAGTATTTTGGCAAGGCCTGGCGGATCCCATCAAGGATGAACTCGCTCATTAACCCAGGCCAGATCAATTGGAGGTTCTCATCAAACTAGCAGTCCGAGTGGATCAATGCATCCAGGTACGCAGCTTCGAGCGTCAGCGCTCTCGCTTTTTAAACTGTCAAGCTCCCTTCCCCAGCACTCTTGCGGTTACAAGTTCTTCCACTCCTCTTCGTCCCCCCTTGGAGCTACCTGAGCCAATGCAATTGGGGGTACAACGCATCCGCACACCCATACGACAATTCCGTCACGCCGGGGGATTGTGTTTCTACTGCGGATTTGCTGAGCACCAAGTTCGGGAATGTCCTTTGCGCCCGGGAAACAGGAACACCCAGTGAGTATGGAGGGGCTTTCTCTGGGTGTCATGTCTCCTCGTGCCCTCCATAAGGGAGAATTTTCTAAGAAACTCACCATACCTGTCTCTCTTACAGGCTGTAAGTTTCATACGTCTACCGCAGCGTTCATTGACTCTGGAGCAGGAAGAAACTTTGTGGATCTCGAATTCGCCAGGTTAAACCAGATACCGCTTGTGAAAAAAACAAACCCCATCGCACTGGTCGGTATCGACGGACTTCCCCTTACCCCAGCATACATCTCCTTAGAGACGGTCCCTCTCCTCCTGACCTCACACTCCCACAAGGAGACCTTAGTCCTCGACGCCATCCATGCTCCTGGAACACCCGTAACCCTTGGACTCCCATGGTTGCAGCTAAACAATCCACTGATTGATTGGACTTCCTCTTGTCCCATCACTTGGAAAACGAGGTCAGGCAAAGCATCCCAACTTTTGGCCAATACCACCGTCCCTGAGATTACCCTTCCTCCTGTCTATCACCAATTTTGGGATGTTTTTAATAAGGTCCAGTCGGATCTTTTGCCACCTCACAGGACCTACAATTGTCCGATAGATCTTGTTCCAGGTTACAGCTTGCCTAAGTCCAAGATCTACCCCTTGTCACTACCAGAGTCTCAGGCCATGGATGAATATATCCAGGAAAACCTTAAGAAATGTTTAATTCGCCCTTCCAACTCCCCAGCAGGGGCTGGCTTTTTCTTCGTGAAGAAAAAAGATGTGACTTTAAGACTGTGCATTGACTACAGGGGTTTGAACCGCATCACCATTAAGAATCGTTACCCCCTTCTCCTTATTACCGAACTATTCGACAAATTACAGGGGGCCAAGATTTTTTCCAAGTTGGACCTACGTGGAGCCTACAATCTAGTGTGCATCAGACAGGGGGACGAATGGTAGATTGCCTTCAACACATGTAGCGGCCACTACGAGTATCTCGTGATGCCCTTCGGGTAATGTAATGCTCCAGCAGTCTTCCAGGACTTTATTAATTATGTTTTCTGTAAGGTACTCAACAGTTTCGTAATAGTATACTTGGATGACATCCTTATTTTTTCCAAAGATCTCCAGGATCATATCCGCCATACTTCCTACGTTCTCTCTTGTCTCCGTGAGCCAAGCTGGAGAAGTGCACCTTTCATCAGACCTCTACTCAATTCCTGGGTTATATCATTTCTGACGAGGGTTTTATGATGGATTCTGGTAAACTTCAGGCAGTGACTGAATGGCCAAGACCCAATACTCAAGGCCGTACAACGCTTCTTGGGATTTGCAAATTATTACCGCAAGTTTATACGTAGTTTTTCTACTATTGCGACGCCCATTACAGCTCTTACGAAGAAAGGGGCCGATCAATCTGCTTGGTCACCTGAAGCTCTGTCCGCCTTCGAGGCACTCAAGGAAGCATTTGTCTCTGCACCTGTTCTCCGTCACCTAAACATTGACCTCCCCTTCGTGTTGGAAGTCGACGCCTCCGATTGCGGCTCAGGGGCAGTTCTGTCTCAGAGACCTATGCCCCAAGACAAGTTACATTCCTGTGCATACTTCTCCAAGAAGTTCTCAGCTGCTGAGAGAAATTACGACGTGGGTAACAGGGAGCCAATGGCCGTGAAGATGGCTCTTCAAGAATGGAGACACCTCTTGGAGGGGTCGAAGGAGCCGTTCACCATTCTTACGGATCACAAAAACCTTCTCTACATCAAGAACGCCCGCCGCCTTGGTCCACGACAGGCTCGTTGGTCTTTTTTTTCTCCAGATTTGATTTCCATCTTTCTTAAATTCCTGGGACCAAAAACGTAAAGGCGGACGCACTTTCCAGACAATATTCCTCAGAGGAGAGGCCAGAGGAGTCCTTGGAAACCATCCTTCCACATGAGAGGATTCTCGCCACATCTACCTTCAAGAACCTTGATGAGATTATGCATTCTCAGAAACGCATTCCCAAGGACCTGGCAGTTCCCGACAACAAACTCTTCGTACCTCCCAAATTTGTTCCTGAAGTCCTGAATTGGGGCCATTCTTCAAGATCCGCAGGTCGTCCAAGTTTTAAAACGACTCTTGACCTTATTCGTCGGAATTTTTGGTGGTCCAAAATGTCCAAGGATATTTCGGAGTATACCCACGCTTGTACTACCTGCGCGCAGAACAAACACTTCGACAAAAACCCCAAGGCTTTCTTTTACCCTTGCCAGTTCCCGATCGCCCTTGGTCCCATATTTCGATGGATTTCATCGTGGAGTTGCCGAAGTCCAGAGGAATGAACACAATCTTGGTGGTCGTGGATAGATTCTCTAAGATGGCTCATTTTATCCCACTCAAGAGACTGCCCACCTCTCCCGCCCTTGCAGATATCTTTACGGATAAAAAATTTCGGATTCATGGGATCCCTTCCTCTATCGTTTCCGACAGAGGGTCCCAGTTTGTGTCCAAGTTTTGGAGAACTTTCACCAAGAGATTGGGCAAATCTTCCTCATTCTTGTCTGCATATCATCCACAGTCCAATGGCCAGATGGAGAGGATCAACCAGTCTCTGAAGAAGTACCTAAGATGCTTTATATCTGATTCCCAGGATGATTGGTCTCAACTCCTTCCTTGGGCGGAGTACGCTGTCAATTCTGCCAAGAATGAATCCACCTGTGAGTCGCCTTTTTTTTTTTTTTTTTTAATACATTATGGGTTTCACCCTCCCTGTTTGCCCATCTCCAACATTCCTTCTGGGGTACCGGCCACAGACGAAAGCAATTCTTCTCTCCAAACAGCATGGTCCAGGATTCAGACTACTCTTCTCGACTCCACCCACAGAGCTTAACTTCAGGCCGATCGTCTCCGTTGCCGATCGTCGCCCAGGTACAGGCCAGGGGATTTGGTATGGCTCTCCACTAAAAATATCCATTTAAAGGTACCATCCCCGAAATTGGCACCTAAATTCCTGGGTCCTTTTCCAATTTCGGAACAGATCAATCCTGTGGCATTTCGTCTCCAGCTACCACACAGTATGAAGATTCCCAATGTTTTCCATGTTTCTCTTCTCAAGCCATCCATCACCAGTCACTTCTTCCCGGACCAGACTCGCAAACCGGATCCAGTCACCATCCAAAATAATGAATAGTATGAGGTTCACTCTCTATTGGATTCCCGCGTGTCCAGGGACCAACTCCAGTTTCTGGTGCAATGGAAGGGTTTTGGACCCGAGGAGAGGTCTTGGGTTCCTTTGAAGGACATTCACGCCCCGGGTCTTCTTAGAGCTTTCAGGAGGAAGTTTCCGGAGAAACCTTTTAAGGACCGTATGGAGGCCGTTCCTGAAGAGGGGGGTACTGTTAGGAATCTGACTTCTCAGCGCCGTCAGTGCAACACATAGTCAACCCTAAGGGAGACTCAAGGCGCGGAGCGCAACTCCTGCCTACCTGCTTCCACATCCGCGGGCCATCGGGGTCTCTGTCGTCACAGGGTTGCTCCCTCCAGCGGGGCTCCCGCTCCCCCACCTTCTCAGTGGGAGGCGCAGGCCCTCTGTCCCGCACGCACACGTGTGTCCCCCTCCGACGCTGAACGCGTGCACACGCAAGTTAGAGCATGCGCCTAGCAGCCATTCTTCAGCTACTACCCCTGCAGTAAGGCTCCGCCCCCATACACCGCGCGGTGTCACTCAAAGTTCTACCAGTGCTCACATGGGCTGTACCATCCGCACCAATACTGGAAGGCTCCCTGCAGTCCTCCTGTTCCGTCTCCATCCCTAATTGGCCAGCCCAGCTTTATCATGCCTCTCTGGGCTCTCACTCATCGCTCGACATAGTCTCTGTATGGAAGTTACTTTGTGTTCTCTTGGTGATTCTACAGGTTCTGACACGGCTCGTACGACTACCCCATTTGGCTCCCGACCTCGGCTCTCTATCTGACTACGTATACTCTGGCATCCCACGATCACGGCTTGGACTTCGACCCTCCTCATCTCTCCACTCCCTGACCTCGGCAAGGCAACTACTAGTCTACTACTACACCCGGTACCGGCAAGTATTGTCCACCTTACATACATCTGGCCTGGCAACGCTAAACACCACACTCCGCCACGCTCCCTTTGCTGCGGGTGCGTGTATTCCTACTTTCCTCCTCAGCACAGGGGACGGGTCTGGTCTGCGGGCAGCACCGGCGTAACAATAAGGCAATTTCCAAACAATTTAAAGTCCATCATTCTACAGTGACAAAGATTATTCAAAAGTGGAAAACATTCAAGACAGTTGCCTATCTTCCCAGGATGTCCAAGCACATTCACCCCAAGGTCAGGCCGTGCAATGCTCAGAGAAATTGCAAAAAAAACAAAGAGATTCATCTCAGACTCTATATGCCTCAGTTAGCATGTTAAATGTTAAAGTTCATGAGAGTACAATTAGAAAAAGACTGAACAAGTATGGTTTGTTTGGAAGGGTTGCCAGGAGAAAGCCTCTTCTCTCGAAAAAGAACATGACAGCATGGCTTAGGTTTGCAAAGTTGCATCTGAATAAACCACAAGACTTCTGGAACAATGTCATTTGTACAGACGAGATCAAAGTGGAGATGTTTGGCCATAATGCACAGCGCCACGTTTGGCGAAAACCAAACACAGCATATCAGCACAAACACCTCATACCAACTGTCAAGCACGGTGGTGGAGGGGTGATGATTTGGGCTTGTTTTGCAGCCACAGGACCTGGAAACCTTGCAGTCATTGAGTCGACCATGATCTCCTCTGTATACCAAAGTATTCTAGAGTCAAATGTGAGGCCATCTGTCAGACAGCTAAAGCTTGGCCGAAATTCGGTCATGCAACAGGACAATGATCCCAAGCACACCAGCAAATCTACAACAGAATGGCTGAAAAAGAAAAGAATCAAGGTGTTGCAATGGCCCAGACAAAGTCCAGACCTCAACCCAATTGAAATGCTGTGGCAGGACCTTAAGAGAGCTGTGCATAAACCAATGGCCACAAACCTCAATGAACTGAAGCAACGTTGTAAAGAAGAGTCGGACAAAATTCTTCCACAATGATGTGAAACTCAGGTCATACAGAAAAAGATTACTTCAAGTTATTGCTGCTGAAGGTGGTTCTACTGTGAGCATTCGCCATCCTGGCGGTCGCAGACTGTCTCCTCACCTCTAAAATACTCCCGTGACTGGGACTCTGCATGCGCTGTCTCGTGGCCCCGTTACGCTTGCGCGAATCTTGCGTGGCCTGATCGTCTGCCTGCAGGTTCCGTCTCCACCATCCCCGATCTGACATACGACGGGTGCGCTCATCCAGCCTCCAAGCTCCACCCCCGCTCTAATGATGGACAGGGCTGGCATGGGAGAGACGCGCGTCTCAGGCTCCGACCCCTTACCTCCATGACACACGCAGGTCGGCGCACGATCGGTTCTGCCCCCATTTACTCTAATGATATACAGGACCAGCGTGGGAGTGCCGCACACCTCAGGCTCCGCCCCCTGACTTCCGTGACGCGTGCGATCGGTTTCCCCCCCCCCATCCCTGATTAGGCTGCATCATAGGGCACACCTCTGTGCACCAGCAGCCTATTGGAGTCTACTACCTAGTACCGTCCTGGCTGGCTATTGGAGGTTCTTCCTTTATATACCTTCCTGCTGCATACACTCTTTGCAGAGCATAGTCTAGTGTGACACCATGCCTTGCTGCATTCCAGTACCTGTGACCTTGCCTGTTGAACTCTTGTTGCCTGACCCTGCATCTTTTGGACTTTGCACCTCTCCTCTCCTGATCCGGCTATGAATGACCATTCTCCTGGTCTCTTGTGGTAAGCTACGCATTACGTCTACAAGCCATTGAATCATAAGGTGTATTTAGTTTTTCACACATGGCTTCTCTATTTTGGCTTTATTTTTGTTAAATAAATCATGACAGTGTAATATGTCATGTGTTGTTGTTCATCTGAGGTTGTATTTACAGCTGAGCCCTTGGTATATGGCGGGTTCCGTTCCAGAGGCCCGCCGTACTGCACCGACACACTTTATTCGAGCAAATACCCAGTATGTACCTGGAAGATACCTGGAATGCGCCGCTCCTCACCTCTGACAAGCCCCGTTGCGTTTGCCTTCCCAGCCTGGGTTCATGCCTGGCTGACGGGCGGCTGATCTGTTAAATGATAATGATTAGGATTTAATAGGCTGCAATGCTTCGCGTGTCTACCAGATGGCATAAATTCATGAATTGTAATGCAGTATATATATATATATATATACTGTGCAGTATTGCAGCCAGCGGGAATAAAATGCTTCAATCCCTGCCTGGAAAATACCTCAATGCACTCGGGCAGAAAACAGTCACAAACCTCAATACACCCGGGTATACCCGAATTCGTGGGACTAGCCGAGCTCGAATAAAGTGTGTCGCCAGTGTATACTGAAAATCGCCGGAAAGCGGATCCAACGATTTTCACTTATCCGCATGCGCAAATCGGCATTTTTGCCGTTCTGCGCATGTGCAACCTATGGTATGCACGCGCAACATGCGCGCCGTGCGCACCCGCCTGTTCTGCGCATGAGCGAGTTACAAATCAAGATGGCGGCCCCCTTCTCGGTGCCGCCGTATTAGCGTATCGCCGAGAAGCGGGGCCCTGCTGTACCTAATTTTTAGACCTACTAAGAAACAGATGATTGTTATTATGTCCTGATATGTAAAACCATACAATTCAAAGAGGCTGTACTTTCTTTTTCACACAACTGTATATACAATGAGACATAAAATTAGATTTCATTAAATCAAGCGACAACCTTGTGACAATGTGATATGCCATATGCTGCATTGATTGATGCCATAACATGTTTAATGTACTCAAGTACTTTAAGGTGCGTTTGAGTTCGTAGAAGGGGCTATATAACTTACCTTCAGTCTTGCCCCAACCATTCTCCTTGAGAAAGGGCTGTATAGCCTGAAAAGCGTGGGAGAATTTTCCTGTCCTGTCTTTAGTGTTTTTTGTTTCTTAACAAGTAGTATAATAAAAGTTTTTTATTTTTGCATCTACCTGGTGAGTTGATTGGTGCTTCTTACTGAATTTGACTGTTTCAACCAGTCTTTTTCCTGCTCATGCACCCATATTGCCCCAACAAATTCTTTCACAAAATCAGAACACACACGGAACTTCCAAATTAAAGACTTTATAAATTGTCTTATGAAAGGGTAATATATGTTGTCAATTGTGACTGTGGGAAACTCTATGTGGGTAAGACGCATAGAGCTTTCAAGATTAGAGTCTTTGAACACATAGCATCGGTGCATAATACACTAGATAAACCTATTGCGAGACATACCATAGAAGCACATAATGGTGACTCACGAGTGCTACACTTTACTGGGATCTAGCATGTCCCTCTCGGAAAGGTGATTGGGACCGGCCTTTGCTTCAGCAGAGTGCAGATGGATTTTTGACTTAAAAACACAGTCCCCTCTCGGTCTTAACAAGGGTTTTATCTATTCACCCTTTTTCTGAATTACCTATCCGTGGACCAGTTGTACTTTCTTAATAAAGAGGGGTTTCTATGGGGATCCAGGTATATAGAACTAATTAACAGCAGGGACTGAATTGACTTTAGAGGCTGTCCAACTAGAACTAGTTCATTCCTACATCCCCATATAATTATATCATCTAATGTTCCACCTCTATGCTAAAACACCACCAACTGAAACTCTGACTCTATAGATTCAAAACACCATAAGGTGTTTGGGGACAAGTTTGACTATGCCATCTGCAAGGACCAAGTCCACCCCTATATCCATTTGTCTATGTTACCAATTGATATTTAGTTCTCGGGTTCATTTACGATACAATTATTTGTTTATATACATATATATCTATGACCTTTAACGTGTGCTCTATCCCATGTGGTTAAGGTATTTTCACTTTTGCTCCTATTGTTGGGAGTTCTGCTAGTGACTCAGAAGTTACGAGTATTTCAGGACGTGTGAAGTACTATGTATTATATACTAGCTCTCTATTTTCTTATTGAACATCTGCTACAATATAAGATTACAATTCTAAGTGAAATATGGCACTATTTTGTCCCTTTTCATAATGCTCCCAATCAATACAGTAAGAATTGGGACCTAAGGGGTAAATACGTTTAAGGAATTATCCTATACGTGCCTCCATGGGCTATTTAAGAAGGGACAGGACATTAGGTCTTCACGCCCCTGAAGAAGCATAGGTGTACTATATGAAACGTGCATCGGGTTTTAGAGACGTCACTACGGTGATGTCAGTTGCTGAGAACTGATGCGGAGGCAGTTGAACCAAGGGCTGGAAACCGGGTAGTACAGCGGAGGATGTAATAAGTTTACACTGTGCCTTTTGCTGTGCTACTGTAGCCATTATGCACCGTGTGGGTTTGATATACTGACATTGCCTACGCAGACGCACGGTTTAGGTTGTTACCTGTTAAGTGCGATGCTACCGTTGCAAATATGCTAAGATGTGTCAGGTCGGTCTGATACATTGACATTGCTTGCACAGATAGATTGATTTGGTTGTCACTTTTTACTTGTTACACATGGTCCCTCCGCCACATATGAGCCCTCTCCAATAGGGAAGGCTTTACCGGGCTAGGGGATATGGGCTGATTACTAACAGTGCATGAGGCTGTGAGTGTTGAACACTATATTCCTACCATAGGGAAGTGTAATACAAAGTGTCTACCGCTACTGAGTAATGCTCTATAATCTGAGCGATGGATTTATTGGGTAGACGGAATATATGTTGTGCAATTGATACTTACTAACTCTGTGTCATTAATGTTTGATTCCAAGCAGTGTTCGACTTTACATTGTCACTGGCGGTCTATATATCGACATAATCTGTCTTTATCTAACTGTGCATAAGGACTCAGGTCATTGTCCACCTATGTATGGACTTTGCAATATGCAGCGTGAAGGCAGCGTGACATATTTAGCATTGTTTAGCTTTGTAAATAGTGTTCCCACTTAGCTCAGATTTAATGAGCAGTACCTGCTTACTGTATGGTCACGCTCACTTCGAGCTTTGCTAAAGAGCATACACCATTTCATCTGCATAATACACTCCCAGTATTATTAATCTGCAATTTATAATTTGTGGTTTAGAGGATTTGAGTATATATACCAATGAATGTGCTCATCTGCTCCTACCCTTCACATCTCACCACGTTTTTAATTATCACTTTGTATATATTTTTCACATTGTATATTGATTTATAAAATGTTATTGTTTTTGATTCATTTGAGGAAAATAGACCAGTCTCTATGGATGATATCATATCAGTCTGCCCATTCATTAGCAATTAATTTACTGATGATAATCTTGATTTAAATAAGTAGAGTGTAAACATTGGGGATACTTTTGTTCTGGTCTTCTTAGACTGGAAACTTTTTGGTAGTGTAGTGTATGTCCTCTTTGCACCACTTGTAAATTACGCTTATAAGAATATTAGGGTTGAGCGGTGAGCTTTATTGTTATCTGTAATCATGCAGCATGACCTGGGTATGCCCAGGAATACATCCTGTGAAATGTTCGAATAATGGCCGCTGCATCTGTATGGGAGCGACGTAGTCACTGCTTATCCCTAAACATGCCTGGCTTTAGAGATGGGTCTCTCCCCTATGTGTTTCCTAAGGCTGGATAAATCACTAAATCTCTTCCCACATTCCATACATGCGGTCTCTCCCCTGTGTGTGTCTTCTTGTGTGTGTTCAGGTGGCATAACTGACTAAACCCCTTCCCACATTCCCCACATACATGCGGTCTCTCCCCTGTGTGTGTCCTCTTATGTATGTTCAGGCTGGACGACACAATAAATCCCTTTCCACACTCCCCACATACATGAGGTCTTTCCCCTGTATGTGTCCTCTTGTGTCTCACCAGTTTGGAAGAGTCACTAAATCCCTTCCCACATTCCCCACATACATGCGGTCTCTCCCCTGTGTGTGTCCTCTTGTGTGTGTTCAGGTAGGATAAGATACTACATCCCTTCCCACATTCCCCACATACATACGGTCTCTCCCCTGTGTGTGTCCGCTTGTGTGTGTTCAGGTGGGATAAGCCAATAAATCCCTTCCCACATTGCTCACATAAATGCGGTCTCTCCCCTGTGTGTGTCTTCTTGTGTGTGTTCAGGTGGGATAAGATACTAAATCCCTTCCCACATTCCCCACATACATACGGTCTCTCCCCTGTGTGTGTCCGCTTGAGTGTGTTCAGGTGGGATAAGCCAATAAATCCCTTCCCACATTGCTCACATAAATGCGGTCTCTCCCCTGTGTGTGTCTTCTTGTGTGTGTTCAGGTGGGATAAGATACTAAATGCCTTCCCACATTCCCCACATACATGCGGTCTCTCCCCTGTGTGTGTCCTCTTGTGTATCATCAGTTGGGATAAGCCAATAAATCCCTTCCCACATTGCTCACATAAATGCGGTCTCTCCCCTGTGTGTGTCTTCTTGTGTGTGTTCAGGTGGGATAACTGACTAAACCCCTTCCCACATTCCCCACATACATGCGATCTCTCCCCTGTGTGTGTCCTCTTGTGTATGTTCAGATGGCATAAATGACTAAATCCCTTCCCACATTCCCCACATACATGCAGTCTCTCCCCTGTGTGTGTCCTCATGTATTTGTCCAGGTTGGATAACCGACTAAATCCCTTCCCACATAAATACGGTCTCTCCCCTATGTGTGTCCTTGAGTGTGTGTTCAGGATGGATAACTGACTAAAACCCTTTCCACATTCCCCACATACATGCGGTCTCTCCCCTGTGTGTGTCCTCTTGTGCATGTTCAGATGGAATAACCGACTAAATCTCTTCCCACATTCCCCACATACATGTGGTCTCTCCCCTGTGTGTGTCCTCTTGTGTGTGTTCAGGCTGGATAACTGAGTAAATCTCTTCCCACATTCCCCACATACTGCACCGACACACTTTATTCGAGCAAATACCCAGTATGTACCTGGCAGATACCTGGAATGCGCCGCTCCTCACCTCTGACAAGCCCCGTTGCGTTTGCCTTCCCAGCCTGGGTTCATGCCTGGCTGACGGGCGGCTGATCTGTTAAATGATAATGATTAGGATTTAATAGGCTGCATTGCTTCGCGTGTCTACCAGATGGCATAAATTCATGAATTGTAATGCAGTATATATATATGTACTGTGCAGTATTGCAGCCAGCGGGAATAAAATGCTTCAATCCCTGCCTGGAAAATAACTCAATGCACTCGGGCAGAAAACAGTCACAAACCTCAATACACCCGGGTATACCCGAATTCGTGGGACTAGCCGAGCTCGAATAAAGTGTGTCGCCAGTGTACATGTGGTCTCTCCCCTGTGTGTGTCCTCTTGTGTGTGTTCAGGCTGGATAAGTTCCTAAATCTCTTCCCACATTCCCCACATACATGTGGTCTCTCCCTTGTGTGTGTCCTCTTGTGTGTGTTCAGGCTGGATAACTGAGTAAATCTCTTCCCACATTCCCCACATACATGCGGTCTCTCCCCAGTCTGTGTTGTCTTCTGTGCATTTTGGTTTGAGAACCTAGGGCCTCATGCAGTAAGCGTTGATAAGGGAATTATCACCATTTTATAGCCAAAATTGGGTTTGAGATTCAGTAAGCGCCGATAAGTGCTTGATTTCGCCAGGTTTCGGAGCCGATTATTTTGTTATGGCCAGTCGGCTGCCGATAAGCCTGTTTTCGCCACTGATCGCCACTTTTTTAAATCGGCTGGATTCAACAAAAAAAAACAGCTTATCGGGGCTGATCGGCACTACGAAATTGAGATGTTATGGCCGATTTCTCCCGCCAACTAAAGTTGGCAGTTTGGACGGGAGAACGATCGCTAAGGCTGCCGGAACGGCACTTAGAAAAAAAAAATCTTCTGTACATCAATGGAGTCAATGGAGCGGGGACGTATAACAGTATAGTACTGTTTACGTTTCATTGCTCACAATACAAACGTCATTTGCATTACAGTGTGGGGGGCATTCCCTGCATTGTGTCACGGCTGACGTGTATTATTTGCATAACATTATACTTTTACATGTTTGCAGCATTTGCGGGTCACATTACTCATCATGTGATGATGTGGCAAGGGAAAATACTATACTCAACTCTTAAAGGAGAACCTCACATCATAGCACACATTTTACTGCATTGATCGACAATTGTTTACATGATGTTACACATGTCACACATACACCGTATATTCATGTTCCTTTACATTACACAATGCTTGTAATGTGTCACGCATCTTTAAACGTTCATGTACATCTAAATTCTCATGTTTACATCTACGTTTGGTCCTCCCTATTTTCATGACGTCACTTATTGGACGCGCAATCACATTGCATATTTACATTATAACCGTAGCATTACAAGCACTTCAACCTAACTTATACACACATGTACAGTAATTCAGCATTGGGACACCTTGTTAACTCATTCTATACCAACTATCCTCCTTACAGAAATGCATGCATATGCACACGACTATTCATTGTTGGCAACATGTCACAATAACATGGCTAATTACACATGTTACACAAAACTTTTCCCACATCAATCTCAGCCTTTTTGTCTCATTACATGACTGACTCTTGCGTTCACAAGTTTTACATGCATTGCACATGCAACTATTTATTTGCAAGCAATGTTTCTACAAAGCATCACGTCACATCATTGGCAAATATCATCATTCCCTGCAGAATACACACAACAACTGCACACAGCTTGCCACACAAGTACTTTATTATGTTCATGTAAAACCTTGCATTTTACTATGTCACCTGACATCATTATACCTATTTAAAGGACGCCCATTACCTGCTCATTCACAGCTACTCATTTCAAAATGTTGAGATTGTTTAGGAGACGGAGGAACATTCTTTTCTATGACATGCTTGATGATGAAGACAATCATATAGGGCAAGGGAGGGACACACCGAGGGACAGTGACAGGGACAGTGACGCGGATACGACAGGGACAGGGACAGGCCGAGGGACAGGGAGAGGGACAGGAGATCAGAGGAGAAGACAGAGGAGACAAGTTGTGCCTCGTCCGCGTCTGTACAGGGAGAGAACCCTGTTAGATGGGATGAGTGAGGAGGAGATTGTAAGTCGCTATCGTTTGAGTTCAGCAGCAATCTTAGCTCTTTATCAGGAGATAAGGGGAGATTTAGATTTTTTCACAGCCAGAGGTCGTGCAGTCCCTGGGCTTGTTAAAATGCTGTGCTCATTACATTATCTTGCTTCCGCGTCATACCAGACAACTGTGGGCATAGTGGGCGGGGTCTCGCAATCTACATTCTCGCGGGCCTTGACCCAGTTTCTCTATGCACTCAATAGACGCGCTAGGAATTATATTCATTTTCCTACAGAGGCGACAGAGTGGCTGGAAGTCAGGACTGGCTTTTATAATATAGCAGGGATACCATGTGTGCTGGGTGCAATCGATTGCACACATGTTGCTTTGATTGCACCTAGTCAGAGTGAGCATGTGTACCGCAATCGGAAGCACTACCATTCACTCAATGTACAGGTGGTATGTGATGCCACGATGAGGATAATGCATGTGGTACCCAAATTCCCTGGTTCCAGTCACGATTCCTCTATCCTGAGGAACTCTTCAGTCTTCCATGCGTTCGAAGAGGGACATTTTGAATATGGTTGGCTGCTGGGTGAGTACACATTTACATGTTATAACACAAAACACATTTTTATTTAGGAATGTTGGCATTGTAGAATTTGATCACTAATGTAAGCTTATGTGTGCTCCATTCATTATAGGTGACTCAGGATACGGAATTAGGCCGTGGCTCTTGACTCCGGTGCTAAACCCTCAAACTGAAGCAGAGGAGAGGTACAATGCAGCCCATATATCTACAAGATCTGTTATAGAGAGGACATTTGGCCTACTCAAGACCAGATTTAGGTGTCTGGACAGAACTGGTGGGGCTCTTCTATACAAGCCTCAAAAAGTGTCTGATATTATCCTTGCCTGTTGCATTTTGCACAATGTTGCACTCAGGCACAATGTACAATCAGACCTAGCTGAGCCTTTGGTAGACGAGCATCCCACCCATGTAGCTGCTGAAAATGAACAAACAGCCAGTGGTGGCCAGACACGACAGAATCTCATCAATTCATTTTTTTCTTGTAAGTAAAAACAGATATGTTCCAAGTTCTACTTTTATACTTACATTATGTTATCTTAACAATAATTTTTTTTTATATAACCTTCTGTTAGGACACAGATAAATATGGGTTGCACACCTTTCTTTTCTCTGCTGTGTGCACAAAGGGATGTGGCACCGGTATGTTATTGTTGCACAGGTTATATAATCCCTCTTCAATTGTACTTTAGTTGTGTGTATGTGAATACAACTGGGGTAACAAAGCACTAATATTTTAGCATTGTGTTGTTCCTTATGCTAACACAATACACATATTATGCCCATACTCATTCATGCTTCTAGTATGCTTACATACAATGTTATTGGTGCAGTGTAACATGTACATCCATATGATGTGTACACCAGGCTCATTTACATTTTGAATGTCATTAAATATACATGGTGTTGCACATTTAACACCAAATACACACTTTGATGTGTTGTTTACGGTACTGAAGATGGCATGTCAATGTTTGCAATTTATATATTGTTCCTTTGCATTATAGGTATATTTGCAGTATGACTGATCATGGTATGTATATTTGCTGACATCTCTCATAAGATGTGGCTACCTCAATCTTCCTATAATTATTTGAACTAAAAACCCAACATATTGGTTTAAACACAAATGTTACATATATGTACTTTCTGTATCATGTATATGCATTTAGCTACTCTTGAGGTTTCATGTGCATTGTATTACAAAATGATTACTCACATTTCATCACATTTTATGTATGTTTCCTTATAATTTCCATTCATGTAATATAGAGGTGTTTGGAGAAAAGGGGATAACTGTACTTATTTGTTTACTTACGGGAGCACATTCATCACTAGCATAGACACACTTTTTAAGACAACTGTTTGTGTCTCTATCAATTGGTGTAGGATCCATGTATAACACCGACAAATGATAACACCAGCTTTATTATGGTAGCTTATATCATCATATTGACTATACTATGTATTTTTAAACGATTAATAAACACCGTAAACTATAGTTAGTTAGGTTAATGAAATATACACAGAAACGTACTTCATAACATGATGGTGATGTCATATTCAGAACATCATGCATTGGAGGGGACCATAACATCTGGCCAGTAACATTATTTGCTACAGTCCCAAACCATTTTATCTACATACCCATGTAACAAGAGATTTTAAATATAAATGGCTACTTGGTTGTAAGTGTCCTTTACATTGGGAGAAGGAGTGGCTCAGTGAGTAAAGACACACACTGGCACTGATAGTTTGAAGCAGGGGAGTCTGGTTCAATTCCCGGTGTGGGCTCCTTGTGACCTTGGCCAAGTCACTTTATCTCCCTGTGCCTCATGCGGCAAAAAAACATTTGTACGTTCCACGGGCCAGGGACCTCAGGCTGAAACATGTGTCTGTAAATCGCTGCGTACAACTAGCAGCCCTATACATGAACATGCTCATATTATTATTATTATTATTGTTACATAGTTTCGACAGTCATACGTTCCATTACACAATAGAATACACAAATGTGTTAGCAGAGTGGGAATGGTTGTTATATAAAAAACACACCATGTCATAAAATGTTAGTAGTCATTAAAGAACACTCAAGAAAAATTCAATAGGCACTATTTTGCAACATCATTATGTTAATTAAGTGCTTATGCAATATAGGCATAAGGGTATCACTTTTTTAATTGTTTGTTAATAAGCGCTGCAAGCAATATAAAATTAGTTCCATATGTAGTATAGTAGTCGGTGGCTCCTCCTCACAATCATCTCATATAAAGGTAGACTCTTCTGAAATCATACATTGATCCGATTGTATCTTCCCCGACATCTCTGAAATACAGCAAACACATGATGGTCAAATATGGCACCTTACTATATATGTATCCGTGACAACGCGTTACACAGCTCTATATGATTGTGTACATACACACGTCACTCATTTATATGTTACAACTACAAGTGTACATCAGTATGTAATTTTTATTATCATTTGTAGCAGCCATAACTATGTATATGAAGTGAACGTTGCCTGTATACTGAAAAATGTGCGCGCACATCTTAGTGTGCGCACGCACTTCACGCTTGGCTCCACTAACTGTTAGCGCATGCGCAAAACAAAGCGAACGTTGTGCGTTCAATACATGTAGAAAATACCAGTAAACATCACATCTTTATTTCAAATACAATGAAGATGAAACTAAAATCATTCTAAACGAGTACATCTGTATTCTTTTAAACCAGACGTGTTTGGACAGAAAGGACGGCCGATAACACAATGCGCAAATGCAATACGTGTGACGTCATGTTAAGCCAGCGTGAAACGCACGCTAACACTCCTCCCACTCAATTAACATTCGGCTAACGCCCAGGGTACGCCTACAAACACTGAGCCGCACGCATCACACACTGCAGTTACCGTTACTATAACAAAACATGACAGCCAATAGGCTTTGAGGCGCGCACGTCGCTTGGGGGCGGGACTTACATCCGTAATCCTTTTTAAGGACGCCTTGGCCCATGACAAGGGTCCCACGTCATACGTGGTGGACCCGGTTTTCAATGTTGTAGATGTTGCATGATAACAAAACAGGTATGTGTTAGAGTTATGGAAAAATGTTGCTAATATGTTTAAAGGGATAGGAAAGTACGTATATGTATACCGTCAGCAATGTGTACTACTCTTTCAGGTTCTACTATATTGTATTAGGAAACAATTTGTTTGTGATCGCTACATGTTATGCAGTCTGCAATGTTACGCTGTATCCACGCATTGAAAGTGAAAATGGTGGTTACAAAAAAAAAAAAAATTTAAACGCAGAGTCAACGCATAACGATTGTTATATTTACCATTCTTCTAGAATTAACTCTTCGCCTGGCTGCAACTGGTCGCTCCAGAAATGCAAGGCATTTTCATCCACGCTTGACCCAACCGCTGAATCCAGTATGACACATATCTCCTCCAGGATGCGCTCATAGGAATCGCCACTGCTTTCTTCAAATAATTGGTCGGGAGGTAGGTTCATTTCTTCGGGTTCCCATTCCAATGCATTTTCAGCTGAAAGGCTTGGTACATAATCATAGTACTTTTGTTCTTGTACAATGTGGGTTTCAGGAATGGAGGCTGCAGATATTGCAGCACGTATCGATTCAAACGGATCAGTAGTAGCGGATACATTGCTATTGCCATTAGGAATAAATATGCCTTTCACAACAATATAAGTGCCGTCTTTCAGGAGAAATTGTTTTTCCGGGGCAATCTTCCAGAAACCATAGGTGTGTTGTAGCTTATCCTGGTCACGTTCAAAAAAGTCATTACTTGATAAAGTGAATCTTATTGAGGAATTAAAATTCCGTGCATGCTTACGGTCTTGGTAATAAGGATATTTTGCTCGAATGAAATCATCGATTTGGCGTGTGCTTGCTTTCTGTCCGCGACTGTTCAAGATGGCTTCACAGATCATGTACTTATACCCTAAAAGGGGATTAATATTGTTAACGAATTCATCAGCCATGTCTGAGTAGCACAAAAGCTGTGTGCAGGTCTGTGTTATTTGCTCATCAAAATGAATGTGCTGAATGGCTAACAAACTCCTGTTTTTCCTTGTCAAGGTCAACAAAACTAACTACTTTGACTCCTTATTTCAAACGCCAATTGGATTTGTTTGTCTAATTGGGTTAACAGTTGTGGTTTGTGATATGGGACTGTGGGAGAAACATTTCTCCTTCTTTTATCTCGTTTGTGAAAAACATCCCTAGAATTTGAATGCGTTCACATAGTGTTTTTTTGAACACTAACAAAGACCACTGTGTGAAAATATTTCTTAGCCAGGCATATCAGTACAAACACACACCTGCAAAAAGAAATGTTTTTTCCCCGCTTACATTTCTGTGTGTATGTGAAAGTCTGGTTAACTCCCTGTCTGCATGAGTTTAAATACGTGTGTATATATATATATATCTAAATATATCTCTCTTATAAAAATATATATATTTATATATTATATTTTATTTTTTTTAATATTGCAGGAGTACACACAACATTGATGGCAGTAAGTATACCTTGTATGAAACCTATTTAAATGGTGAGAAACATGATTGAATGAAGTAATAAACATTTGTTTAAGCACAATACTGTTAGAGTCTCATACTTAGGATATTTCTCAAACATTATGCCTGTATTATTAAAATAGTGTGCTTTCACAAGGAAGCATGAAGTGTATTAGTTTGTAAAATACATGTATACCAGTTTATATAGTACTATATATATATATATATATATATATATATATATATATATATAGAGATATACACACACACACACACACACACACACACACACACACACACACACACACACACACACACACACACACACACACACACACACACACACACACACACACACACACACACACTCAGTGTGTGTGTATATATATTTTTATACATTCTGAGATGTTATTGAAACAAGAACACACAAATGATTAAAGGACAAAATTAGAATGCCCAAGCAAGGCAAAGGTAAGTAATAATTTACACATAATCCTGCTGTACACGTACAAGAAAGATGTTTGCAGTTACTTAGGTGTTTTTATAAATGCATGTGACTAATATGCATATGCAATTCTTACATCAATTAACACACCCAAATGCAATGTTTTGCTGCAAAGTCAATGGCAGCTTCTCTAAACTTTGCAACTGGTTCCAGGTGGACCATTACTGAACAGACGATTAATACATAAATATTTATAACACTATTCATTAATTGAGTGTTAACATTTCCAAAACTTCACGTGTACAAGAACATACTTGAAAGTTTGGAAACAACACAGTCTTCAGCATACATACAATAGTAATTAGATAATGTGAAGTCAACAAAACAAGGCCAAAGACATATTTTCTGAATTATAACATTTATTTATTTTGTTCCTTTTGCGAGCGAGTAACAGGCCTGCTTGTTGTCTCTTGAATTTTCCTTTTTCTTTTGCCACCAACTTTAGGCACAGCAGAGCCACTTTGAGTGGCCTCTGGCACTTCACGGGCAGGGCTTGTGGGCAGTGACTCACCTACAGGGCTTTTGGGCAGTGACTGTTCACCTACGGGGCTTGTGGCCAGTGACTCACCTACAGGGCTTGTGGCCAGTGATTCACCTACAGGGCTTTTGGGCAGTGATTCACCTACAGGGCTTTTGGGTAGTGACTGTGAGCAAGTTGGTAGACACTGCACAAGTGATGGTTGGTCTGTTTCATGTGTGTCTTTTGTTGTTTTTGACCAAAAACTGGTCAGTAGTAACTGCTTGTATTTTGTTTTTGTGGGCTCCTTTGTAGGTGTCAGCTGCTGATTTTGTACAGATGGCAGTGGTAGTATGTCGTCAGGAACCTGCACAGCAATCTCTGCTACTTGACCGGTAACATTTGGGCCTGGTGAATGAATATCAGATGAATGTGGTGAAAACTGACCTGCATGAACAGATCCTGGCTGGGAGGTGTTGAATTGTGGTACATTAGTCATTCTCCAGTAATTAGCTTGTGTTTGCTGAACAACTAATGCTTCGAATGAGGTGTTGATTTTTTGCAACTGTTTCGGCACTTCAATGAAGACTCTGTGGAGATGTGCCAATTGTGAAACTGTTTCTTCCTGCAGTGCAATCATCCTTTCCAGCACTGTCATGAAGTCAGAATGGCGACGATTTTCTGCTTCCACAATTTTTCCCTCAGAAGCTACAATTGCATCGTATGTCGTATTTGCTGGACGATTTGCCGGTAAAACAGTTTCAATTGGAACGTCTTCATGGTCACTTGCTTCTATTTGTGTGTGTATGGCGGTGGCGTCATCATCATCATCATCATAATCCTCTTCATCATGTTCTACAAATAAATGTACAAATTATTAAATGTCATGTTAATCTCTGCTGTGTTACTATGTAATTGTACTGTGTCATAAGTAACAACTAACATGTTTCCATACGTTTTATAACCTCACATTAAAAACTACCTTGACTTAAGAATAATGTTTGGACTCAGTATGAAATATGAGTGAATGAAAACTTGCTGTAAACTCAAAACTCCTACATGATAGTTAACATCACTAACACAATACAAGTTGCCTTACACTTCATTTTCACTGACACTAAGTAATCCTATTTAAAGAAGATGTGCAAAACAAATAATGAACATGACAACATAACATATAGAAGAGCACATATTATATGGCCACCAACTGATACACTCACCTTCTAGGTGTGTTGAGCTGGCTGACCCAGGTGAAGACACTTGTTCAGTCTCAGGTGACACATGTCCTTCAGGGGCAACTATATATAACAATAACATAAGTTTTACATTTACATGTGTAAATATTGAACAAACAGTTATTGTATGTTCTGTATTTATGAGTATCTAACAGCATCATTTCCTTAACCCAAAATGTGTGTGTGAAAGTGAACATAAATAGTTGTAATAACAATGTACATGCCTGTGTACTTAGAAGTTTTGAGTTCCCTAACATACAACATACTATGGTTCTGCAGTAATGCGTGAGGAAAAATACATTAAATTAGTACATAAAAATCATATGTTGTGTAGTGATATCAGTATCATAATGTACATAACTATCATGAGATGACCATTCACAATGGTTATCATGAAGGTGGTCATATTGCAAAAAGTGTTGTTTTTGGTAGAGGATATGTGTGGTACATTAATATAAGATGTGGCACACATGAATGTGGCTGTGACTAAACAAGACAAGACATGCAGTGTGTGATAATGTGTCGTTGATAGTAGTTCAACTATAGATATGAGTGAACTAATGTGTGACGTACGGTTTGATAAGTAATGAGTTGTTGGGGCATTTAGTAGCTAAAGTGAAGCTTTCAAATGAGTGTGATTAACTTCAGTTGTGCTAGTGAGGTTGTAAGAACGGTTTTCCCTTCCCCAAAAAGCCTAATGAGCCACACCTTTCAATTACTTGAAACAGGTGAAAATGGTGTGAACTAAGTTGCCCCTAAAATGAGGCTGTAATTAGTGTGTGTGCTGAACCCCACCCCCTCTGTTGAAGTGTATGCTGTGATGAGATATTAATTGCAGCTGCTTTAACACAATGGTAGATGAGCTAAATAGTCGTGTGCAGTTTTGAAGTTATGAAAACAATGACATAAAATATGATACGTGTGCCTCATTATGCTGTCTGTATATGACTTAAAGCAAAAATGGACCTTTTCATAAACAACTATAGATGTGTTAGTGCAAGTGATGTTTGTAGGCCGTTGCATGCAATATATTTGATGCATGCTTAAAATAGGCAGTAATGTTATGTTTGTCGGAGTAAAATAAATAAATACACAATAATATTCTACATATTTCTGTTCTGTACCTGTAGCTAGTAATAATTTCTGATTAACATGTGTTACACATGTGTACTACCCTGTTGTTCCCCATCTTCGCCCACCATCAATTGCTTCCACTGCAGCAATGCATTTTGGGAATTCACATGTAAATGAGCACGCAATGGCACGTGCTATATTAGTTACTGCTTTTAGTAGGACTACAACATATATGTCTATTTAGATATATATATATATACAGAATCAGACATATACATATATAGATGCAGGTATGCTTATATTGTGAAGACAGTATAAAAAGCAGTGTAACTATGCAAAATAACTGTAAGCAACGACACGCCTAGTACAGTAATATTTCTCACCTGGTGGAAATTGTGAGGGGTAAATTCCTATATCACGGTCACCAGGTAAGCCTTCCACGACGACGGGAAGTAATTTTGCCCGAAGCAGCTCCTCCAATGGACTTAATATGAGACGTTGTGGTGTGGGCCCACCTCCAGTGCCAGTAGCATGCACGCGTTGGTGTTGTATTTTCTTTTTCAATTTGGACCTAATATCATCAAATCTCTTGTGACAATTCCGCTTGTCCCTCACATGATTCCCACACGCATTGACACCAATGACTATTGTGTCCCACATTTCTTTTCTGCTTGCTGAACTTGTCCGCCCTTGAAAAACATATCAAATATATGAGGTAAATGAATAATAATATAAGCACCAGTTTCCTACACTGCTAGCTGTTCCAAGAGATAGCAAACATGCTGTTTTATGTGTAATATGTGAAGCACATGAGCATTCACTACTAAACCTATACATGTAAGCAAGGTTGCATTCATATTGTATGCAGTTATGGCAAATTGACCGCCTGTGTTTAGTTGTCCTTGTAAGGCATGCTAAAAAGCTGTGTTTCCAGACTAATTAACATAGAAAGATATTGTGAAGCCATATTTGCATATGAACAAAACTCAGATGACCTAGGATCACATGTATTTGAATAATAAATGTAAATGTACACTTACCTAGTAAATGTCCATATATACTGTCATAGTGCTCCAGAATGCCAGTGACAAGAGCTGTATTTTCCTGGTCATTGAAGCGAGGATTACGTGGCTTCTCCACACGTTTCTTCCGAGCAGGTTTAGGGTCAGAGCTTGGCTGGTGCTGACTGGACTCTCCTTCTTCCAATGGAAGAGCCTCCAAAAGCTGCCCACCAGCAAGCACGCCACCACCATCCACCCCATCAGCAACTGCGCCACCAGCAGCACTCCCAGCACCAGCACTCCCACTCCTAGCCCCAGCACTCACACTCCTAGCACCAGCACTCACACTCCTAGCACCAGCACTCACACTCCTAGCACCAGCACTCACACTCCTAGCACCAGCACTCCCAGCATCAGCACTCCCACTCCCAGCAACAGCACTCCCACTCCCAGCACTCCCACTCCCAGCAACAGCACTCCCACTCCCAGCAACAGCACTCCCACTCCCAGCAACAGCACTCCCACTCCCAGCACCAGCACTCCCACTCCCTGCAACACCACTCTCACTCTCAGCAACATCACTCCCCTGAACAGTACGTTCACTCCGACGCGTACTCCCACGAGTAGCACTCCCACTCCCACCAGCATCACTCTTCCCACGCTTTGCGGGCATACTTCCAGCACTCACAAAAAACAGACAATAAATGTACAGCCAATCACACGAAACACTTCCACATATAAAACAAGACAAAGATGTAAACAAAACAACAATGGACAAAGCTCACCCAATACACAACAAGTCTCTCAGTCAATATGCAAATCTTCAAACAGCCAGCTCTGTGCGTCTCTCTCTCTCTCACTCCCAACAACACAGAGAATGATTAGCAGTACACGTTGCCTTTAAATATGGCGCGCAATCCAAAACATGCTTGTTTCGCCTGATTCAGCAAGATTTGTGATTGGGCAACCTATCAGCACCGCGCCACGCACGCCGATACACCTGTGTGTGATCGGCTAATCATCGTGAGAGTGGGCGGATTTGTTTTCGGGTTGATTTTGAATGTATTCGGCACTTACTGCATACGGAGAGGAAAAAACGCCAATAACATGACTAATCGGTAAGATTGCCGATTTCACATAATCGACGCTTACTGCATGAGGCCCCTAGTCAGACTCTTCCCACGTTCTCCAAGATCTTTTCCTGTGGCAGCAGCTAATATATGTCTTTTGGAATGAGAAGCAGCTTCATTGTTTATTAATTGCTTTGACTGGTTGAAAGATGCATTTGCTGTCATATTTATTGGAATATTGCAAGATTGTTCTGTCCTCATTTTTTCCATATTCTCATTTGGGTGTTTGAACTTCAGATGTTTGAGGCGGTAATCCTGACTGCTAAAAGCAACCTTGCAGTGTTGGCATGGGTGGATTATTGGTGCTTGTCTTTGTACTAGACGAGACAAAAAAGTCACTGTTAAACAAATTGTCTTACAAAAGATCATGCAGGAGAGGTAAGTTGGCATATCACAAAAAGTTCAGGATGAAAGTAAACTGTAGATGTACATTGTAAAAATGAAGGGTCTAGCATAACATGTGCAGAATATGGGCAGGGAGACTAGATGTAGTGGATCATACATTTAAAGTGGATCATATTATTTAACGATTTAAAATGGAAATCTCACTAGCTTCAAAACTATCAATTAAAGTGGCAGAAATCTTTTCAAATCCTTTGATAGATAGTAAGTCGATAGTTTCAGTTGTGAAGGTATAATTACAAAATGTTTGTACCATGAATAGAATATGTGTCTCATTAGGAGCTCACATATCAGTCACCGGGTGTTCCCGTTACCACACCATGTACCAGGTCTCTAATAGTTATAGGATGACCCAACTTTATGCTAAATCTCCATTGTTAAATCAGGAACCAAATGCACAATTATTGTATTTGAACATATATACATATACAATGGTGGCGGGGAGAATGCAAACACAAAAACGATGCAAAATCATGGAATCTGATTCCAAAAAAAGGAAGCATTCATTACATGGTACATCTACCAACTCCCTTCATTACCTTAGCGGTCAGCCACTGAGGGAGGTTATTAATGTATTTTAATATAATTGATGTATTTATTTATTACTGGTTTACCATTTAATTGCCAATGTGGATATCTGGGCCCCTCATTGAGAGGGCCTAGTTATCCACAGTGATGATCAATGGTTTATGTGTAAAATGTATTTTGAATGTTCTTTTTGTTTTGTTTTAAACGTGTATATATTTTTTGCTAATATTAAAAACCACATTTGTCTAATAGTGATATTGGGCATTAGTCTAGAAGAGGGGCGAAGGTAGGGGATGTTGGTGATGACATAGTTTTTCCTGGGGAGGGTGTTTAGGCTTCTCGTGGGAGGGAGGGGAGAAATGGTGGTGAGAGGGGTTAACCCCTTAATTACCTTAGCGACTAGAATGGCAATGCTTTACTGGCCACTAACGGGGTCAACAGGGTTAGGCAATGTTTTTTTAAATAAAGTATTAACCCCTTTGGTGCCTGTGGTATATCTTGGAACCACAGGCATGAAACGGGTTAATGTTATTTTGATCATAGGTTTCTGTAATAATAGACATTACAGAAGCCTGTGATAGAAATATTAACCCAATGCGGTAACACATTAACGGTCGCGTTAATTCCCATATCGCGAGATTGGCCCAAATATCGCACCCAGTAAATAATTGCCACAATCTTGATATATAACACCTTAAAATTGTGGTAATAACACCCGTTAGTTTATTATTTCCCAGGGTGCAATATTAACTCCACTTCAACAGAATTTGTTGCATCTGAGCTGTAGTGTTTTGTTTATGCCTTCGGGACAAACCAAGAACTAACCATCCTTTACTAGCCACAAAGGTTGCAAAAGGGGGTAGGTAGTATAATGTCATGTTTATATTAACCCGTGTGGTCAGCTAGTCGTGGAAACCGATGACTAGTTGACCCGTGGCCTACTAAGGGGGTTAATATGTACTGTAATGTATTTTAACAACTATTTTATCATCTATTCCATGTTGGTTTAGCTCATCTTGCCTATGTATATAATGGCCATAATATATATAGGAAAGACAGGTCTAATGACATCCTGGAGTAGGTGATAAAATATTTGCGGTATTTCTGCCGTTCATCCTGTTCCGATAAATATATAATATGTTTGTTTTGCATTGGATCTGATGCTTTTAACGGATCCGATAATAATTGCTTTATTTTTGGCCCTACAACGCTGATTCATTGCGCGATAATAAGGCACTTCTTTTATGGGCAGTAATATGGCATTTTTGGTTACCACAGCTTGATGTATCTGGCCCTTTGACTCCAGTCAGGTTTAGTGATATTAAATTCTAGTTGACCTGTAATGGTGTATGAAGATCTATCACTATTTGTAATTTAACATCAGTAATAAGACAATTGAGGTGTAAAAACCACGTAACACACATATTCCTGATTACCTTGTGCTTGCACGTTACTTTTCCACAGCGTACCCCCTTGATACCAAGCTCTTTCCCATATTCATCTCCATACCAGACCAGAAGCTGTGTGTGTGGGGGAAGGTCTGTGCAGGTTCTGTAGTAGATTTTCTTCTGGTACTGGAATGCCACAAGGTCCTCGTTTCCCACACAATTTACAAACCTAAAATTGGGACAGTTAGTGAGGTCTCAAAGTAATGTCTATTTTATAAAGGAAGAGCTGAAAAAAGATACAAGTTGTTTATAATGTGACTTGTCTTTTCTTTCTTCTCTACAGTTTTTGAGGATAACAGTAGTTAATGGAGAGCAATGTATATACGAAGTACCCCCAGTTTGAAAGGAATGGGAGCAACAGGCCACACCAATGACTACTTTCTTATTACTTAAAAAATAATAAAAAAACATTGTTGTATTTAAAAAGTCCCCGACAAGATGACACAAGGGACACAAAGGTGAGTTTCTTCCAGTGGAACTAAACAGAAAGTGGGTTTGATGTAACAAGGTGTTGTAGCAGGAATGTGTTCCATTAGCAACCTGAGCTTATAACAGGCCCTGGACTGATTTGGAAACTGGACTATAGAAAAAGCCTTGAACCACAGTCTAATGAGGTAACAATGTCAGTTTGGGCTTGAAACTCTCCCCTGTCATGGCCACGCCGCTGCCCCCCTCCAACCACCCCCTCCCAAGCATCCCATTGCTCCACATAGACCACAGATCGCGGACCCGTGCACGCGCTGCCATGCAGTCAGTCGCGGGTGCAGCAGTGACCACTGGGGCTGTAGCCTGAGGCTACAATATGGGCAGCAATGGTGCTGAACAAGGCTGTGAGGAGAAGACAGGAGTGAGGGGAGAGGTGCAAAGAGCTGCTGTGATCACATGCTCATTGCCATTTACTTGAGTGGCTGTTAAAGTGCAATTGAGGCTACTGCACTTAAGGGAATCTAGTGTTTGGTAAACAGAGGAGGCAAAGTGTATAAGGAAAAATAACCCCCTGCAGATCAGTACCTGGGAGGCAAATAAAGGGTGTGGGAGGAAGAGGGATACAGAACACAAAGCAAAAGAAACACAGTAAGAGAAACCATGTGAGACTGGTAACTCTTCTCTTGAGGGGATATAGGGGAAATAATTTAACAAGCTGTTTGGGGAAAAAATAAAATTAATATTTCTGTTTCTTCAGTAGTTTTGGGAGGTTTTGCAAGGATTTGGAAAGACAATAAGTGATGGTAATGGTCACAGAGTAATAGTCTGGAGAATATAGATGTGGTATTAGCTGCCCAGTAAACTAGGTAAAGTAGTGTAGGTGACAGCAACCAAAGTTATCCATAATGTCAACAGCTGCCTCTGGGTAAATAAGGCTTTGAAAAGTGTGGCCCTGCGTTCCTAAGACGGGGAAAGACTTGTGTGGGGTGAGAGGAATAGGAGTGCTTAGGATAGCTAGCAAGGAGAAAATGCTGATTGTACAATCTCTTATGGGTTTGTAATCTCAGGATTTATTTAAACTGAAGCAGAGTAGGAAAATGGTATTTAAAGGGGCAGTCCCTCCTAGGAAGAAAGTGAACAACAACAATGGCATATTTAATAGGTTAAATGTAGCGAATTGTCAAGTTAAAAAACCTGTCCCAGACAACAAGGGGTGCATTCTCAGCACTCAGCCCCGTTCTGGCACCCGGTGTCTCAGACACTGTGTTTCAAAGTCCTCGGAAAAAACATCGATTTTGTCAGTGCCACAGACAAACTTGTTAAAACTGTGGTGATCCACTTGGGGAATCACTGGAGATATATCTAGCACACATCTTACTTGTACAAATAAAGTCAATTGACGGTGCTAACTGGATCAGGGAATGTCCTGCAGGTCCCATGTAGTAACACGATTAAGAAGATGATCCTGGCACTCGGGCTTTGCAAAAAGGACATTTATTTCCAGCCAAAAATCTAACGTTTCAACTGCACATGCAGTCTTTCTCAAGGTGAGGGCTATCATATACACACAAAAACAAACATATATGTACCTTGTTGTGCTGCGCTTTATCATGTGACCTGATGCACTTTTTAGCATCTTGTCACTATGGCAATGGAGGGGAGGGCTACTTAGGCGCGTGGTGTGCCGACGCTGAGCCGCGCACATGCGCCGGGCACAGAGGTATGTGCGACGTGTTGCGCCCATGACATCACGGTGGAGTCCGATTTTCGCGCCGGATCATCAGTTGCAGCACATCAACTTAGGTCAGGTAAGGGGGTATATATATATTTAGATTTATAGATTAGATATAGATTAGATATAGATTTATTCACAGCCAAAAATCCAACGTTTCAACTGCACATGCAGTCTTTCTCAAGGTGAGGGCTATCATATACACATAAAAACAAACATATACATATACAGTTTGCTGTTATCAAATGCACTAACGTTCCAAATTCTGTTATGTCTAAATATATTATAGTTCTCAACTACATTGCACCAGATATCAACTTGATTTAATGACACCTATTGAATTGAACACACCTGTGAGTCATACAATGTTTATTGATATGAGGGACTATTTAACATCAGACAGCCCATTTGGTGTCCATCCCCTGATGAAATCCGCAAAGGCGGAAGAAATGCGTAGGGACGGTTTACATTGTAACTACGGTGGCTGACCTGCCTTGGCACCAGAGAGAGACCGTGGAGACGCAAGCAAAGTCCTTCCGGGTTCCAGTACCACATGCGTGTGAGCAATGGCGGACGCACGCTGCTGAGAAGCTCCTGACAAGTGGTTGATATCCACCCTGGAGAAAAAGGCGTTCTCAAATACTGGATAAAGAACTAATCTGGAGATTGCAGAGCGGAGGTGACCGTGGAGTCTTCATTTGGTGCATGGGCAGGTCCCATAAAATGCCTGTTTTTATCAGACAAATTGTAAGTGTGCATTTGTCTTGTCCATGATTTATTAAAATGTTCATCTGATTTTACACAAGGATCGGGTGCTTTTTCTCTTTTCTTTTTCTAATAGGTACTATGGGAACTTGGTGAGCCCAAGAAGAAGAAGCCTGGACCTTTGTTTTATTCATTCATGGACTTCATTTGGACTTAAGTATTTTTTATAGTTCATTGTTTGTATTTTTATGCTATATTTTGCAATATATATTCAACAGATTATTGCATTATTCTTTTTCACAAATTTTTTTTGTTTGGTTTTTATATGTTTTTTCATGTATATTACATTTTTTACATTTTTTCTTATATAGGCAAGCACTAGTTGGTTCATGTAACTATCTTATTCAATATTGGTATTTGGTGCAACATTTTGGCACACGTCACCAGCAGGGCAGCAATTTGGGTGTGCTGGAAAAAGGTGCACTGTCTTTAAAACTGTTCATATATATATATATATATATATATATATATATATATATATATATATATATATATATATATGTTTGTTTTTATGTGTATATGATAGCCCTCACCTTGAGAAAGACTGCATGTGCAGTTGAAACGTTGGATTTTTGGCTGTGAATAAATCTATATCTAATCTATATCTATATATATGTATATGTTTGTTTTTATGTGTATATGATAGCCCTCACCTTGAGAAAGATTGCATGTGCAGTTGAAACGTTGGATTTTTGGCTGTGAATAAATCTCCTTTTTGCAAAGCCCGAGTGCAAGGATCATCTTCTTCATGGTGATCCACTTGGGGGACAGCTTGCTCTCCGTTGACAGAGTGAGGCGACACTTGTCCATGTACAGCTCCCAGCATCCAAATTCTCTCATCGGCTGTAGCTCTTTCCCCCCATGAGGCAAGAAGTGCAGTGAGTCCAGGGTTAGCGAGTCCAGTAGCCACGGGGACTATCCTTCCCGCACCCCCAAGACACAGTCCTTCACCATTATCCCGGTGAGCACAACCTCCCTCCCCATCTCCTTCCGGGGCTGGAATAACCTCCTGCACCCCGAGCTGTAGTGTGATCACTGTGCCTTCAGCGACAGGCTCCATGCCCTCAGGATAAGCGATGCCTGCTTTATGCCGTTCCAAATCCACCTCCAGTTGCACCTTTGACCGACCAGCTGTCGATACGCCATAACCCTCACACCGGACAACGATCCGGGCACCATCCCAAGTCCTCAATCGTCCTGCTCGCTTGTCCATGTTTCACCCGCAGGCAAAAAGTTATGGGACAAAGGGTGACTGTATTTTTTCGTACTCTTGCAAACCGTGTGTATGCTACCTCTTGCTTTGGGAGTTTGCAACTTTTGAGTCTCCCTCTATGCTATAGGATCCCGCAGGATACTATACCATAGGCTCAACCAGATCCCGCCGCTGCCACCAGAAAAAAGCCTGTCACGGTAGACCAGAACTTTTAACACCAAAATACCCAGGTTCTTTGATTGGGCAAAACAAGAGATAAAATAAATTGTGATTTATTTACAGAAATGAACATACACAGCTTGGTTTACAATTACAACGAAAATAAATATACTTTGGAACTGGGATTCAAAACTAATCTTTCCTAGTTGAAAAACAAACAACAAAATAATCCAGGCAACTTTTGCTTCAAGTAGCTTCTTCCTGCTGGAGTCTTGTAACTGGACACTTGGCTTCTGAGAATCTTAGAGGACTTACTCAGAGCTTGGAATTCTTGGACCACACATTGAATCTCAGGTGAATCTGTTACAGCATGAAGACTCTGGTTCCTGATGGGCTGCACGGGTTCTTATAGGTTTAACATTCCTATTCCTAACTAGTGCAGCTTAGCTTCTCCGTGGGAATATTTCCTTCCCCCCCATTACGGAGTTGCCAATACTTTGCAAAGCTGGCAGAGACGGGGCTTCGCGTTCTGCTCTGGGCATGTGCGAACTTTGCACCTTGGCAGCTTAGCATATGAGCACACAGAACCAGGGGGTGAGGGAGAGCAGAGAGCGAGAAAGCAAGGGAAGAGGGGGAGACGAGAGTTTGTGTTATGTTAAGAATTGGAAATAAATACATTTGGAAGTAGTAATCATCCCCTCCGAACTGGGCATTCCTGGCCAAATATGCCCTGGCAGTAAGAGTTGAAGGGCACAAGCAAAGCCCCAACCTCTATACACACAAACAGTGCAGGGCCCACCTCTATACACACATACACACACTGCAGCACCCACTCCTGTACACAAACACACTGCAGCACCCACTCCTGTACACAAACACACTGCAGGGTCCACCTCTATACACACACACAAACACACACTGCAGCCCCCACCTCTATACACACAAAACAGACTGCAGCCCCCAGCTCTATACACACAAACACACCCTGCAGCCCTCACCTCTATACACACAAACACACACTGCAGCCCCCACATCTATACACACAAACACACACTGCAGCCCCCACATCTATACACACAAACACACACTGCAGCAGCCACTTCTGTACACAAACACACTGCATGGCCCACCTCTATATACAGAAACACACTGTGTTGCCACCGTCTATTGAAGGCTAACCCGGAGATAATTTTTTTTAGATCTTTTTATTATATATTTATCTTGCTTATGGATGTATCCTCCCCTCCAAATGCGGTCAACATGGCTGCGCGACGTCACGTAACGCACATTGCCATAACACCGAGACGCTCCGTGACGTCACGCGGCATCAAGTTGACATAACGAGACGCATTATGGCGCTGAGGCATCACGTGTTGTCACATTGTCATGGCAACATGTCACCGCCTGACGTCAGTGTCTCGTCATGGCAACGAGGTGTGTCACGTGATGTAATTTGTTTTATAAATAATTTTTTTAATGTGTCCCGGTTTTTGATTTTGAAAATCTGGTCCCCCTATCCATAATGTCAACAGCTGCCTCTGGTTAAATAAGGCTTTGAAAAGTGTGACCCTTCATTCCTAAGACGAGGAAAGACTTGTGTGGGTTGAGAGGAAAAGCAGTGCTTAGGATAGCTAGCAAGGAGAAAAGGCTGATTGTACAATCTCTTAGGCCTCGGACATGGTGCCTCCAGCCGCGCTCCTCCGCGCTGCTGCTCAGGCCCGCCTGCTCAAGCAGGAGCTTTTAGGTGTTCTGGCAGGCGAGGCATCGAGCGCGCTTGAATGGCGGGTGGGAATTGGGGCTGTTTGCTGTCACGTGCTGGACCTCCACTCCCCTCAGCGCGCAAATTTTAAATGGAGCGGTCTCCTGCAATTCCGGAAGCGCCTGCTAAAACCGCACTCATATCTAATGCAGGGGGTAAGTGTGCTGGCTCAGCGCGGCTCAGCCTATGGATTTCTAATCTCAGGATTTATTTAAACTGAAGCACAGTAGGAAAATGGTATTTAAAGGGGCAGTCCCTCCTAGGAAGAACGTGACCCAACAACAATACCATATTTAATCGGTTAAATATAGCGATTTGTCAACTTAGAAAACCCGTTTAGCAAACAAAAAATATAACTCTTCCATAGAAAACAAAGTCATTATAATGTTATTAGTCAAACACATACATGTTCCTGGAGAAATACAGAACAAGATTTCTATCACAATACACAAATAAGTAAAATAGTTATAGTAACCCCTTGAGTGACGGAGGGGTCACGTGATCGCTCCCTCACTGATGACAGAACGGACGGGGAGACCCCCTCCCTTCTATCCCACGTAGTGATAGATCCGTCCTGCCATGCACAGGATCACAGAATGACATCTTCCCTAGGAAAACCAGCAGGATTACTATGACGTAGCTATTACATCATGGGGCCAGATGCGGTGACATAGCAGCTACATCAAAAGGGCACCCAAAGGGTTAAATGGTGATTTCATCCTTTTCAAGGAAGTAATGTACTCCCAGTGATTTCATGTTTTCCCGCCGCTAGATTGGATTTAAAGCAGCAGTTCAAGTTGCCTTTAAAAAATAAATAAAATATATGTTACCCTTCGATATGCGCATCAATGCAATCCCAACACCGACAAGTGATTAGCTAAGTTGCCGATCAATCTGATCTCCTCTCGGAGATCTCCTCTCGGCAAAGATACAGCTCGAGGGTTCAATAAATCACTGTGTAATGCAGTAAGTGGAACATATATCTATATTCATATGCGTTCCACTGACGTGTGCTCGCTCCTAAGCCCTGGTCCTGTCTCATGGGGCTTCTCCAGCAGCAGAATCTCCATGTCGAAGTAAGTATTGTGACTTGAACTAAACTGGTTTCTGGGGTAAGGTCAGCCTCTACTATTAACCCAGATATATGTGGGTGGATATACCAGAGACACAGGTTTAAATCTCTGTCACTCTGGCCCACGACTGCTATGGATTCTACTATTCTGTTTATCCCACTTAAGTCTACTCAATTATTATTATTATATAGCCTATGTGCCTGTGTCAACACTATCTATAATAGGAGTTATGTCTTTTAATCTATATATCCCTAATGGTTTGTAGTTTGCCTTGTTATCTTATGCACAGATAAATGTTTAATAATGCTGCTTTTGACTGTAAGCTCATAACATTGAACCATCTTTTAACTTGCTCCTTTTCAGCTTTAACCCTTTCGTTTTGGCAGAAAAATCATCTAAGAAAGAAAATATCAGCACGGCTGCTCCCAGCTCTTCAGAATAATTAATAGTCATTAAATATCCTTTATGGCACCAATATAGTGCATACATGTTGCTTCAATTTACTGTTACTTAAGTGAGAGGCTGCGTCCATACTGCAGCCTTGTGGAGGCGCGCGGAGGCTGAGGGAAAGCAGGTGCTTTCCCTGGCCTTAGTACGCGCGCCGTCCGGGGGCGTGTCTATGGGCGGGCCAGTGAGGCCACGGAGCTGGTTCGCCCTCATTGGGAGAACCGCTCACGTGACCACGCGAGAAATCATTTTTAAGTGATTTCTCGCACATCGCGCGCACGCCATATAGACGCTATCACTGCCTTTAGGCAGTCTGATCGCTCAGCGTGCAGACACGTCCGCGCGGTCTGCCTATCTATGGACGCAGCTTAATTTATGCAATTTTACTTCTCCACAGTTCAGCAAGTATGCTGAGCTGTCCGTGTTTGATTATTTTGTTATTGGTTTTCCAGGTTGCTTGGTGACGTGACATCATCAGCATCATATGACGCTGCGATGACGTCAGACGTCAGACATCAACCAGGAAGTACTGAGGCTGCAGTGGCTGCCCGACTGTAAACACAGGTGATAGGTATGAAGTGGATTTTGTAAACCTTAGGGGTAGGGTGACCAGATTTACAAAAGTAAAAACCGGGACACAGTAAAAAAAATTTTTATAAAACAAATGATGTCACCAACTGCGCCCCTTCTCCTTGGTCTCTCTACCCCGCTCTGTCCCCCCTTCTCTCACACACACACACACCTTTCTCTCTCCCTCCCCCCATATCCCTCTATTCTCGTTCTCCCCACCCCTACATTCTCATTCCACCCTTCCCTGTCTCTTTCTTCCCCCCATTCTCTCTTTCCCCCATTCTGTCTCTCCCCCCCTCCCCCCGTCTCTCTCTCTCTCCTCCATTCTCTGTGTCTCTCTCTCCCCCACCCCATTCTGTGTGTCTCTCTCTCCCCCATTCTTTGTCTCTCTCTCCCCTCCATTCTGTCTCTCTCTCCCCTCCATTCTGTCTCTCTCTCCCCTCCATTCTGTCTCTCTCTCCCCTCCATTCTGTCTCTCTCTCCCCTCCATTCTGTCTCTCTCTCCCTCCCCCTTTCTCTGTCTCTCCTCCATTTTCTGTCTCTTTCCCCTCCATTCTCTGTCTCTCTTCCCTCCATTCTCTGTCTCTCTCCCCCATTCTCTGTCTCTCTCCCCCCCATTCTCTGTCTCTCTCCCCCCCATTCTCTGTCTCTCTCCCTCCCCCTATTCTCTGTCTCTCTCCCTCCCCCTATTCTCTGTCTCTCTCCCCATTCTTTGTCCCTCTCTCCCCTCCCCCATTCTCTGTGTCTCTCCTCCATTTTCTGTTTCTCGCCCCCCCCCCCTCCCATTCGGTCTGTCTCTCTCCCCTCCATTCTCTGTCTCAATCCCCCCATTCTCTGTCTCAATCCCCCATTCTCTGTGTGTCTCCCCCCATTCTCTCCCCCCCCCCATTCTCTCTCCCCCATTCTCTCCCTCTTCCCTCTCCTCTCCCCATTCTCAGTGTCTCTCCTCCATTTTCTGTCTCTCTCCCCCCCATTCTGTCTCTTTCCCCCCCCATTCTCTGTCTGTCTCTCTCTCCCCCCATTCTCTCTCCCCTCCATTCTCTGTGTCTCTCCCCCCCCCCCATTCTCTGTGTCTCTCTCCCCCCCCAAACTCTCTCTCTCTCTCTCCCCTCCATTCTGTCTCTCTCCCATTCTATGTCTCTTCCCCCCCATTCTCTGTGTCTTCCCCCATTCTGTGAAACCCCCCATTCTCTCTCTCTCTTCCCCCATTCTCTCTCTCCTCCCCCCATGCTCTCTTCCCATTCTCTCTCTCCCCCCATTCTGTCCCCCCTCCCTTCCCCCCATTCCCTCTCTATCTCCAATTCTCTCTCCCCCATTTTCTCTCTCTCTCCCCCATTCTCCCTCCCCCCCATTATCTCTCTTCACCTCCCTCCCCCCCATTCTCTTCTCTCTCTCCCCCCCCCCCATTCTCAGCTCTCTGTCCCCCTATTCTCTCTCTCCTCCCCCATTCTCTCTCTCTCTACCCTCCATGCTCTCCCCCCCATTCCGTCTCTCCCCCACCCCCTATTCTCGTCTCTCTCTCTCTCCTCCATTCTCTGTGTCTCTCTCTCCCCCACCCCATTCTGTGTGTCTCTCTCTCCCCCATTCTTTGTCTCTCTCTCCCCATTCTCTGTCTCTCTCTCCCCTCCATTCTGTCTCTCTCCCCTCCATTCTGTCTCTCTCTCCCCTCCATTCTGTCTCTCTCTCCCTCCCCCTTTCTCTGTCTCTCCTCCATTTTCTGTCTCTTTCCCCTCCATTCTCTGTCTCTCTTCCCTCCATTCTCTGTCTCTCTCCCCCATTCTCTGTCTCTCTCCCCCATTCTCTGTCTCTTTCCCCCTCATTCTCTGTCTCTCTCCCCCCCATTCTTTGTCTCCCCCCCCCCACTCTGTGCCCCTCTTCCCATGCTGTGCCCCTCTCCCCACACTGTCTCTCCCCATCCTGTCCCTGTGCCTCTCTCTGTCTCTCCATGCTGTGCCTGTGCCTCTCTCTATGCTGTGCCTGTGCCTCTCTCTGTGTCTCTTCCCATGCTGTGTCTCTCCCCATGCTGTGCCTGTGTGTCTCTCTCTCTCTCTCTGCCTCTCCTCATGCTGTGCCTGTGCCTCTCTCTGTGTCCCCCCCATTGTGTGTGTGTGTCTGTGTCCCCCATTCTGGACCATACCTGCATGGGTGGGGGAAGCCATCTTGAGCCCTGGCAGCAGACACCGGAAGTTCTCACTGACACTTCCGGGTCTCACTGCTGGGCTCCGCAGCTTAGTCCCGGTCCCTGCTCTCCTCCATGGATTGTCTGCTCTCTGCTGCCCCTCCTGCTCTGATGGTCAAAAGCGGAACAGCCACAAAAAAAACAGAATATTTTACAGCATGCAGGGCAGCCGGGCAGAGACTAAAAAACCGGGACAGAGGTTAAAAAAACGGGACTGTCCCGGCTAAACCGGGACACCCTACTTAGGGGGTATATATACTTGTTAGTTTCACTCATAGTGTGTCTGCACGTGTTACACAAACTGCCGCCGCAGCTTGAGCCTCCTGAGTGGTGTCCGGCAGCTGGGACCAGCTGGGATTTTATAATCTAACCACAAGGATTACCCAGTATGGGTTTTTCAAGAAAAACTCTGAAAGGGTTAAATAGGTTGTCTAACCAGGCTCTATAAAAGTTGTGTACGACTATAGAGCTCATTACTACTGACTAAGTACGTCACGAAACGCGTAGAATGGAGCTATCCCTGTCCGTGAGCAGAGGCACCAGGAGTTCGGCGCCCGGCAGTTATGTCATCAGGAGACAGTGTGAGGAGTCGCGAACGGTGGAGAGCAGTGCAACACTGATCCCAGCTGCCGGACACCACTCAGGAGGCTCAAGCCGCGGCGGCAATTTGTTTCGTGCAACACGTGCAGACACACGGTGAATGTGTTTTTTTTTTATATCTGTGTGTATTAATAAATGTTTTAATCAGTACTACACTAGGTACTTTTTATTTCACTTTATTTTGGGAGAATCACGCATTGTTGGAGATCTTGGAGAACAAATGCAGGTGTGGACCTGATCAAGCGCAGGGGAGAGGATTAAAGATACTCATTTTTTGCCAGTGATCAACTTCATTCCTGTAAGTAGGCATTTGTCGGGGTGAAGCATGCCCCATAATCAAAGGTGCTGCTCAATGATTTGTCCCCTTTATATCCATAGCAAACACAGTTTGGTGGAAAGAGAAGTTCTAAAGCCATCGACGTGGCTAACAGGACTGATTTTCATAACCATATACTGGACAGGTATTGTACTGTTCTGTGCCTGTGATTTGCTTTGTGTGTTCAAGTTCTGTATTTGACAAGTTTTGGAAGACTTGTCTGTCTTGTCCCTAAGGCTGCCATTTCTTAAATCTTGGACTGATCTATTACACTCCTTTGATTGGGAATATATTTCAATGCTTTAAACTTGTTGATATAAGAGTTGCCCATTTATTTTTGGGAGAAGTTATTAAGATCAAACCCACAGTCAGTATTATGTATACACGTGGGGTTTCTGTATTTGGGGTCGGTTACATCCTTCACCTTTTAGGTATAGCTTTATCAGTACACTAGGTACGCTGCCCAACAGGTATTTTTAGGCTAAGCGCTTTGTGTAAGTAAATAGTTATTATTGCAGTATAAGGTGTATGGTCTGAGGAGAGGATGTGTCTGGCCTGAAACGCCACGTGTTTGCATATGATTTGCTCTGATGCTTTGAATACAAAGTAAGTTACTTACAGAAAAGGCTCCTGTGTGCTTCCTGCACCACTTTATTTCTTCATCTTCTCTTTCCCGGAAGTGGAGACACTGACTACATCCAGGTCACAGCTCTGTGTCCTACTGCGCATGCTCACACTAAGGGGATCATGGGAGTTGTAGTTTTTAGACTTCAAAACGGATCACGTGTCACATACTGTGTAGATTAGAAACAAGACAGTAACATTTCCCAGGCACTGTGCTAGGGAAAGATAGTTTCTTCTGTTTGTAGATGTGTATACTCCTCCTGGTCCTTAATATATATCAGTAAAGCTGCTTCAGTTCCTCCCTTTTGACCAATGTTGATAAGGAGGTAACCTGGATATGACATAACCCCTGAGGCTGTAATACAACTAAGGCTTGTCTTATAGTTGGCGCGCGCCTGTGCGAACGCTTGTGCACGTGATGCACACTTTTTGTGTGTATGGGTCCGTGCTGTGAGCGACAGGCTTGGAAGCTGTTACTGTGTGTGTGTAGCTGTCTCTCTGTGTGTGTTTGTCACAGGGAAGCTCACTGTGTGTGTGTGTGGGCGAGTTGGTGTGTATCAATGAGTGCGTGTGTGTCACTGGAATGCTGCATGTGTGTCACTGGGACCCTGTGTCTGTGCGTATGTGTCAGTGGGTAGTTGTGTGTATGTGTATGTGTATAGATTAACTTTCAAACAATAATTCATTTTATAATATTTTAAAAATTAAAAAAAGACGTGAGAATAAATAATTTATTACCATGTGCAACTTTTTTATATATATATATATATATATATATATATATGTAGAGGTATCAGTACCGTGTTAGCTGAGCTTCAATAATCAAAAAATAAATAGATGATACCGTTCTGTGGCTAACGAAATGCTTTTATTTGTGCGAGCTTTCGAGATACACTGATCTCTTCTTCCGGCGATGTTACAATGAATGAAGCAAGGATAACTTGAAAACAGTGTCTCTTGGAATGTTATCTGTGCTTCTCCTTCCCCCGGTGTGGATGTGTTTTATGGCTAGAGGTGTCAAAGGGTAACTGAAAGCAAGTGAAGAAAGAGTGTGTATGTGTATCAGTGTGAATAAAAATGAATGGAGAGCCCACAGTATAAACAGTGCTCTACACAAGGTGTGTGTGGAGTGAGAGGGATATAAATGGTGTGGGTGGGTGTGGAAATGTGAGAGTTTGTAGCACAACTAAAAGTGTGTGTGGATACTATGTGGTCCCTATTGGTGTATATGGATGGAAAAATAAGGAGTATTAGTATGTGTGAGAGACAGCTGTGTGTGCATACATATAGCACAGTATGTACAGACATGGCCTTTAGCGCTCATGGGAAGAGAGTTCGCTAGTGTCAGTAATGACTCATAAAATTTCGATCTCTGTATATATATATATATATATATATATATATATATATATAACAGATGGTAAAGAACTATAAGCACTCCGTCTGGATCAACAAAATAATGGGTGCAAATCCTATAAAATAATGTAGGCAATACGAGACCGCATCAAGATGAAATATCAGAGGCAGCACTCCAAATGGTTATCAAAATATTGTATTGAATCAACAAGACATCATTCCAACGTTTCGGTCCACAAGCGGGACCTTTATCAAGGTGATGTGATTTACAGAGTGAAAAAGAACACACATTTATACCTAAAAACACATAAAATGCACAGGTGCAACAAATAATATACGTAATCAGTGCTAACATCCATGTTGTTTAACCCCCATGTACCTGTCAGCAACTCGGCGGTTGCTGCAGCCCAGGAGTACTTCCGTGTGTCTGACACGCATCTATGGGTAATGGAACGCAAGGCAATCTATGTTCAAAACCGACTGCGCATGCGCGAGGTTTCGAAATCCATAAAGGCATAAAACAGCTATAATATGCTGTTTAAATGATTGCCCACATAAGAAAGGCATATGTATATATCTAAAAACACTGCACACACACAATGCAGCCATCCGAAAGGATCAGGCAAGCGAAGAAAAGCCAGTCAGCCTAAAGCGGAACCAACTGCGCATGCGCAAACCGCGGAGGGGTGAAAAATAAATAAATAACTTCAGAGTCTGTTACTTAAAGGGACAGGCATATCCAGCAACCAACTGCGCATGTGCGAACATTATATTAATGCCAACAGCCATGGTAGTTGTCAAGAACTATCTAGACAGCACTCGTAAATGATAAAAACATGTTGGCAACACCACAAGGCTACCACATAGCATCAAACCCCTAAAAAAGCAACATGAGGGTATGCATGGATGTAAACATATAGCACTTGAAAAAACACCTAAAATTATGAATAAAAACACCATAAAAAGTGAATATATATGATGATGTAAACTGGCAAAATAAATAAAATAAATAGAGTACACAAATCATTACTGCAACATGCTGTGACAATGGATATGGTCAGTGTAAAACCATTTAAATGTCTGATGGAAATGTAAGTTCTGTAAAGTGATCTATAGCCATATTAGACCCATAATGTATCTATCAATAATTGCCTTCACAAAACCCCAAAAAAGGAGAGGTAGCTCATAATTATGCCTAAATCAACCTTTGTCAAATAATAATTTGGCACGAGCTTTCTGGCTATCAGTACAGCCAAATGTGGAGCATAGAAGAACATCATAAGTTCAACCGGTAGACATAAATCATGAAAATGGTATGTAACGGTATTTCTGGCCCGGCCTGACCCACCCAATCTCACATTGGCCCCCTGTGGTCTAACCGGACCCCATTACAGTGTGGATATGTCATATGGTGCACCTGCTGGCTACAGGACTCCTGAGTCTCCCGCATGATGGTGTGTGGGGAGGACCCGTCAGACAGGCAGCTGAGGTAGTGTGCTGAGTCTCACCTAGTTCCAGTGCAGCGCCTCCACCTCGCCAGGGTCCCTGCGTCCGCAAGGGGATGATCCTGGCGAGGAACTCCTCCGTGGTGCTCCTCTCTGTACAATCATTCCAGATAGATACACGAGAGGGTTTCTGGCTGAACTCATCTTTATTGACACGGCAGGGCAACTGCCCTCCACAAGGAGTATCTTCAGCCGCTCATCTCGCCAGTGCTCCCTTTAGTTAGGTATGTCACCCAGATCAGGGATTCACTATTCCCGCAGGAATCACTGTCCTGTGCCAGGTCCCTGGACACAGCCTCCCATGGAGTTACTATAACATAACTGACACTCTGATAGAACTTGAACTCCTTCCTCAGCTCTGACAAGAGCTGGAACTCCTTTCTCTGCAGAACAACTAACTAGACAGCAACTTTCCAGCAACACACACAGAACTAACTTTTAGACACCGTGCTGTGCCTTATGTAAGCTTCTGAGGCTGACACATCTCTGACATCACTAACCATGGAGTCAGAGCATGTGACCAGTCCCAGCCATACACAGAGCACCCCACCAGGGTGTGAGGGGAAACCTCCATAATTACTGCTGGCATGCCCACACTTACCAGGCCTTACTGCCAACAGGAGAGATGACTGTAGGCATTTTACATGACCGCTACATTCTCCCCCTGGTGAATCCCATCGTCCTCGCTGGGACCTAAATTTGTATACCTTTTTCCAGGAAGCACTGTAACGGAAAACATAATTAACATCACACAAATTTCCTCATAATACAGTACATATGAATACAGTCATCCGCCAAGCCCGCCCCGACCAGCAGCCACGAACCCGCGTAATGTCTCAGTACCCCCTTAATAATAGTGATCTGGGTCAGGTTTCCTCACTTCCCGGTTACCCATATCCAGGACCGTAACATAATAATGCCTAGGTGATCCTCTCTCTGGCACATAGGTCACCCTATGTTTGTGAACATTTCTCCCTATGCTCCACACTCGCATCAGGGTGTCTATTCTTTCTTCCGCCTTTTTACCTACAATGTCGCTCCCCCTATTGGTTAAGTACAGCTCTATAGTTTCTTGGAGCCACATTTCCCTATTGTCCTCAATTTCATCCATCAGGGGCTCCGGAACATAGGGATACTCCAACCCATGGGATTTTTTATATTTGACTATTATAGCCCTCTCCGCCCTACTGACCCTGGTCAGATCAGCATTACCTGCCCTCCCAGGTAACACCCATGATAGGGGCTCATCAGAATCTACTGGATCTGACAGTGTGTCGGGACCCATGGGCGCTATGTCTCTACGCTCCAGCTGGAACCACCTCTTCTGTAGTTCCCTGTCCCTCTGCTCTGGTGTAAACTCTCCCTCTTTCCACCAGAAGTCTACCACGTCCTCCCGCCGGATGAGGAACCGAGTACGGTCCATCCATGCGGAGTACCCCTCAAATAGTGGAGCCCACCACCGGGTCTCCTTAAAGGGATTAGGCCCTGGTTCCCGGTCGTCATCAAATGAAAATACCCCTGACGACCTCGTGGATCGCGAGTTGAACCACCTCGAGGACCCCGGAGCCTTTACTGCCGGTTGGGGTGCTGTATTCGCCACCCTCAATTCTCCTCCTCCCCGTGAATCACCTTCCGTAGCTCCCCTGAGCTGCCTCTCCCCAGTCCGTTTTTCCTCCCCCCCCAAAGGTATGTCCACAAGTTCCAAGCTGGGCGGTGAACCCGGTGACCGTGTGATAGGGGTAGGGGCATTAGCTAGGGCATGGGGTTGGGGATAGGGGCATGGGACGGGACCCCACGGGGTTACGACCCGCTCCTGGCTGTCCGTAGACTGGTCCAAGGATGATGTCTCACCCTCCTCAGTCCTGAGATCGTCTCTCCGATTTCTGGGCAATACGAGCGGTCGGGGACCTTCCCCCAATCGCCGAAGCGTCGCTGCTTCCCCTTCCTGGGTTCCGCCGTCGCCACCGGAAGTGACGTCCTCCCCGGAACCGGAAGCGTCGCCATCTCGCGTTGGACCCCCATGCGGGATCTCTTCTCCCACGACATCCGGTTGCTCCGCCGTCGCCACCGGAAGTGATGCCGTCCCTCCACGTGCGCGTTGGGCCTGGCGCGGCCCTTCCAGCGCTTCGCCGTCTGTTGTGACCAGGTAAGAGATAGGGCTTTTTGGCTTACCCATCCGCAGGGGTGTAGGCGTCTCTCTCCCATCTCCGCCAGGTCCTGGGATGGCGGGACTCCGTCGGTCGGATCGCCGATCTGCGGGGGACGTCCGGTCACTCACCCCACGGGGCGTCGTTCTTCCCGTCTGTCTTTTCCGCTCCGTTCTTGCTACCGCCAGCTCACGGAGATCCTCATCAGAGTAGTCCCCTCGCCCCGACCTAGGGGTCGCGGGGCGGGGTGAAAGTCTCTTTGCCCCTGTCGCGGGGTTTAATCCAGCCGCCTCAATGGCCAGTGACCCAGCCGACTTGACCGGCTCCAGTCCCCTGTCTCCGGGACTCGCGCGGTTCATCCACAGCGCGCCCGGGGACTCAGCAGAGCGCCGTGTCACATCCACCGGGGGGTCAGCAGGCTGTATTGGGACGAACGTGGGCATAGGCCACAGATACAAAGTCCCGCAATGAGGGCAACGTGCCATCGTATTCACTGTACCTCCGGGCAGCCCGCATTGTAGGCAGAGCCCGACTACCGTCTCTGTATTGGCCACCCTCACCACCAGCACCCCGCCGGGCACTGAGTAGGGCTGTGTAGAGACCATTGTGCCCACAGTGGAGGAGCAGGCCATTCTTTGTACAGGGGTCACTTCCTGTACAGGTCTCTCCTTCTCTGTGGTTCCTCGCAACTGACTGGTGGAAGTTGCTGGATCCGCCACTCCCTGCTTCGGCTCCTCCCTTCTCTGACAGAGTTGGAACCCGCCCCCAGGGGTTGCGATAATGGGCGGGTCCCACAGGGGAATATCATGCCCCTTAATCAAGGCCGCACCTCTCTCAGTCCTGGTGGGCGCGGTCTGCGTTTTCGCGCCAGTCTCCTCCTCAGAGCTGGAGTCTTTTCCCGCGGCTAGTTCCCGCCTTCTCCTTGCAGCAGCCATCTTTTCGGCGCCTGGCCCATGCGGTTTCCCTAGCAAGCGGGAACCGCCATTTTGGTTGGTTTTTGCACCCAAAAAGTCCATTCGTTCGCTCTCCTCACGGGGTTCTCCCCCAATTATAACAATTTCTTCACACTCTTCAAGGGTGGCCCCTCGCTGTCCCATACAGGATAAAAACGGGGCAGCCATAGCCTTCGCTCCGCTCCAGAGCAGCCTGGTCAATGACAACTCGGCGACAGTCTGCTCTTCAGTGGGTTGCACGCCACGGGTGCCCTCCCCATCAGCCTCTGTCCGCCATTTTACGTTCTCCGCGCCACGCGGCTCCTCCACTCTCTCATAACAGTTGTCGTACATGAGGCTCCACTCTGCGGGGCAGCCACCACACCGGTACAATAAAGATTAGCTCAGATGCACCACCACATGTGTACCTTATCTAGGTGTGACTCAGTGTTGCACTACCTCAGGCTAGGCTCACTCTCTCAGTGTCTGCTGTGACTCCTTCCTCCCAGTCTGTGCTCCCTACGGTGAGTGTCTGGAATGGCTAGGTACTCTGGCTGGCTCTGCCATGCAGTACTTGGGGCGTCTACCTGTCTTGGTCAGCCTAGCGCAGACCCTCTCCAGGACTCCTGACCAAGTTAACAGGCTGTCCCTTCTGGCATCCTACCAACTAGCACTGCCTCAAGGTGACTCGGTCAGCTATAGCCCGCTCCAGACCCCTCACTCCCTTCAGGCCCCTAGGTTGTCCCTGCGAACTGACAATATCCCGTCAGCCCCCTGACCACCCCTAGGTCCGTCCCTACGCAGCACAAAGTGGCAGCAGACACTCTCCCTGTTTCCAAGTGACCTAGCTAAAAGCCTGTCCTGTTGACGGATCTGATCTCAGCAGCTCGCCTCCAAATGTAACGGTATTTCTGGCCCGGCCTGACCCACCCAATCTCACATTGGCCCCCTGTGGTCTAACCGGACCCCATTACAGTGTGGATATGTCATATGGTGCACCTGCTGGCTACAGGACTCCTGAGTCTCCCGCATGATGGTGTGTGGGGAGGACCCGTCAGACAGGCAGCTGAGGTAGTGTGCTGAGTCTCACCTAGTTCCAGTGCAGCGCCTCCACCTCGCCAGGGTCCCTGCGTCCGCAAGGGGATGATCCTGGCGAGGAACTCCTCCGTGGTGCTCCTCTCTGTACAATCATTCCAGATAGATACACGAGAGGGTTTCTGGCTGAACTCATCTTTATTGACACGGCAGGGCAACTGCCCTCCACAAGGAGTATCTTCAGCCGCTCATCTCGCCAGTGCTCCCTTTAGTTAGGTATGTCACCCAGATCAGGGATTCACTATTCCCGCAGGAATCACTGTCCTGTGCCAGGTCCCTGGACACAGCCTCCCATGGAGTTACTATAACATAACTGACACTCTGATAGAACTTGAACTCCTTCCTCAGCTCTGACAAGAGCTGGAACTCCTTTCTCTGCAGAACAACTAACTAGACAGCAACTTTCCAGCAACACACACAGAACTAACTTTTAGACACCGTGCTGTGCCTTATGTAAGCTTCTGAGGCTGACACATCTCTGACATCACTAACCATGGAGTCAGAGCATGTGACCAGTCCCAGCCATACACAGAGCACCACACCAGGGTGTGAGGGGAAACCTCCATAATTACTGCTGGCATGCCCACACTTACCAGGCCTTACTGCCAACAGGAGAGATGACTGTAGGCATTTTACATGACCGCTACAGGTATATAATCCAAAAATAGACTCAGCCTTAAATGTGTTGACCACTATTGATCAAAGGAACTGTAGTGTAAATACAAGGTGCATATGTTCAAAATAACGGCAAATATATGTAAACCATCAACATATAAGCTTCTGCCAAAACTTGCTGATAGATAGTGTGCACATTGTTGATCCTGTTGCAGGCAAGACGATAATGCATAGTATGCACATGAACAAACAGAATAGCAAATGCTGAAGTGTCCTGTAGACTCCAATCCTGGGGACGAAAAGTCACCTATTGCAGATGAGTCACTACCTGGACAAATTGATTATAAGAAGCAGCTTAGTTGGAAGTCCTCGTTTAACCCTCAAGGGCTCAATGTGTCCAAATTGTAAATGGTTCTTGCTTCAAGTTGTAATAATGCTCTGTTACGGTCTCCTCCTCTGGGAGATGCCTTGACTTGTGCGATTGGCATGCAACGAAGGGTCGCAAGGCTGTGCTTCATTTCCTTGAAGTGATGAGCCACCGGTTGCTGGGTTAAATCCTCTTTGTTGCAGCATCTGCTAGAGCCTTCCTGATGGCAGATCGATGAAGGCTCGGCCGTTCCTTCAGCATGCGGATCGTCTTGCCTATGTAGTATAGGCCGCATGGGCACCTGATGAAATATACCACATATTTAGAGTCACAGTTCAAAAATTCCTTGATTTTAATTCGATGTCCACGATGGGGGTGTGGGTAGGATTTTCCAAGCACCATGTATTGGCAATTTACACATCCCCGACATTTGTACACGCCCACAGGTTTATTCAGCCAGGATGGGTTTTTTGCATATTTAGAACTTGGATCAGCTTGAGTAAGGAAATCTCCCAAGTTGCGACCTCTCCGGTAACAAAAGCGGGGCGGATCTTTATAGGATTGTCCAATTTGTTTATCCTTAGCTAAAATGTGGGTGTGTTGCAAGATGCTCCGTTTAATAAAACTAGATGCTGACGTGTATGTGCTTTTGATATTAAAGCGGTTATCGCATGCCTGTTTTTGTTGTGGTTTCAATAAAGTAGATCTTTGTATATTTTTTGCTTTTTGTAGTGCCAAAGTCACATCCTCAGTGCTGTATCCACGTTCCAAGAAAGAGTCTTTCATATCTTCTAAAGCTACCTCAAGTCTAGAGGGATCGCTTGTTATTCTTATGACCCTTAAGAACTGTGAAAAGGGTAAACCTTTTTTCATTGGTGCAGGATGGTGACTAGATGCTAGCAATAGCGTGTTTTTATCCGTAATTTTTTATAGATCCTTGTCGCCAAATGCCCGTTTGCCTTATAGACCACTGTGTCAAGAAACGAGACCTCTATTGTACTAAAATTCAATGTGAAGCGTATAGTAGATGGTATATTATTCAACATGTCAACAAAGGCTAATAACTCCTGTTCTGACCCTGACCAGAGAAAAAACAGGTCATCAATATAGCGAAACAACCTAATAATGTGTTGGCTGTATAACTGATTCCCAAAAAAATGTTTCTGTTCGTACGAATCCATGAACAGATTTGCGTACGATGCGGTCATGTTAGACCCCATCGCTGTACCCATAAGTTGTAAATAAAATTTCTTTTCGAATTTAAAGTAATTTTTGTGTCAAATTACATCCATGAGTAGCAGCAAAAATTCTATTGGAGGACCAAAAGATGTAACGCATTCTGAAAGGTGTTCCCTACTTGCATTAATACCGTCAATATGGTTAATATTAGAATACAAGCTTGCAACATCCATGGTAGCCAAAATTGTCTCATCTGAAACATCAGTGAAAGTACTTAACTTGTTAATAAAATCAGTAGTATCTTTAATATAAGTACTCATTTTGGCTACCATAGGTTGTAGAAAAAAATCTAAATATTGGGAGAGGGGATGAGTTAATGACCCCCTGGCCGAAATGATAGGCCTCCCTGGTGGTGATGTGATAGATTTGTGTATTTTTGATAAAATATATATGACTGGAATGATGGCATAATTATGAGCTACCTCTCCTTTTTTGGGGTTTTGTGAAGGCAATTATTGATAGATACATTATGGGTCTAATATGGCAATAGATCACTTTACGGTACTTAAATTTCCATCAGACATTTAAATGGTTTTACACTGACCATATCCATTGTCACAGCATGTTGCAGTAATGATTTGAGTACTCTATTTATTTTATTTATTTTGCCAGTTTACATCATCATATATATTCACATTTTATGGTGTTTTTATTCATCACTTTAGGTGTTTTTTCAAGTGCTATATGTTTACATCCATGCATACCCTCATGTTGCTTTTTTAGGGGTTTCATGCTATGTGGTAGCCTTGTGGTGTTGCCAACATGTCTTTTTTTTTTTTTTAACATTTTTATTAGGAAACAGGCAAATTTACAGGCATATATCACATCTCAATATCCTAATACACTCTGATTTTCAAATTTTCCATGTTGGAGGGGGGGGGGTGTACCGCCAAGAGTGGCGCGACCTCTGGGTCACCGGGTGACCGGGGGAGCGAGAGGTCTGAAAAAGAGAGGGGGGGATAGAGGGGAAGAGGGGGGGGTATAGAGATGGGGGGGTGAGGGGTGAGCCTCCCCCACCCCGCCGACCATAGCGTCCTTCAGGCTGAGGTTTGAATGGTCATAATTTCTTCTATCAGATTCTCTTGGGTGTCAGTGAATCTCCCAGGGTTCCCAAATTTTGTAGTGACTTGCAGTCTTGCGTTTGAGAAACGCCGTCAGACGTTCCATGAGCATTACATCGTCTATTCTTCTCTTAACCGCCTGAATGGAGGGGGGAGAGATCTTTTTCCAGGAGAATGCCACAGCACACCTAGCCACGGTAAGGATGGAGGAGATTAATTTTCCTACCGGGCGGTCAATTTCCTCTATTGGCCTGCCCAGGAGGAAGGTCAGTGGATCTGGGTCTAATGTGAGGCTAGTTACCTCTCGGATTAAAGTTTGAATAGAAAGCCAAAATGTTTGGATTTTTGGGCATGACCACCAAATGTGGGCCATGTCTCCTCTCTGTCCACAGCCTCTCCAACATAGGTCTGAGACCAGGGGGTAGATTTGCTTTAATCTAACTGGGGTAAGATACCAGTGGAACATGATTTTGTAGATATTCTCTTTTGTCGTGGTACAGATGGAAGTTCCTGAAGCAGCGTCCCATATATCCTCCCAGTCTTCTCTATCTATATCTATACTCAGTTCTGCCTCCCACTTGGACATGTAGCCATGAGTGGAGGGGCCTGCTGATCTCTCCATACCAGCGTATATGTTAGAGATCAATGCTTTTTGATGTGTACAAGTTCGGCAGAGCCTCTCAAAGTTGGTGAGGGGAGGATACTCAAATTTTGGGGACAATTTTTGGAGATAATGTCTAATTTGGAGATACTTAAATGGACTCAATTCTGGGGCCTCGTGTTTTGTTCGTAATTCTTGGAAGTTCAGCAGCCTTCCATCGCTCAATAGGTCGGCGACCACCCTAACCCCCTTCAGATGGAAGTAGTCGAATTGTTTTGGTTCACATCCTGGGGGGAAATGGGGATTGTTGTGGATCGGAATAAGCAGCGAGCCCGGAGCACTTAGTTTAAACTTTGATCTGCATTTCCGCCAAACTTCCCAGGTGTGTCTGGTGGCACCAAGGTCGAACCTACGGGGTGGTCTATCCCCCTTGTCTATGCACCAAAGGTGGGCCTGCAGAGAAGGCGTTTTTACGTAGTGGGATTCAATATCTCGCCAGCAATAGAGACCTGGGTCTGCGTTCCACACTACGGCTTGCCTCAACTGGGCCGCTAAATAATACTTTGTGATATCTGGGACACCCAGGCCCCCTCTTTCTCTTGACGTCAGGAGGACCGATCTGGCAACCCTGGGCCTTTTGCCCCTCCAGATAAAATTAAACATTCTATTCTGGATGTTTTTAAGTTCAGGGCTGGGAACATGGATCGGGAGTGTCTGGAATTAGTATAACAATCTGGGGAGTATATTCATTTTTACTGAGATCATCCTTCCGATCCATGAGATCTGGTAGTCTTCCCATTTGTCCAGGTCTTTTTTGATTTTCCCGAATAAAGCCGGGTAATTATATTTGTACAATGACTGGTAGTTACCTGATACATTCACTCCCAGATATTTAATGTATGAGGAACTCCATCTATAATTAAAGTTCAGTTTTAGTAAGTTAATTTCCGATTCTGATACATTTAAGTTTAGGGCTTCTGATTTGTCATTATTAATTTTGTAGTCCGAAATTTTGCCGAACTCCACCAATTCTTTATGAAGATTGGGGAGCGATGTTTGAGGGTGAGTTAGGGACAGTATTATGTCGTCGGCAAAGAGCGAGATTTTGTAATTTGTATCGCCAATTGGTACGCCCTGGATATTTGTGCTCTCGCGTATTTTGGCCGCCAGGGGTTCGATTGTCAGGGCGAAGAGGAGAGGGGATAAAGGACAGCCCTGCCTTGTACCATTTGTTATTGGAAATCTTTGCGCTGTACCTCCCGGGAGTTTGATTGCTGCTGATGGATTTTGGTACAGTGCTCGGACCCCCTCTAGGAATGAATCCCTGAAACCAAATTTTTGTAAAGTTTTGTCTAGGAATAGCCAATTGATTCTGTCAAACGCCTTCTCTGCGTCCAAGCTGAGGACAACTGCCTTGGTGTTTGTAAGGTTAATGTGATCTATTATATTTATAATTTTGCGGGTGTTGTCCAAGGCCTGGCGGCCTGAGACAAATCCCACTTGGTCGTTATGGATAAGTCTGGGTAGAATGGGGTTTAATCTGTTCGCTAGTATTTTGCTGTATAGCTTAAGGTCGTTGTTCAACAGCGATATGGGGCGGTAACTCCCACATTGCATTGGGTCTCTCCCCTCTTTATGGATTATTGCTAAGTTAGCCAATGACATTGATGCTGGTATGGGGTCACCTTCCATAAAGGAGTTGAACAAGTCCAGCAGGTAAGGAGATAGGGACGGGAAAAACCTCTTGTAGTAGGCGTTTGTGAATCCATCAGGGCCGGGGGCTTTGGATAGTTTTAGAGCTTTTACAGCGTCT
>NC_134497.1:27605338-27807838 GCF_040206685.1 Ascaphus truei
AACAGCAGGCACTTCAAAGGCTCGAAAGAAATAGGTGCTTGTTCAACAAAAATAACAGGAAACCAGGTGTCCCACCAAGGAGACAAAAAACAGCACTCAAAGTATATTGCAAAAGTGTATTTGAAAAAAAGCAGGCACATATAAATCCAACGTTTCGGTCCTGTATAGGACCTTCCTCAGGGGCGTGCTGGAGAACACTGCCCAAGGAAAACATATATACCCATCACCCACCTGTGTGCATAATCAAGAACCAACTGATTGTAATTAAAAACGGGAGTACTGTAGGCGCATGGGAGCCCTGTCATCACTGTGCAGCAGCTCAGCCTCACCACTCCTCTGTTTACACTTAGCTATCAATGCCAGACACACCGCACATGTGCGCCTGCGGGTGGAGCCAGTGAGCACACCAGTCATTCTAAGGCATCCCCCGTTGCCATGACGACGCAACTAAAGCGTCTGTAACAATGGGAGTGTAGGCAGAAGCAGACTGCAATAGGGAGCAGAGGCACTGAGCCGTTTGAACATGATGACGTCACATCACCAGCAGCAACAGGTCCTGTAACCAAAATGAAAGTGCAGTATTAAAAACACATGAAGAGGTGAAAATATATACTCCAGATGCACTGTATTACTAAAAATCACTATCAATAGTGCAACAATAATAAATATACTAATATCACTCTAACATGCTACCAAGAGAAATGAATAGTGAACTCTTGTAAGAGTTTGAAAAAGCAGACATAAAGGAAAGGAAGGAACAGGAAGGGGGAGTGGAGGAAAAGGGGAGAGGGAAAGGGGGATGGGAGGGAAAGGGGGAGGGGAAAGGGGAAGATGGAGGGAGGGAAAGGGGGGGAAAGGGGGGAGGAGGGGAAGGGGTGCTAAGGAGCAAAATTGGGGTCACATAATAAGGCAAAAATAAGCCCAAAGATGAATACAGAAACGGATAATTCTAACTACACAGAGGTGACAGATGGCAGTAAGATCCCCAACTTTAACTCATAAATGTATCTCCCTACAATGATACTACTGTTGCTACAAAAAGCAACCCAGTTTAAAATCCTCATTAAGTCCTCTGGGTGCCATAGTATCAAGTTCATAGATGAGCCTTGTTTCCAATTGCAGTAATAATTTTCCTCTGTCACCACCACGAATGGACGTGTGCGCTTGCATAATAGGCATGCACCTCAGCGTTGCAAGGCTATGCTTAAAGTTTTTAAAGTGCCTCGCAACTGGTTGCAATTTATGGTCCTCCAATCCAGTGTTGTCGGCCAATGCCTTCCTAATAGATGATCTATGCAGACTAATCCGCTCCTTTAGCATGCGCGTCGTTTTACCGACATAATATAGTCCGCAAGGGCACCGGATAAAGTAGACAACATATCTACTTTCACAGTTCATATAGTCCTGAATAAGGCGTGGTTTGCCACTATGGGGATGTGAATACTGCGTGCCAAGAATAAGGTATTGGCAGTTGGTGCATCCATGGCATTTAAAGACATCTTTTTTCTTACTCAGCCAAGTTGTAGGTTTACCATATTTTTCCACCGGGTCAGCCCTAGTTAATGTATCGCCGATATTTCGCCCTCTTCTGTAGCAAAATAGTGGGGGACGCTCAAAATTCTTGCCAATGGTGGCATCATTCGCCAATATATTCCAGTGTTGTTGGATCGACGTCTTAATCATTCTTGATGCAGTACTAAATGTACTAGTGACATGGAACCTATCTTGCTTCTGTGCATTCGAAGAGGGCAGCAGGAGCTGTTCTCTGGGGACATCCTTGGCTCTCTTAAGTGCTGCATCAAGGTCCTTACATTCATATCCCCTCTCCTCAAAGCGTTTATACATTTTCACAAGGGCTTGATCACGCATCACCACTATCACTAGTAATCCGGCACACTCTAAGAAACTGGGAGTAAGGTAACCCTTTCTTAAGAGGTATTGGATGATGGCTGGTTGCCAGGAGGAGTGAATTCTTATCAGTATCTTTCTGATGTATCCTCGTCCGAAGTACTCCTTCAGTTAGATATACTTCTGTGTCAAGAAAAACAACCTTACTTGGACTATAGGTCAATGTGAACCGTATGGTGGATGCAATTTGGTTCAAATAATCCACAAATGCAATCAGTTCTCCTTCTGTACCGTCCCATAGAAGGAAGACATCATCAATGTAGCGCATATATTCAACAATGTGTTGTGACAGAGGTGCGTCATGGAGGATATGCGTCTGTCCGTATTGATGCATAAAAAGGTTAGCGTATGATGGGGCCATATTAGACCCCATCGCCGTACCCATTAGTTGGAGGTAGAACTTATCCTCAAACTTAAAGTAATTTTTGAACAATACAATGTTTATCATAAGTAGTAGGAACTCAGCCTATATATATATATATAGGCAATACGATACCGCATCAAGATGAAATATCAGAGGCAGCACTCCAAATGGTTATCAAAATATTGTATTGAATCAACAAGACATCATTCCAACGTTTCGGTCCACAAGCGGGACCTTTGATAAAAAATCACTGGAACTCCAATAGAGAATAGGTGCGTGTCCCATATAAATAATAAAAGTATACATTACCGCATAGCAGCAAAAAGGAGACAGCACTCAGGTGAATGAAAATGAATGTATTAAATACAGCACATAACTCCACATATTCAGTGCAGTGCACCACCCTGAGGAAGATCCCCCCGTGGGATCGAAACGTTGGAGTTATGTGCTGTATTTAATACATTCATTTTCATTCACCTGAGTGCTGTCTCCTTTTTGCTGCTATGCGGTAATGTATACTTTTATGTAGCCCTCTTCCCCCCCCCCCTAAGTGAGATTCGGGTGGGTAGGTGTTTCTGACTACTTCTCTGTGTGGTGCGATACCTGATTGGCAACCAGGAGAGCTGAGCTTCCACCACGGGGAACCTGGGGTAGGTGTATTAAGAGTAACCCTGTACTCGGTGCAGCGTCTCCACCTGCGATGGTTCCCAGCAGAGCGGGAATTGTTCCTCGCAGGACACATACAATAAATCAGCACACCATATGTATAATAACCAATACCTTTACTTGTGCACACATGAACCATCTAACATCAACATCAACAGAATAACGGGTGTCCCTGTCTAGAGGAGACACTGACTATTGTGTCTCGCAGGGCGCTTCCCCCTACACCGGGTGATCCCACCCCGTGTCCAACAATCCCCTCACAATGTCCCGCACTCTTTCAGAGAGAGGATATGTGTGACTGCGCAGTCACTAGAAACTAATAAGGTTGTTGGTGCACTTGTTGAAAAAGGGGTTACCTGCCGAGCACTCCAGTGCTCGGGCCTGCAACGGAGCTTCGCAAAGGATCCGATGATGGGTGAACACAGGAACTACCATCCGGGGCGATCCCACCCGGATAGCCTTGGCAGCAACGATGATGATCGGTGCCCAACCCTCTGGACGGACACACAGCTTCTGATGAGTCCCTAACTGACTCTATGACCTAGGATGCTTGCTGTACTATAATGGCTTCAGGGGAAAACACCTATGGGCCTACGGGGAACCTGTACTATGCAAGTGGGTCCTTGACCCCCTGCACCCGCACTACCTCTTCCCGTACCACCCGAGTCCCCTCTGGCTCACTCCTACCTAACCCTTCGACTCCCTGCAGCAACGCACTGCAACCTTACACGGTGCCCGCTTGTCAGCCCTCACAGCACTGACCGCTGTGACCTGACAAGTGTGCACACCACGAACCTAAGGGCAGGGTCCCTAACTTGGGGCCGTCCCTTATCACTTACCCACTAATCTGATGGGGAGTTGGGGCCTATCTGGGACCTGGGGGACCTTACCTGGTGCAGGAGCCACATTCTCACTGCACCCTTCCTTCCCCTTCTTGCTCCCAGCTCCAACTGAACTGCGTACTACAAGCCCACGAATTGTATCTAAATCCCTGCCTGGGAATCCTTGGCCCTCATTGGCCACTATCAGGCACCTGGTGTCTCCCTCGCTATGCCGCATGGGATTTGTAGTCCTGGGGAGCCTGTCTGAGCATTGGGGCCGCGTGTGCAATTCTCCTGCGCATGCGCGAACACCTAATGGCCGCCGCAACCTTTCCCTGCCTGTTTCCGCACTCGCGCGACTTCTCCCTGGCTCCTGTGAGCTTTCTGTGCATGCGCGATCACTGCGCATGCGCGAGTATTTGCAATGGCGGCCCCCGCTAGCCGGGTGCGCCGCCGAGCCTCCTAAGGCTCTCACCGCTCCCTGCTCCGGCCCCGACCTTTGGAAGCAGCCGGCGGGTCCGTCGCTGGCTCCGGCGGCACCCGCGACCGCGCTGTCCCAAAGGAGGGGGGTCTCTAGAAGCCGCTGGAGACCAGGGCTACATATATATAATTACCATTCTCTCGTCCGGTACAATGGAAATGTTGTATTACTATTATTTGAGACTAGCACATGTCTATATGAACCAGTACATTGAGTGCAAGCTGTGATGTTTGTTTATATATATATATATATATACAGTGTTCGACAATAATATATATTTACACGCCCGGGGCGAGTGGATATAACATCCGGGCGAGTAAATATTGGCCCAAGCAGCAAACGTGTTTGTTTTTTTAAATTTCCCTGCTCGCGCTGAAATTTCCCTGCTCGCACTGAAAAAAAAAAACTCCCCCTACCTGACTGCTGATTGGCGCGCGCTCCCAGGCTTTGTGGGCGCGCGGCCAGGCTCTATATGAGCCCGCCCCTAACGAGCAGCCTCCCTTGTGATTGGTTGAGGCTCCTGCTCGCCACTGATTGTCTGCTGCTCTTCGCTATGCTGTCCGCTCACCGATGGCTCTTTCCCTTTTTCAGTTCCGGGCCCCGCCTTGCTCTCTGCACACGCGTACACTCACCCGTCCGCTGATTGCCCGCCAGCACACAATGTGCCAAGTCTTGCGCTCCCAGCCAATCGCTGCCTCGCATTGCATCCCCACGCCGTGCCCCGCACTGTGATTGGTGGATTCCCTCCCCCTGGTCCCGCCCCTGCTCGGATTCTCCACTACGCGGATTGGTCACTCTTCGTTCCGGCGCGCGTCCCCGCTGCCTCAGCCGGTTCAGAGAGCGAGCGGGAGCACACGAGGCACTGGGACATGTAGCCGCCCCTGGGGACCAGGCTAGTACCGAATCCCCACCGCGGGTCCATTGACCGCAACCCCATCAGCCCCCCAAGGAGAGGCCCGGACACCAGGGAACAGAGAGGCCTCTGGGAGGTAGGTAACGAGTTATGTCAGAGGCCCTGGGCAGAGAGGAATGTGGGAGCGGAGGAGTGACGCGGGGGTGAGAGACCCAGGAGAGGCAGAGCGAGTGCACAGGAAGGTGTGTGTGTGTGTGTCAGACTGTGTGTGTGCGTAGGACACCAGAGGTACCCCCCAATCAGTCACCCCCCCAGTCAGTCACCCCCCCCAGTCAGTCACCCCCCCAGTCAGTCACCCCCCCAGTCAGTCAGTGACCCCCCCAGTCAGTCACCCCCCCCCAGTCAGTCACCCCCCCTTCAGTCAGTCACCCTCCCCAGTCAGTCACCCCCCCAGTCAGTCACCCCCCCAGTCAGTCACCCAGTCAGGTCACTCACCCAGTCAGGTCACCCACCCAGTCAGGTCACCCATCCAGTCAGGTCACCCACCCAGTCAGGTCACCCACCCAGTCAAGTCACTCACCCACCCTGTCAAGTCACTCACCCACCCAGTCAAGTCACTCACCCACCCAGTCACTCACCCACCCAGTCAGTCACTCACCCACCCAGGCCCTCACCCACCCAGTAAGTCACTCGCCCACCCAGTCAGTCACTCACCCACCCACCCAGTCAGTCACTCACCCACCCAGTCACTCACCCACCCACCCAGTCGCCCACCCAGTCACTGACCCACCCAGTCAGTCAGTCAGTCACCTACCCAGTCAATCAGTCACCCACCCAGTCAGTCAGTCACCCACCCAGTCTATCAGTCACCCACCCAGTCAGTCAGTCAGTCACCCAGTCAGTCAGTCAGTCACCCAAAGTCAGTCAGTCAGTCACCCACCCACCCACCCAGTCAGTCAGTCACCCACCCAGTCAGTCAGTCACCCACCCAGTCAGTCAGTCACCCACCCAGTCAGTCAGTCAGTCACCCACCCAGTCATTCACCCACCCAGTCAGTCAAAGTCACCCACCACCTCACCCACATACTCTCGCTCTCCCTTTCACCCTCTTTCTCTCTCGCTCTCCCTGTCACCCTCTCTCTCTCTCACTCTCCCTGTCACCCTCTCTCTCTCGCTCTCCCTGTCACCCTCTCTCTCTCTCACTCTCCCTGTCACCCTCTCTCTCTCTCTCGCTCTCTCTGTCACCCTCTCTCTCTCCCTGTCGCCCTCTCTGTCACCCTCTCTCGCTGTGTCTCTCTGTCACCATCTCTCGCTGTGTCTCTCAAATCAAATCAAATCAGCTTTATTGGCATGACGAAAGAACATTTCAGTATTGCCAAAGCGTGAATAATAGGGGGTGGGGGACAATAATTACACGAATACTAGGGATAGGGTATAATGATTGCAGGGTATATGGGTAACAGTTTCACACAGGGATGGGGGGGTTAGTGGGCATCTCTCAGCTTGTGGCTGGTGTCTCTCTGTCACCCGCTCTAGCTGTGTCTCTCACCCACACTCTATGTCTGTCTCACACTCTGGATCTGGATCTCTTATTTACCCTATATATCTTAACTGCCCTATACCTACACCGAAATAACCTATACTGCTTTCTTCCAGATCTGACTCAAGCTTCACACAGAAGACAACAGAATCCCCCTTGATCCAGAAGACAGGTAGGGAACATATCCCCTCCAATGTATAACATTGCGGGAATGAGGGTACCTGGACATTGAGGGACTGCGGATCAGGTAAGATCCCAGGCGGGATTGCTGCTTTAGATATTGTGAAGCGGGGACGTCCAGACACTGGTTAAGGGGATCAGGAAACTAGTCATTCACATCTGTCTTTTATTTCTAGATCCGACATTTACACACACACACACACGTAACAAGGACTAATTGTAGTATAATGTAATACAATAAATACATTTATGTCAAAAACTAATGTTGTTCTGCCTAGGAATTTATTAAATGTATTTTATTTATATATTTTATTTTAAAGCGGGGGTGGGGGCGGGACTAGGGTTGGGGGCGGGACTAGGGGCGGGGTTGGGGCGGGACTAGGTGGCGAGTAGATTTTTTGGTTGGGCGAGAAGATTTTTGGGTGATTTGTCGAACACTGTGTGTATATATATATATATATATATATATATATATATATATATATATATATATATATATATGTATATGTATATATATATGTATAAAGAAAAGAAAAGAAAAGAAACAGGCGCACACCTAGTGCATTAAAGTATAACAAATAGTTTATAGAACAATGAAAACAGTCAAATGCCCACTGACAAAGGTACAAGGTTTCAAAGCAGGTATGAGATAGGCTCTCATATGCCATTACTGCCGTCCGATGTCAGCAATGGTGTCCTCTCCTGTTTGCTCTCCGCATGGTTCGAGCAACCAGAAGTGACGTCCCTCCGGTCGGGTGCCCCGCACAGGAAATCCCTCTGGGAACCAGCACCTTCAGTTCCCTGCTTCTGGTCAGTGAGCCTCAGTCTTAGCCACGCCCTATGCGTTTCATCATCTATGATGACTTCACCAGGGGGGGGGATGACGAAACGCGTAGGGCGTGGCTAAGACTGAGGTTGTCACTTTCCCACGGACATTACCATTGTTGGTTGAGAGACGTTGCAGGCTGTGTGAGGCTGAGAAGACCGCTGGATCCTTTTCCCCCGGAGGCTCACTGACCAGAAGCAGGGAACTGAAGGTGCTGGTTCCCGGAGGGATTTCCTGTGCGGGGCACCCGACCGGAGGGACGTCACTTCCGGTTGCTCGAACCATGCAGAGAGCAAACAGGAGAGGACACCATTGCTGACATCGGATGGCAGTACTGGCATATGAGAGCCTATCTCATACCTGCTTTGAAACCTTGAACCTTTGTGAGTGGGCATTTGACTGTTTTTATTGTTCTATAAACTATTTGTTATACTTTAATGCACTAGGTGTGCGCCTGTTTCTTTTCTTTTTTCATAGGTATCATCAGGGAGTAGTGACCCCTTTGAAACGGGCTACCTTATATCTGGATGCTTTATTTTGGAACAGGACTTTGTGTTTTCTGAGGTTTTTTAGTTTTTTAATTCATTTACTTTTATACCATTTTTACATACATATATTTAAAACATTTTTTTTGATATGTTTATATGTTATTTTTATTAATTAATAAAGTATTAGGTTATTGCTATTGAATATTTTACATATTCTAGTATATAACATAACATCCTTGGTTAATACTGGTTTTAGTATATTTTACCCACTTATGCCACCCCACTGGATGTATTCATAGTTAGGTTAACTAAATCACAGTTTTGTTTAGGCTATATTAGAGGCGCTACTTCGTTTCTTTTTGTTTTGTTTTGGTATATATATGTGTATATGTATATATGTGTATGTGTATATGTATATGTATATATATATATATATATATTAAAGTGACAGAAATTATAGACAGCATCCCCTGATGAAATCCGCAGAGTCGGAAGAAACGCGTAGGGATATCTGGCTGTGAGCCTACAGTGACAGGGCAGCATCCTGCACCAGTGTGAGGAGGCAAGGACTTGCCTGAAGAGTTTTTTCCGGTTTCAAGTGTGAGAAGAAAGGCTAAATGGCGGCTGCATGTGGAGATTGAGTGCTCACAAACACTAAGGATTACTCCCCTGGAGACAGCAGCTGACAGCAACATCCTTTTTGGAGCCAATACTGACACTCACACACAAAGAAGAGACCGAGGAGTCCTCAGTTGGTGCATGGGCAGGTCCCATAACATGCTTTATTTTATCAGACAAATTGTAAGTGTGCATTTGTCTTGTCCATGAAATATTAAAACTTTGTTCATCTGATTTTACACAAGGATCGGGCGCTTCTTTTCTCTTTTTCTCTAATATATATATATATATATATATAAATGTAAGGGCGTGTTAGATACCTTATATGTATGCACATGTACGGCGGGTTCCGCGACAGCAAGCTAGTACAGGGCGCCGCCATGTTATTACGCAATGTTGCCGAGGTCACTAATCAAAGGAAGAGGTCGCGCATGCGTTCTGGAAGCGCGCGAACGACGAGCCAATGGGAAAGGGCTCTGTAATGAACTATAACCCCCGCGTGATCCCTGGATGAGTCAGCTGACACTAGGAGCCAATGCAAAGGCTGGGTTTGGAGGGGAGGAGAACAGGAAGCGTGGGGGAGAGACCACACTAGCCAGAGGAGAGCGGGACAGTACTGCAAGCGGTAGTGCGAGTGCAGGGGGTCCGTGACCCGCCTGCATAGGCCAGCTAATACCCTCAGGCCGATAGGAGCATTCCCTGAGTCACCGTAGGTTGCGGTACTGCAGGGACGCCCGTAGTGGAAAGCATTGTCACCTTAGATACTGTAGGAATCACGCACGGAGTTGTGGTCGGATACAGCCGTCTAGGCTCAGACGGTGGAGCCTCGCGACATTGGGAGGTCAAGGGTCGGAGGCGACGGACCCTTTGTGAAGAGATGCCGGTCACCGCCGTGACCGGAAGGTACTTTGTAACAGCAAGTGCACCGACACCGGTCATCAGGCACTTATCCCGCCTTAGGTGTAACTTTGATAAGACACTAGCAAGTGGCTAGCGGATAGAGCCTATCCTACTTAATAATTCACAAGGACATACTCTATAAGAGCGTGGCGGAGCCACGGTTGTACAGGACGATATTCCCCTCGGGGTGTGGCCGAGCCACTATAGTATAAGAGCCAGTTGTTATAATGTGTTAGGTATTGTGAGTGATATCAATGTTATGATATGTATATGTTATGTGAATAGTGAGGTACCACAGCATAAGCACAGTAAAACTTGGTTGCACTTGCACTGTATGGTATGTTTCTTGCCCAGGGTAAATCTTACATAATGGGGATCCTGGGTAAGTGGAGGCGCTGCACTAGAATCGTTACCCCAGGCTCCCAGCTAGCGGAGGCCCAGATCTTCTGAACCTGCAGGTTGTGTACAGCACTAGTAGTTCCTTTGGAAGGTGTCAGAAAAAGGGCTACATTTGGAGGCGCTGCTGAGATCTTAGACCTGGGGTGCCCCATACATTTTTTTTTCTCAATTGTGCAAACGAGTTTTACACATCATGTCTGTTCCCTCACCGCTCGAGGTGCGCAAGTGGGCCCAGCGGCATGAAGTTCCCCTGACCCGTGTTTTCGGCCTGGGACAAGTTCCCGCCGCTATCTCTCTAGGCACTGTGACTGAACATGTCAGGAAACTTCCACTTATGGACACTGCCCGAGTGCAAGATCACTTTTACGACCGGGACCAGATGTGGCGCAGAATATTATATATCACTGAACAGGATATATGCCCTGAAGCTCTGCCCCTGATACTATTGCTACCTGAGGCTCCTGGCGTACACCGTCCAATAGTGCAAGTGGATTCCACCGAACCACTGGCCGCTTCCACCCCACAGAGGGGGTATCTCCCCGCGTTAGGTGCCGTTGCTAGCGGCCCTGACCGCACCCCTGAAAGTAGTTTGAACCCTCGATGGCCTGCTGCAATGGGCCTGGGCACCTCATTCACCCCCTCCGCCCTGAGGCCCGCACTAAGTAGACTCAGTATGTCAAGATTATGTAAATAATGTAAATAATGATTGCTAATTGATTTTTGTTTACTTGGTTGATGCATTTGCAGAATGTATATGGTGCATAGATTTTATGCATCATTTATACAATGTAAATGCAATGTATTGAGTGGAATGTGAGGTGTTTCATTGGCTTTTCATTGGTTTGTAATGATTTAGATTGTAAGATCAGTTAGGATTATTAAAGGAAATTGATTTTAATGTAGTGTGTCTATGGAGAAGTGTTATTTGTAGTACAGTATGGTTTTGATAACCCTTCTACATTTATTTGTGTATTGGTTCATCATGTGTGTGTATATACATATATATATATATATATATATATATATATATATATTTATATATATTTATATATATATGTATATATATATATATATATATATATATATATATATATATATATTGTGACAAACAGCTTACTCCGGGGCTCCGCCGCTTGTCCGGGACTGTTAGAACACGGTCTTTTATGGTCGGTTAAATGATGAGGCGTCACGTACTGTTCCTTTAAACAGGCTATGCCTGGTTTATTCAGTCCCAGGCACTGAGACTGCCACGGTGCATACAACAGAAACACATCAAAAACAAAAGCTGCTCACCTGAGCGATAACTTAACTTAGATTTCTCTAACTCAGGGTGGAAGTGGCTTTTCCACTTCCAACAACAAAACAAGGTACTTTTGCAGTCTTAGCCAAATGAACAGAATGATTGAACCTGTTTGGGGAAGAGGCTTCTCCCCACTGTAGTTCAGCAGCCTTCCAGGCTCTTGGGGAGAGGGAAGAGCAAACAGGAAATCAGTCTTACATACCTGATTTCTAATTAGCATGACAGGTGACAGAAAATCAATTTTGTATCGCCTCCACTTTGAGTGTTTGGGGTTTGAGTAAACCTCTGCCAATAGAATACCCCAGATACTTGGCCTCCTCCAGACCAATAGTGCATTTAGCGGGGTTAGCAGTTAGTCTAGCAGACCGAACTGCGTCGAGCACAGCTTGGACCTTTGGAAGATGGGATTGCCAATCTTCACTATGGATTACCACATCATCCAGGTAGGCGGTAGCCTACCGAGCATGTGGTTTTAAAATTTTATCCATCATTCTTTGGAATGTGGCGGGAGCTCCATGTAAGCCAAAAGGCAGCACCTTATACTGAAAGAGGCCGTCTGGGGTTGAGAAGGCTGTCTTTTCTTTTGCCCTTTCTGTGAGGGGAACCTGCCAGTACCCTTTTGTTAGATCTAGGGTTGTGAGATATCGGGCTTTGCCCAGTCTCCCTACAAGTTCATCTACCCTGGGCATAGGATAAGTATCAAATTTTGACACCGCGTTTAGTTTCAGGTAGTCATTACAAAACCTTGTTGTACCATCTGGCTTTGGGACTAAGACTATAGGGCTGTTCCACCCACTTTGGGATTCCTCAATTACGCCTAGTTTTAGCATTTTTTTAACCTCTAAACTTATAGCCTCTCTTTTGGCCTCTGGGATTCAGTACGGTTTAAGGTTAACTCGGACCCCCGGTTCAGAGACTAGGTCATGTTCAATTACGCTAGTTCTACCTGGCTGTGTAGTGAAGATTTCTTTGTTTCTTCTCACTAAATTCTGAACCTCTCGTTTCTGATGAACGGACAGGGTTTCAGCTATGCTAACCTCTGGGTCAGTTTCTTGATTCTCTGACGGACCTGGGGGTACTAGGGTTAACAAGACTTCTCTATCTTTCCAGGGCTTTAGTAGGTTTACACTGGCGACACACTTTATTCGAGCTTGGCTAGTCCCACGAATTCGGGTATACCCGGGTGTATTGAGGTTTGTGACTGTTTTCTGCCCGAGTGCATTGAGTTATTTTCCAAGCAGGGATTGAAGCATTTTATTCCCGCTGGCTACAATACTGCACAGTATATATATATATACTGCATTACAATTCATGAATTTATGCCATCTGGTAGACACGCGAAGCATTGCAGCCTATTAAATCCTAATCATTATCATTTAACAGATCAGCCGCCAATCAGCCAGGCATGAACCCAGGCTGGGAAGGCAAATGCAACGGGGCTTGTCAGAGGTGAGGAGTGGCGCATTCCAGGTATCTGCCAGGTACATACCGGGTATTTGCTCGAATAAAGTGTGTCGGTGCAGTATATGGTAAATTTGCTCAGGTTTCCTCCCACCTGGCTGTCTTACCTTATAATTTACTTCTCCCACTCTTTCCAAGACCTCATATGGCCCATGCCATTTAGCAAGGAATTTACTCTCCACGGTGGGAACCAGAACTAGTACCCTATCACCTGGAAAAAAAATTCTGACCCTAGCACCCTTATTATACGTATTCCTTTGTGCTTCTTGAGCTTTCTCCATATATTCCCTCACTATGGGTAGGACTGCAGCAATGCGGTCCTGCATCTGGGCGACATGCTCTATTACACTTCTGTAAGGGGTAACTTCGTGTTCCCAAGTCTCTTTGGCTATATCCAGTAAGCCCCTTGGGTGTCGGCCATACAATAGTTCAAACGGGGAGAAGCCTGTGGATGATTGGGGAACTTCCCTAATGGCAAATAACAGGTATGGTAACAAACAATCCCAGTTTTTCCCATCTTTATCGACCGCCCGCCGTAACATGCTCTTTAAGGTTTTATTGAACCTTTCCACTAAACCATCTGTTTGTGGATGATAGACTGAGGTTCTGAGATGCTTGATTTTTAGGAGTTTACATAGCTCTTTTGTTACTTGGGACATAAATGGTGTTCCCTGGTCAGATAAAATCTCTTTAGGAATTCCGATCCGGGAAAACAGAACTACTAACTCTTTTGCTATGTTTTTAGCAGAGGTGCTACGTAGGGGAACTGCCTCCGGATATCGGGTGGCATAATCTAATATTACCAATATATGCTGATGTCCCCTAGCAGACTTTATTAGGGGTCCTACTAGATCCATAGCAATCCGGTCAAATGGTACCTCTATTATGGGAAGGGGTACCAATGGGCTGCGGTACGCTTTGAACGGGGCGGTGATCTGACATTCTGGGCATGAGGAGCAATAATTCGTAATTTCTGCCAGAACCCCAGGCCAATAGAAGCTTCAGAGAACCTTTTCTTTTGTCTTTTCCACCCCTAGGTGTCCCCCCAATGGATGACTATGTGCGAGGTGTAATACTACGTTACGGAATGTCCGTGGTACCAACAATTGTTTAGTTGTAACTGATTTCCTTTTATCAACCCGATATACTAGGTCGTTCTCTACCTCGAAGTAGGGGTAAGCAAGTGACCTATTCTGGTCCCGTATATTTCCCCTTGCTACCGCTAATGTGGGGTCCTCCCACTGGGGCTTCTTAAAACTCCCAGGACTGACCTTTAGGTCAGCGAGGGTCTTATCCGGTTCTGGGGTGGTAAGTGTCTGATCAACATCTTGATTTGGGGTATTCCCTACCAAAGTAGTGATGGGGAAGGGAATTTTACAGCATTCCTCCTTTTCCCCCTTCTTATTTGGGCCCTCGTCAACATCCATTTCTGAAAAAGGGAAAGGATTTGTTTCTTCTAAAACTTCGTTATGGTCCGCTATTGAACTCTGGGCGCTATTCTGAGCGGTGGACCACATTTTTAGAAAATGGGGAAAGTCGGTCCCTATTAACACATCATGTGCCAGTTTGGGTACAATACCCACCTTGAAATCTAAAGAACCAAACTCTGTTTCAAAAAAACCACCAACAGTGGAATATTCATGATTATCCCCATGTATACAACAAATTGCCACTCTTTGTGAACTGTTTCCCTGTTTCTTTTTAATGGGCAACAGGTATTCGGACACTAGTGTGACCATGCTCCCAGAGTCAAGAAGTGCCCGAACCCTCTTACCATTAACCTTTACAAATGCCCACAGATGGTTATTCAAGGGGTCCTCTGGGCTAGGGCCCATACATTGGGACAACAGCGAATAAGGTTCCACGCTGTTGCATTGCATGGGCTCATCATTTAGTGGGCAGATTTTTGTTGTGTGGCCCCTCTCATGACAATTTACACATTTAGGTACATAGTCTGTGTCCCACTTAAAGCCTTTTCCCGGCTCCCCATGTTGGCTATTGCCCTTAGTGTGCGAGCCACTGTTGCTGGTGCTGCGTGAAGGTGGTAGCTGCTCTTCAGCGCCCCTTAACCCCGGTACCCTTTTACCGTCTCTGGAAGAGTCCTGGAACCTCGGGTGGTGGGGTTGCTCCACGAATGTGGGTTGCGGGTGCTCTTCTGCTGCATTGTACCTTTCTACGAGGGCCACAAGCTCATAGCATTGTGGGGGTCACTCCGACTGACCCAACGGCGTAAGGCAGAGGGAAGTTTCCTCAAGAACTGGTCCATGACCAACCGTTCCACGATGTGGCTTGCTGAGTTGATCTCCGGTTGTAGCCACTTCCGGGCGAGGTGGATGAGGTCATACATCTGGCTTCGGGTGGCTTTATCCATCGTGAAGGACCATGCGTGAAACCTTTGGGCACGAACAGCCGTGGTTACGCCGAGGCGGGCGAGGAACTCGAACTTCAATTTTGCATAGACGTTAGCTTCGGCTGGCTCTAGTACAAAGTAAGCCTTCTGGGGTTTGCTGCTTAGGAAGGGTGCGATTAGACCAGCCCACTCAGCTTCTGGCCATCCCTCTCTCTGTGCCGTGTGTTCAAACGTGAGAAGATAGGCTTCCACATCATCCGAGGGTCCCATCTTCTGAAGGTAGTGGCTTGCCCTGGTCATTTTCGGAACTGGGGCTGCCTCTGCCAGTGGAAGGTTACTGATATCCCCCTCAGGATCTCGAGTTCCTGCTGTAAGCCCTGAGCGAACCGCTGTTGCTCCTTTCTCAGCAAGCGGTTTGTCTCTTGCTGGTTTGCATTCGCCTGTTGCTGGTTTGCATTAGTCTCTTGCTGGTTTATTAACAGCCGTTGCTGGTTTGCATTAGTCTCTTGCTGGGCTATTAACAGCTGTTGCTGGGTTTCATTCGCCTGTTGCAGGGCTGCATTAATCTTTTGCTGGGCTTCATTCGCGTCTTTCTGGACAGCGACATTGCGTACCAGCGCACTCACCACGTCTTCCATCTTATTTGGAGCGAGAGAAAAAAACTTTTTTTTTTTCTTGTTAAAGTTCTTTAACCCGCAGACCTTTTAGTGTTCTGCCCGCATTCTCCACCATATGTGACAAACAGCTTACTCTGGGGCTCCGCCGCTTGTCCGGGACAGTTAGAACACGGTCTTTTAGGGTAGGTTAAATGATGAGGCGTCACGTACTGTTCCTTTAAACAGGCTATGCCTGGTTTATTCAGTCCCAGGCACTGAGACTGCCACCGTGCATACAGTACAACAGAAACACATCAAAAACAAAAGCTGCTCACCTGAGCGATAACTTAACTTAGATTTCTCTAACTCAGGGTGGAAGTGGCTTTTCCACTTCCAACAACAAAACAAGGTACTTTTGCAGTCTTAGCCAAATGAATAGAATGATTGAACCTGTTTGGGGAAGAGGCTTCTCCCCACTGTAGTTCAGCAGCCTTCCAGGCTCTTGGGGAGAGGGAAGAGCAAACAGGAAATCAGTCTTACATACCTGATTTCTAATTAGCATGACAGGTGACAGAAAATCAGGCGGCAGACAAACTCTGGTCTGGATCTCTCATCCCTCAGTTCCAGCGCTTGCCAAACTGTGGGATGGAGTGCATGTATTATAAGGCTGCACTCCCAGGTCAAACAGGATAGAAACTGTTCAGTATCCTGGGAGCCCTATATATGGAATTTATTACCATCCCCTGGTTTCTGTCACAATATATATATATTATTAAGGGGTTAAGCCACACTGGCCCGATACCCACCCTTCACCCATGAATTTGTACAGTGGCTTCATCATGCAACTATATATACAGTATATATATATATATATATATATATATATATATATATATATATATATATATACTGTATATATAGTTGCATGATGAAGCCACTGTACAAATTCATGGGTGAAGGGTGGGTATCGGGCCAGTGTGGCTTAACCCCTTAATCACCTTTGCGGTTATTATCTGATAAGGTGTTTAAGGGGTTAATTGATATCTGAATGTACTTGCAATGTATTGGCTTTGCATTTGCTATGTATGTTGTGGGCAAGACAAGGATGTTGCTGGCGACGGACACTTCGTATTGATGAGGTCAGTAGTACTTTATTTATTTGAATATGCTATTTATTGTTTTTAATAATGGGCAATTAATCTATTATCCATATCTGGATAATAGTAATTTTGCACATTATTGTACTGTAGGTGTTGGGGGGTGGGGTGTATGTATTGAATGTATAGGCCAGGTTTATTTTTTTTACATTCAGGGTTGGTTCCGTGGTTCTGCGTGGGACCTCTGGAGACCACCTGTGGATCGCCTCGGGTATCCCACGGGTATCAGGCTGGTGGTTCCACGGGTGACACATGCAGGGATGAAGCGGTGGTCTCACATCTGTGGGGGCACCGCCGACCCGTAGTCTGCGGGGATGAAGATGTGTGGTCCCACTTCTGTGGGGGCACCGCCGACCCGTAGGTGCGGGGATGAAGATGTGTGATCCCACTTCTGTGGGGGCACCGCGGACCCGTAGTGAGCACTCGTGAGTTCCCCAGACCCCCGAGGGAACCACCCGAGGCCCCGCAGACACCTGTGGGTCTGACCCGGGGCTCCCACACATCCACGGGCCTACCGTGGGGACACAAATGTGGGCCACGGTGACCCAAGGAGACCACCTGGGGGCCATGGTGCTGGCGGGACCCCCCAGCAGGCCTCCAGAACCTGTGTAAAAAGGGCTGCTGGTAAACTGTAGGTCTGTCCAGGTGCCCCGCCAGCCCACCGGGGACTCGCGTGGGGCTGCGTTATGAACCCTGTATGTAAAAGAATAAATCTTGTATTTATGGGGGGGCACAGGGGGTGGGTAATGTATTTAATAAATAGAATGATGTTTATTGTGGGGCACTGTATTGTTTTTATTGTGGGTACTGGGGGTGCGGGGGGGGGTTTCCCCAACGGTATGTGGGTAGGCCTCCCTTGTGGGTACTGGGTGGTTAGGCCTCACGGGGGAGCGGGGTTGTGTGGGGAGGGTATGTAGGCATCCCGAGTGGTGGGTGAGGGTGGGTTAACCCCTTAATGACTGTAGCGGTTAATAACCGCTATCGTGATTAAGGGGTTAGGGTACATTACTTTGTATGTTATAATTTGTATCTCTTTTTTGCAGCAGCGGAGGGGCCATGTGCAGGTGGGTAGTGGGTAGTGGGTGTGGGTGTGGTTATTTACACGGGATCCCCCTCCCCACATTTACATACAGTACACTGCACTCACAGAAACACAGGCCAGGGAGATTTAACTGACACAATAGGGGGAGGGGGGCTTTCACAGATTAGTCAAAGCAGGGAAGTTTAGCAGACACAATAGGGGGAGGGTTTTTTACATAGATTACAGTGAAGGCAGGGAAGCTTAACACACACAATAGGGGGAGGTTTTTTTTACATAGATTACAGTGAAGGCAGGGAGGTTTAAAACACACAATAGGGGGAGGGGTTTTTACATAGATTACAGTGAAGGCAGGGAGTTTTAACACACACATTAAAAATATGTATTTAATGTATTTATTGTTTATTCTGCCTTAACCCTTCATTGCCTTAGCGGCTATACGCTATGGTAATGAAGCAGCATTTCTGTATTTTTAATAATATTGTGCAGGAGCAGGGGGTTCCCTGAGCATTAATTTCTGGCTCAGGGAACCCCTGCTCACTGTACAATATTATTAAAAATACAGAAATGCTGCTTCGTTACCATAGCACATAGTCGCTAAGGTAAAGAACGATTCTTTATTGATGTGTGTGTTTTATTTATACTGTAGATGTGCAGAGGGTCTCCGGAGCAGAACCGCTGTGGTTTTAGGTCCGGGGACCCCCTGCTCCCCGAGATACAGGCCCCTTTAGGGGGTGCCGGTATCCCTCTGCTTGGTTTACAGGCCGCGGTCACGTGATCGGGACCTTTAAACGCAGATGGATACCGGCACCTCATAAAGGGGGCTGTAGCTCGGGGAGCAGGGGGTCCCCCGACCTGAAACCAACGCGGTTCAGCTACGGAGACCCCCTGCACATCTACACTATAAATAAAAATGTATTTTAAATAATTTTTAATGTGCCGATGTTTGCGCAGAGAGAGCAGCGGATCTCTCTCTGCTGCAAACACATCTCGCCCCCGCCGGCCCATAGAATCATTGATGTGCATATACAGTACTGTATGTGTACTGTACTGTATGTTAGGGGTTATAGGGGTTGTTGTTATATAGTATATATATATATATATATATATATATATATATATATATACTGCATTACAATTCATGATTTTATGCCATCTGGCGGACACGCGAAGCACTGCAGCCTATTAAATCCTGAACCATTATAAATTAACACATCAGCCGCGCGTCAGCCGGGCATGACCCCTGGCTGGGAACGCAGCATGCTCCAGGTGAACAGTGTCGCATTCCAGGTACCTGCCAGGTACAAACCGGTGATTTGTTAGAATAAAGTCTGCCGCAGCAGTACATACCTGTAGTTGTATCCATCATAAAACGAAAAATATGTGCTATGCCAATTGCATGGAAAAAGATGCCAAAAGACATGAGAGTTCAGCTAAATAATTAGAAGGTTTGTTGTTGTTTAAAAAAAGAAAAATGTAATAATGAAAAATGTGAAAACAATAGTGAAATCAATCATCTATATGGTACATAGACATATATAGGCGAAAGAGCCCGGTGAGTTGAATACCAAACAGTATAAAATAGTATATTATGTAGACAGTAAGGTTGCTGGCTATTTTTAGCAAAAAAAGTAGCACTGACAACCAATATGTAAACGATGAGACTACTTAAAGCTACAAGAAAAATAGCACATATGGGAGCAAGGAAACCTCACAAAGTCCTGTATATTGTATCCATATTGTAATATGTCTGGATAAACAGTTGCTGTAGTGTAACAGGTGAAAGAACAAGTAAAACGCGGGATCCATATTGAGTAAAGAGGTATAGACAAGAAGGGTGAGGGAGAATGGACAATCTGATGAGAACTAATATACAGTACAGAGAATGAGCAGTTTACCTCTTTATCCCAGATCTATGATGAAGTTCTCTGTCTGTCGTTTCCATATCCCGTTGCAGTCTACGGCAATTAGAGAAAGTGCCGTCCTCTTCTGTTGTGGAGCTATGGAGTTCCTGAGTGCCGAGGCTGGTAAAACTACCTTCAAGCTCCGGTCCGTCAGGGAACACTCCGAAAGTCACTCCGGTCTCTTGGTTCCACGTGGAGACGGTTGTAATATGTTGGCGTTCTCCCGTGGTGCTGTGCAGAGATCTGGCGCTGCAAACCTGTACTGCAACTTTGCGTTACTCCAGTCAGCGGAAAGGCTAGACTCATTTAATATCCTTCAGTCCATTTATTACAATTGAACCTATACTTGGGTACATTCATTTGTTTGTAGAAATTTAATCAACTATGTGATATTGCTGAAAATCTTCTTGTCTGTTTACTTAATTTTTCTTTAGAAAGTACACCCTCTTTGAATTCTATGGTTTTACATATCAGGACATAACAATCATCTGCTCCTTAGCAGGTCTAAATATTAGGTAAATACAACCTCAGATGAACAACAACACATGACATATTACACCGTGTCATGATTTATTTAACAAAAATAAAGCCAAAATGGAGAAGCTATGTGTGAAAAACTAAGTACACCCTTACTGCTTCCATAGGAATTAAGATGCTAAGTAGCAGACAGGTGCTGCTAATCAAATGCCCTTGATTAATTGATCATCAGCAAGTGTGACCACCTCTATAAAAGCCGAAGTTTTAGCAGCTTACTGGTCTGGAGCACTTGTGTGTGTTAACACAATGCCAAGGAGGAAAGACATCAGCAATGATCTTATAGAAGCAATTGTTGCTGCCCATCAATCTGGGAAGGGTTATAAGAGTTAGGAATCCGACTTCTCAGCGCCGTCAGCGCAACACACAGTCAACCCTCAGGGAGACTAAGGGCGCGCAGCGCAACTCCCGCCTACCTGCTTCCACATCTACGGGCCATCGGGGTCTCCATCGCCACAGGGTTGCTCCTTCCAGCAGGGCTACCACTCCCCCACCTTCTCAGTGGGAGGCGCAGGCCCTCCGTCCCGCTTGCACACGTGCGTCCCCATCCGACGCTTGACGCATGCACACGCAACTTACAGAGCACGCGACCAGCAGCCGTTCTTCAGTTACTACCCCTGCAGTAAGGCTCCAATCCCATACACCGCGCGGGCTCACTCAGAGTGCTACCAGTGCTCACCTGGGCTGTATCATCCCCACCAATCTTGGAAGGCTCCCTGCAGTCCTCCTGTTCCGCCTCCATCCCTGATTGGCCAGCCCAGCTTTATCATGCCTCTCTGGGCTCTCACTCATCGCTCAACATGGTCTCTGTATCGAAGTTACTTTGTGTTCTCTTGGTGATTCTACAGGTTCTGACGCGGCTCGTACGACTACCCCCTTTGGCTCCTGACCTCAGCTCTCCTCTGACTACGTATACTCTGGCATCCCACGATCACGGCTTGGACTTCGACCCTCATCTCCCCACTCCCCGACGTCGGCAAGGCAACTACTATTCTACTACTACACCCGGTACCGGCAAGTATTGTCCACCTTACATACACCAGGTACCAGCAAATATTGTCTACCTCAGCGTTGCGCAAACTGTGGGGCGCGACCCCCAGGGGGGGTGCGAGACTGCCGACGGGGGGCGCGGGGTTTACAGAGGCCCCACGCGCTTCCCAAAGGCACTTAAAGTAAGTGCCGGGGGAGCTGCAGGGCCTCTGTAAACCTAACTTACCGTGGCTCCGGCGGCTTCCTCCCTGCGTTGCTATGGCAACGCGGCGTCAAAATGATGCTGCGAGGTCATGTGACGTCACGTTGCTATGGCAACGTGACGTCATTACGCCGGAGCGCGGGTAAGTTGGGGTTGATAGGTGGGGGGGCGCGGGAGTGAGGGGACAGCCGGCAGGGGGGCACAGGGAAAAAAGTTTGCGCCCCCTGGTCTACCTTACATACATCTGGCCTGGCAACGCTAAACATCTCACTCCAGTCATGCTCCCTTATATGCGGGTGCGTGTATTCCTACTTTCCCCCTCAGCACAGGGGACGGGTCTGGTCTGTGGGCAGCACTGGCGTAACATTATGTCAAACCCACAAAGACGCAGATCAGACTGAACTAAGGCAGTTTCTCGCTAACCTGCTTCAGCAAAACCAGGCCATGGCGGATCAAATTGTGGAATTAACGCGTCAGCTAGTCATGCTCTCGGCCAGAGTACAGAGGTTCCCGCCCCTGGTGTTATCCCCCAGATTGCAAGCGTGGCAGGTACTAACAGCTCTGACGTGAAAATTCCGCCCCCCAAGCCTTACGCAGGCGAACCGCAAGAATGTAGGGGCTTCCTCAACCAGAGTGACGTGCAGTTCGAAATGGCCCCCACCACTTCGACACTGGATGTAAAAAGGTAGCCTACATCTATAATCTACTGACGGGCAGCGCCCTGGCTTGGGCCTCTCCAGTCTGGGAGCGGCGTTCTGATCTTACCCAGGATTATCAGGCCTTCAAGGCCGAGTTCCAGCAAGTGTTCGATTCCCCCACACGCCCTGTGATGGCATCTGTTGCTCTCCTTCAGATCACTCAAGGTCGACGAATGGTGACGCAGTATGCCGTGGAGTTTCGAACCCTCGCAGCCGAGACTAACTGGGGACAGGAGGCTCTCGTCTCAGTATTTTGGCAAGGCCTGGCGGATCCCATCAAGGATGAACTCGCTCATCAACCAAGGCCAGATCAATTGGAGGTTCTCATCAAACTAGCAGTCCGAGTGGATCAACGCATCCAGGTACGCAGCTTCGAGCATCAGCGCTCTCGCTTTTTAAACTGTCAAGCTCCCTTCCCCAGCACTCTTGCGGTTACAAGTTCTTCCACTCCTCTTTATCCCCCCTTGGAGCTACCTGAGCCGATGCAACTGGGGGTACATCCGCACACCCATACGACAATTCCGTCACGCCAGGGGATTGTGTTTCTACTGCGGATTCGCTGAGCACCTAGATCGGGAATGTCCTTTGCGCCCAGGAAACAGGAACACCCAGTGAGTATGGAGGGGCTCTCTCTGGGTGTCATTTCTCCTCGTGCCCTCCATAAGGGAGAATTTTCTAAGAAACTCACCATACCTGTCTCTCTTACAGGCTGTAAGTTTCATACGTCTACCGCAGCGTTCATTGAATCTGGAGCAGGAGGAAACTTTGTGGATCTCGAATTCGCCAGGTTAAACCAGATACCGCTCGTGAAAAAAAACAACCCCCATCGCACTGGTCAGTATCGACGGACTTCCCCTTACCCCAGCATACATCTCCTTAGAGACGGTCCCTCTCCTCCTGACCTTACACTCCCACAAGGAGACCTTAGTCCTCGATGCCATCCATGCTCCTGGAACACCCGTGACCCTTGGCCTCCCATGGTTGCAGCTAAACAATCCACTGATTGATTGGTCTTCCTCTTGTCCCATCACTTGGAAATCGAGGTCGGGCAAAGCATCCCAACTTTTGGCCAATACCACCGTCCCTGAGATTACCCTTCCCCCTGTCTATCACCAATTTCGGGACGTTTTCAATAAGGTCCAGTCGGATCTTTTGCCACCTCACCAGACCTATGATTGTCCGATAGATCTTGTTCAGGTTATAGCTGGCCTAAGTCCAAGACCTACCCCTTGTCACTACCAGAGTCTCAGGCCATGGATGAATATATCCAGGAAAACCTTAAGAAATGTTTAATTCGCCCTTCCAACTCCCCAGCAGGGGCTGGCTTTTTCTTCGTGAAGAAAAAAGATGTGACTTTAAGACTGTGCATTGACTACAGGGGTTTGAACCGCATCACCATTAAGAATCGTTACCCCCTTCTCCTTATTACCGAACTATTCAACAAATTGCAGGGTGCCAAGATTTTTTCCAAGGCTTTCTTTTACCCTTGCCAGTTCCCGATCGCCCTTGGTCCCATATTTCGATGGATTTCATCATGGAGTTGCCGAAATCCAGAGGAATGAACACAATCTTGGTGGTCGTGGATAGATTCTTTAAGATGGCTCATTTTATCCCACTCAAGGGACTGCCCACCTCTCCCGCCCTTGCAGATATCTTTACGGATAAAAAAATTCGGATTCATGGGATCCCTTCCTCTATCGTTTCCGACAGAGGGTCCCAGTTTGTGTCCAAGTTATGGAGAACTTTCACCAAGAGATTGGGCAAATCTTCCTCATTCTTGTCTGCATATCATCCACAGTCCAATGGCCAGATGGAGAGGATCAACCAGTCTCTGAAGAAGTACCTAAGATGCTTTATATCTGATTCCCAGGATGATTGGTCTCAACTCCTTCCTTGGGTGGAGTACGCTGTCAATTCTGCCAAGAATGAATCCACCCGTGAGTCGCCTTTTTTTTTTTTAATACATTATGGGTTTCACCCTCCCTGCTTGCCCATCTCCAACATTCCTTCTGGGGTACCAGCCGTAGACGAAAGCATTTCTTCTCTCCAAACAGCATGGTCCAGGATTCAGACTACTCTTCTCGAATCCACCCACAGAGCTAAACTTCAGGCCGATCGTCGCTGTTGCCGATCGTCACCCAGGTACAGACCAGGGGATTTGGTATGGCTCTCCACTAAAAATATCCACTTAAAGGTACCATCCCGAAATTGGCACCTAAATTCCTGGGTCCTTTTCGAATTTTGGAACAGATCAATCCTGTGGCATTTCGTCTCCAGCTACCACACAGTATGAAGATTCCCAATGTTTTCCATGTTTCTCTTCTCAAGCCATCCATCACCAGTCACTTCTTCCCGGACCAGACTCGCAAACCGGATCCAGTCACCATCCAAAATAATGAAGAGTATGAGGTTCACTCTCTATTGGATTCCCGCGTGTCCAGGGACCAACTCCAGTTTCTGGTGCAATGGAAGAGTTTTGGACCAGAGGAGAGGTCTTGGGTTCCTTTGAAGGACATTCACGCCCCGGGTCATATTAGAGCTTTCAGGAGGAAGTTTCCGGAGAAACCTTTTAAGGACCGTCCGGAGGCCATTCCTGAAGAGGGGGGTACTGTTAGGAATCCGACTTCTCAGCGCCGTCAGTGCAACACATTGTCAACCCTAAGGGAGACTCAAGGTGCGCAGCGCAACTCCTGCCTACTTGCTTCCACATCCGCGGGCCATCTGTGTCTCCGTCGCCACAGGGTTGCTCCCTCCAGCGGGGCTCCCGCTCCCCCACCTTCTCAGTGGGAGGCGCAGGCCCTCTGTCCCGCACGCACACGTGAGTCCCACTCCGACGCTGAACACATGCACATGCAACTTACAGAGCACGCGCCCAGCAGCCATTCTTCAGCTACTACCCCTGCAGTAAGGCTCTGCCCCCATACACCGTGCGGGCTCACTCAGAGTTCTATCAGTGCTCACCTAGGCTGTATCGTCAACACCAATACTGGAAGGCTCCCTGCAGTCCTCCTCTTCCACCTCCATCCCTAATTGGCCAGCCCAGCTTTATCATGCCTCTCTGGGCTATCACTCATTGCTCAACATAGTCTCTGTATGGAAGTTACCTTGTGTTCTCTTGGTGATTCTACAGGTTCTGACGCGGCTCGTACGACTACCCCATTTGGCTCCCGACCTCGGCTCTCCTCTGACTACGTATATTCTGGCATCCCACGATCACGGCTTGGACTTCGACCCTCATCTCCCCACTCCCTGACCTCAGCAAGGCAACTACTATTCTACTACTACACCCGGTACCGGCAAGTATTGTCCACCTTACATACATCTGCCCTGGCAATGCTAAACACCACAGTCCGGACACGCTCCCTTTGCTTTCCCCCTCAGCACAGGGGACGGGTCTGGTCTGCGGGCAGCACCGGCGTAGCAATAGGGCAATTTCCAAACAATTTAAAGTCCATCATTCTACAGTGAGAAAGATTATTCAAAAGTGGAAAACATTCAAGACAGTTGCCAATCTTCCCAGGATGTTCAAGCACATTCACCCCAAGGTCAGGCCGTGCAATGCTCAGAGAAATTGCAAAAAAACAAAGAGATTCATCTCAGACTCTATATGCCTCAGTTAGCATGTTAAATGTTAAAGTTCATGAGAGTACAATTAGAAAAAGACTGAACAAGTATGGTTTGTTTGGAAGGGTTGCCAGGAGAAAGCCTCTTCTCTCTAAAAAGAACATGGCAGCACGGCTTAGGTTTGCAAAGTTGCATCTGAATAAACCACAAGACTTCTGGAACAATGTCCTTTGTACAGACGAGATCAAAGTGGAGATGTTTGGCCATAATGCACAGCTCCACGTTTGGCGAAAACCAAACGCAGCATATCAGCACAAACACCTCATACCAACTGTCAAGCACGGTGGTGGAGGGGTGATGATTTGGGCTTGTTTTGCAGCCACAAGACCTGGGAACCTTGCAGTCATTGAGTCGACCATGATCTCCTCTGTATACCAAAGTATTCTAGAGTCAAATGTGAGGCCATCTGTCAGACAGCTAAAGCTTGGCCGAAATTCGGTCATGCAACAGGACAATGATCCCAAGCACACCAGCAAATCTACAACAGAATGGCTGAAAAAGAAAAGAATCAAGGTGTTGCAATGGCCCAGACAAAGTCCAGACCTCAACTCGATTGAGATGCTGTGGCAGCACCTTAAGAGAGCTGTGCATAAACAAATGCCCACAAACCTCAATGAACTGAAGCAACGTTGTAAAGAAGAGTCGGCCAAAATTCTTCCACAATCATGTGAAACTGATAAAGTCATACAGAAAAAAATTACTTCAAGTTATTGCTGCTGAAGGTGGTTCTACTGTGAGCATTCGCCATCCTGGCAGTCGCAGACTGTCTCCTCACCTCAATAATACTCCCGTGACTGGCACACTGGATGCGCTGTCTCGTGGCCCCGTTACGCTTGCACGAATCTTGCCTGGCTTGATCGTCTGCCCGCGGGTTTCGTCTCCGCCATCCCCGCTCTGACGTACGACTGGTGCGCTTGTCCAGCCTCCAAGCTCCACCTCCGCTATAATGATAGACAGGGCTGGCATGGGAGAGACGCGCGTCTCAGGCTCCGACCCCTTATCTCCGTGACACGCGCAGATCAGCGCACGATCGGTTCCGCCCCCATTCACTCTAATGATATACAGGACCAGCGTGGAAGTGCCGCACACCTCAGGCTCTGCCCTCTGACTTCCGTGACGCGCACGATCGGTTTCCCCCCCATCCCTGATTAGGCTGCATCATAGGGCACACCTCTGTGCACCAGCAGCCTATAGGAGTCTACTACCTAGTTCCGTCCTGGCTGGCTATTGGAGGTTCTTCCTTTATATACCTTCCTGCTGCATACACTCTTTGCAGAGCATAGTCTAGTGTGACACCATGCCTTGCTGCATTCCAGTACCTGTGACCTTGCCTGTTGAACTCTTGTTGCCTGACCCTGCATCTCTCTTGGAGTTTGCACCTCTCCTCTCCTGATCCGGCTATGAATGACCATTCTCCTGGTCTCTTGTGGTGAGCTACGTATCACATCTACAAGCTATTGAATCATAAGGTATACTTAGTTTTTCACACATGGCTTCTCTATTTTGGCATTATTTAAATAAATAAATAAATAAATAGATAAATAAATCCTGACAGTGTAATATGTCATGTGTTGTTGTTCATCTGAGGTTGTATTTATAGCAGGGCCCCTGGTATACGGCGGGTTCCGTTCCAGAGGCCCGCCGTATACTGAAAATCGCCGGAAAGCGGATCCGGCGATTTTCACTTCTGCGCATGCGCAAACCGGCATTTTTGCCGTTCTGCGCATGTGCAACCTATGGTATGCACGCGCAACCTGCAGTCTGCGTGTGCACACCGGGCGCACCCACCTATTCTGCACATGAGCGAGTTACAAATCAAGATGGCAGCCCCCTTCCCGCTGCCGCCGTATTAGCGTATCGCAGAGAAGCGGGGCCCTGCTGTACCTAATTTTTAGACCTACTAAGAAACAGATGATTGTTATTATGTCCTGATATGTAAAACCATAGAATTCAAAGAGGCTGTACTTTCTTTTTCACACAACTGTATATACAATGATATAAAATTAGATTTAATTAAATCAAGCGACAACCTTGTGACAATGTGATATGCCATATGCTGCATTGATTGATGCCATAACATGTTTAATGCACTCAAGTACTTTAAGGTGCGTTTGAGTTCGTAGAAGGGGCTATATAACTTACCTTCAGTCTTGCTCCAACCATACTCCTTGAGAAAGGGCTGTATAGCCTGAAACACGTGGGAGAATGTTCCTGTCCTGTCTTTAGTGTTTTTTGTTTTTTAACAAGTAGTATAATAAAAGTTTTTAATTTTTGCATCTACCTGGTGAGTTGATTGGTGCTTCTTACTGAATTTGACTGTTTCAACCAATCTTTTTCCTGCTCATGCACCCATATTGACCCAACAAAGTCTTTCACAAAATCAGAACACACACGGAACTTCCAAATGAAAGACTTTATAAATTGTCTTATGAAAGGGTAATATATGTTGTCAATTGTGACTGTGGGAAACTCTATGTGGGTAAGACGCATAGAACTTTCAAGATTAGAGTCGTTTAACATATAGCATCGGTGCGTAATACACTAGATAAACCTATTGCGAGACATACCATAGAAGCACATAATGGTGACTCACGAGTGCTTCACTTGACTGGGATTTAGCATGTCCCTTTCGGAAAGGTGATTAGGACCGGCATTTGCTTCAGCAGAGTGCAGATGGATTTTTGACATAAAAACAGTCCCCTCTCGGTCTTAACAAGGGTTTTATCTATTCACCCTTTTTCTGAATTACCTATCCGTGGACCAGTTGTAATTTCTTAATAAAGAGGGGTTTCTATGGGGATCCAGGTATATAGAACTAATTAACCACAGGTAGAGAAAAATGGTGGAGCATTGCTAGAAAAAATGAAGGGCTGGAGGCTTGTGGCAGGTTAAAAATGCTTTAATCTATTGCATAAGTAGACCGGGCTACAAAAAGAGAGGTTCTCTAACGCGTGTCGCGCTGTCAAAGCGCTTTGACAGCGCAAAACGCGTTACAGAACCTCTTTTTGTAGCCCGGTCTACTTATGCAATAGATTAAAGCATTTTTAACCTGCCACAAGCCTCCAGCCCTTCATTTTTTCTAGCAGTGCTCCACCATTTTTCTGTACTTGGATTGACCTTTACCGGAAGGAGGCACGCTACATCTTTCCAGGACCTAATGATTCGTGAGTTAACCGATTGTGTTTCACTATTATCCAGTTCATATATTGTATGGCGTTATATTTGCTCATGCCTAGGGATTGAGGTGTGTTGTTCCATTAGTGGGTGTGGGGTGTGCTCTCTTCATTGAGTGCTTATTTCACACACTCACTGTGGGGCTTCCCTACCACTTCATAGATATTCCACACTATGGCTACAGAGTGAGCATTCAAGCCTGTTACTGCACATGTATTCTCTTGAAGTTATACTCTTTCCTGGACTTTAATGCTATAATGCAAATATCACCCAGATATTAGTAGCACCTATCTGGGATTTATTTCCCACATCTACTAATTAACCACAGGGAGCGTATTGACATTTGAGGCAGTCCAACTAGAACTAGTTTATTCCTACATCCCCATATAATTATATCATCTAATGTTCCACCTCTATGCTAAAACACCACCAACTGAAACTCTGACTCTATAGATTCAAAACACCATAAGATGTTCGGGGACAAGTTTGACTATGCCATCTCAAGGACCAAGTCCACCACTATCTCCATTTGTCTATGTTACCAATTGATATTTAGTTCTCGGGTTCATTTAAGCTACTACTATTTGTATATATACATATATATATATATATATATCTATGACCTTTAACGTGTGCTCTATCCTATGTGGTTAAGGTATTTTCACTTTTGCTCCTATTGTTGGGAGTTCTGCTAGTTTCTCAGAAGTGACGAGTATTTCAGGACATGTGAAGTACTATGTATTATATACTAGCTCTCTATTTTCTTATTGAACATCTGCTACAATATAAGATTACAATTCTAAGTGAAATATGGCACTATTTTGTCCCTTTTCATAATGCTCCCAATCAATACAGTAAGAATTGGGACCTAAGGGGTTAATACGTTTAAGGAATTATCCTATACGTGCCCGCATGGGCTATTTAAGAAGGGACAGGATATTAGGTCTTCACGCCCCTGAAGAAGCATAGGTGTACTACGTGAATCGTGCATCAGGTTTTAGAGACGTCACGACGGTGATGTCAGTTGCTGAGAGCTGATTCGGAGGCAGTTGAACCAAGAGCTGGAAATCGGGTAGTACAGCAGAGGATGTAATAAGTTTACAATGTGCCTTTTGCTGTGCTACTGTAGCCATTATGCACCGTGTGGCTTTGATATACTGACATTTCCTACGCAAACGGACGGTTTAGGTTGTTACCTGTTAAGTGCGATGCTACCGTTGCAAATATGCTAAGATGTGCAAAGTCGGTCTGATACATATTGACATTGCTTGCACAGATATATTGATTCGGTTGTCACTTTTTACTTGTTACACAGGGTCCCTCCGCCACGTATGAGCCCTCTCCAATTGTGAAGGCTTTACCGAGCTAGGGGATATGTGCTGATTACTAACAGTGCATGAGGCTGTGAGTATTGAACACTATATTCCTACCATAGGGAAGTGTAATACAAAGTGTCTACCGCTACTGAGTAATGCTCTATAATCTGAGCGATGGATTTATTGGGTAGACAGAATATATGTTGTGCAATTGATACTTACTAACTCTGTGTCATTAATGTTTGATTCCAAGCAGTGTTCGACTTTACATTGTCACTGGCGGTCTATATATCGACATAATCTGTCTTTATCTCACTGTGCATAAGGACTCAGGTCATTGTCCACCTGTGTATGGACTTTGCAATACGCAGCGTGAAGGCAGAGTGACACATAAAACATTGTTTAGCTTTGTAAATAGTGTTCCCACTTAGCTCAGATTTAATGAGTAGTACCTGCTTACCGTATGGTCACGCTCACTTCGAGCTTTGCTAAAGAGCATACACCATTTCCTCTGCATAATACACTCACAGTATTATTAATCTGCAATTTATAATTTGTGGTTTAGAGGATTTGAGTATATATACCAATGAATGTGCTCATCTGCTCCTACCCTTCACATCTCACCACGTTTTTAATTATCACTTTGTATATATTTTTCACATTGTATATTGATTAATAAAATGTTATTGTTTTTGATTCATTTGAGGAAAATAGACCAGTCTCTCTGGCTGAAATTATATCAGTCTGCCCATTCATTTGCAATTAATTTACTGATGATACTTACTCTTGATTTAAATAAGTAGAGTGTAAACATTGGGGATACTTTTGTTCTGGTCTTCTTAGACTGGAAACTTTTTGGTTGTGTAGTGTATATCCCCTTTGCACCACTTGTAAATTACGCTTATAAGAATATTACGGTTGAGCGGTGAGCTTTATTGTTATCTGTAATCATGCAGCATGACCTGGGTATGCCCAGGAATACATCCTGTGAAATGTTCGAATAATAGCCGCTGCATCTGTATGGGAGCGACGTAGTCACTGCTTATCCCTAAACATGCCTGGCTTTAGAGATGGGTCTCTCCCCTGTGTGTGTCCTCTTGTGTTTCCTAAGGCTGGATAAATCACTAAATCTCTTCCCACATTCCATACATGCGGTCTCTCCCCTGTGTGTGTCCTCTTATGATTCCTCAGGCTGTATGACTGACTAAATCCCTTACCACATTGCTCACATAAATACGGTCTCTCCCCTGTGTGTGTCTTCTTGTGTGTGTTCAGGTGGGATAACTGACTAAACCCCTTCCCACATTCCCCACATACATGCGGTCTCTCCCCTGTGTGTGTCTTCTTGTGTGTGTTCATGCTGGATAAGTCACTAAATCTCTTCCCACATTCCCCACATACATGCGGTCTCTCCCTTGTGTGTGTCTTCTTGTGTGTGTTCAGGTGGGATAACTGACTAAATGCCTTCCCACATTCCCCACATACATACGGTCTCTCCCCTGTGTGTGTCCTCATGTGTGAGTTCATGCTGGTTAAGTCACTACATCCCTTCCCACATTCCCTACATATATGCGGTCTTTCCCCTGTGTGTGTCCTCTTATGTATGTTCAGGTTGGATGACACACTAAATCCCTTCCCACATTCCCCACATACATGCGGTCTTTCCCCTGTATGTGTCCTCTTGTGTCTCATCAGTTGGGATAAGTCACTAAATCCCTTTCCACATTCCCCACATACATGCGGTCTCTCCCCTGTGTGTGTCCTCTTGTGTCTCATCAGTTGGTAAGAGTCACTAAATCCCATCCCACATTCCCCACATACATGCGGTCTCTCACCTGTGTGTATCCTCTTGTGTATGTTCAGGTGGGATAAGATACTAAATCCCTTCCCACATTCCCCACATACATACGGTCTCTCCCCTGTGTGTGTCCTCTTGTGTGTCTTCAGGTGGGATAACTGACTAAATGCCTTCCCACATTCCCCACATACATGCGGTCTCTCCCCTGTGTGTGTCCTCTTGTGTATGTCCAGGCTGCGTGACACACTAAATCCCTTCCCACATTCCCCACATATATGTGGTCTCTCCCCTGTGTGTGTCCTCTTGTGTGTGTCCAGGTGTGATGGCGCATGAAATCCCTTCCCACATTCCCTACATACATGTGGTCTCTCCCCTGTGTGTGTCCTCTTGTGCATGTTCAGATTGGATAACTGACTAAATCCCTTCCCACATTCCCCACATACATACGGTCTCTCCCCTGTGTGTGTCCTCAAGTGTTTGTCCAGGTTGGATGACTGACTAAATCCCACTCCACATTGCCCACATACATGCGGTCTTTCCCCTGTGTGTGTCCTCATGTGTTTGTCCAGGCTGGATGACACACTAAATCCCTTCCCACATTCCCCACATACATGCGGTCTCTCCCCTGTGTGTGTCCTCTTGTGTATGTTCAGGTGGGATAGCTGACTAAATCCCTTCCCACATTCCCCACATACATGCGGTTTCTCCCCTGTGTGTGTCCTCATGTGTTTGTCCAGGCTGGATGACACACTAAATCTCTTCCCACATTCCACACATACATGCGGTCTCTCCCCTGTGTGTGTCCTTGTGTGTGTTTTCAGGATGGATAACTGACTAAAACCCTTTCCACATTCCCCACATACATGTGGTCTCTCCCCTGTGTGTGTCCTCTTGTGCATGTTCAGATTGGATAACCGACAAAATCCCTTCCCACATTCCCCACATACATACGGTCTCTCCCCTGTGTGTGTCATCGTGTGTGTGTTCAGGCTGGATAACTGACTAAATCCCTTTCCACATTCCCCACATACATGTGGTCTCTCCCCTGTGTGTGTCCTCTTGTGTATCATCAGACTGAACATGTCCCTAAATCCCTTTCCACATTCCCCACATACATGTGGTCTCTCCCCTGTGTGTGTCCTCTTGTGTCTCATCAGACTGGATATGTCCCTAAATCCCTTCCCACATACATGCGGTCTCTCCCCGGTCTGTGTTGTCTTCTGTGCATTTTGGTCTGATAACCAAGTCGTACTCTTCCCACGTTCTCCAAGATCTTTTCCTGTGGCAGCAGCTAATATATATCTTTTGGTATGAGAAGCAGTTACATTGTTTATTAATTGCTTTGACTGGTTGAAAGATGCATTTTCTGTCATATTTATTGGAATGTTGCAAGATTGTTCTGTCCTCATCTTTTCCATATTCTCATTTGGGTGTTTGAACTTCAGATGTTTGAGGAGGTACTCCTGACTGCTAAAAGCAACCTTGCAGTGTTGGCATGGGTGGATTATTGGTGATTGTCCTTGTACTAGACGAGACAAAAAAGTCACTGTTACGCAAACTGTCTTACAAAAGGTCATGCAGGAGAGTTAAGTTGGCATATCACAAAAAGTTCAGGATGAAAGTAAACTGTAGATGTACATTGTAAAAATGAAGGGTCTACTGTAGCATAACATGTGCAGCATATGGGCAGGGAGACTAGATGTAGTGGATCATACATTTAAGTGGATCATATTATTTAACGATTTAAAATGGCTCACTAGCTGCAAAACCACCAATTAAAGTGGCAGACATCTTTCAAATCCTTTGATAGATTGTTACATAGTTACATAGTTACATAGTAGATGAGGTTGAAAAAAGACGTACGTCCATCAAGTTCAACCTATGATAAATTTTGACAACAGATACTTTATTCTATATCTATACTTACTTATTGATCCAGAGGAAGGCAAACAAAAAACCCCATTAAGGGGAAAAATTAATTCCTTCCTGACTCCAAGAATTGGCAATCGGATTAATCCCTGGATGAACATCCTTCCCATGTATACTTATTTGGTATATCTCGGTATACCTTTCCCATTTAAAAAGATGTCCAACCTTTTTTTGAACAAGTCTATTGTATCTGCCATCACAGTCTCCATGGGTAATGAATTCCACATTTTAACTGCCCTTACTGTAAAGAACCTTTCCTTTGTTGCTGGTGAAATTTCCTTTCCTCCAACCTTAAGGGATGGCCCCGAGTCCTTTGTACTGCCCGTGGGATGAATAGTTCTTTTGAAAGCTCCTTGTATTGTCCCTGAATATATTTGTATATAGTTATCATATCCCCTCTTAGACGCCTCTTTTCTAATGTAAATAAATCTAATTTAGCTAGCCTCTCTTCATAAGTTAGATTGTCCATCCCTTTTATTAATTTGGTGGCTCTTCTCTGCACTCTCTCTAGTTCCATAATGTCTTTTCTTAGGATTGGTGCCGAAAATTGTACTCCATATTCAAGGTGTGGTCTTACTAATGCTTTGTAAAGGGGCATAATTATGTTTATTTCCCTTCCATCCATTGCCCGTTTGATACAAGATAAGATCTTGTTTGCCTTTGCAGCTACTGCATGACATTGGGCACTATTGCTAAGCCTGCTGTCTACAAGCACTCCTAAATCCTTCTCCATCAAGGATTCCCCCAATATATCTCCATTTAATTTGTAAGTCCCCTTTTTATTCTTGTATCCCAAATGCATAACCTTACATTTATCTGTATTAAACCTCATTTGCCATTTACCTCCCCACGTTTCCAGTCTCTCCAAGTCCTTCTGAAAAGAAATTACATCCTGCTCTGATTCTATTACCTTACACAATTTAGTATCATCAACAAAGATGGAGACTTTGCTCTCGATCCCAACCTCAAGGTCATTAATAAAAAAGTAAAAAAGCAGGGGTCCCAGTACCGATCCTTGAGGTTCTCCACTCACGACTTTAACCCAACCTGAAAAAATTCCATTTATGACAACCCTCTGTTGTCTGTCCTTTAACCAGTTTTCAATCCAGGTGCATATATTATTACTGAGTCGAACTTTCTTTATTTTGTACACCAAACTCTTGTGTGAAACCGTATCAAAAGCCTTTGCAAAATCTAAGTAGACCACATCAACTGCATTACCCTGGTCTAGATTCCTACTTACCTCCTCAAAGAAACAAATAAGGTTAGTTTGGCAAGATCTATCCTTCATAAATCCATGCTGACTATTACTAATAATTTTGTTTTCCATTAGGTATTCCTGAATATTATCCCGTATTAAACCTTCAAGTAGTTTCCCTACTATTGAAGTCAGGCTTACAGGTCTGTAATTCCCCGGGTGTGATCTAGCTCCCTTTTTAAATATAGGCACCACATCTGCTTTATACCAATCTTGTGGTACTGAGCCTGTGGAAGTGGAGTCCTTGAATATTAAATATAATGGTTTTGCTATTACTGAGCTTAACTCCTTGAGAACTCTTGGATGTATTCCATCGGGGCCAGGTGCCTTATTTACTTTAATTTTTTCAAGTCGCTTATGAACTACTTCCTCAGTTAACCAATTGGTCATTAATATGGAGGTTGTGGCTTCCTCCTGTGGCGCTACTATTGAACTTGATTCTTCCCTGGTAAACACAGAGGACACGAATTTGTTTAATACCTCTGCTTTTTCCTTATCTCCAATAATCTGCCTACCCATCTCCCACTGAAAGGGTCCTATATTTTCTTTTCTCATTTTTTTGTTATTAAGGTACTTAAAGAACTTTTTAGGGTTGACCTAACTTTCTATTGCAATCCTTTTTTCATTATCCATTTTTGCTCATTTAATTGCCCATTTGCAATTTTTGTTACATTCCTCATAATTCTGATACGATGTCTCTATCCCTTCTGACTTAAAGAATCTAAACGCCTTCCTCTTCTTGTCCATTTCCTCCCCTACCTGTTTATTTAGCCACATTGGTTTTGACTTATTTCTTTTATACTTATTACCCCTGCAAAAACATCATCCCATTGTATTACTACTAGATTAGACCTCAGTTTATTAAAATCTGCCTTTTTAAAGTTTAAAGTCTTTGTTGAACCCAAGTAATCTATTTTTTGATAATTTATTTCAAATGAGACCATGTTATGATCACTGTTACCCAAATGGTCCAGGACTTGAATATTTGTTATTACTTCTACATTGTTTGATATGACCAAATCCAGAACTGCCCCTCTCCTGGTTGGTTCCTCAATAATTTGGGTCATATAATTATCTTTAAACACCACCAAAAACCTGTTTCCTTTTGTTGTAACGCTAATCTCATTGCCCCAGTCTATGTCTAGAGAATTAAAATCCCCCATTATGCAAACATGACCCAGTTTTGATGCCTTCTCCATTTGCAAAAGTATTTTAGCTTCCTCAATCTCACAGATATTTGGTGGTTTATAGCATATTCCCACAAACATTTTCTTTATACTTTTACCTCCACTGCTAATTTCTATCCACAAGGTCTCTACATTTTCATCATTCCCTTCATAGACATCATCCCTTATAATAGGTTTTAGATCTGGTTTAACATATAGACATACTCCACCTCCCCTTCTATTTGTTCGATCCTTCCGAAAAAGAGAATAACCCTCTAAATTAACCGTCCAGTCATGAGCTTCATCCCACCATGTTTCAGTAATGCCTATGATATCATACTGCTCCCCTGTAGCTATTAATTATAGCTCCCCCATTTTATCTGTCAGGCTTCTTGCATTAGCAAGCATGCATTTAAGTTTTTTTTCAGCCTGTACTATTATCTTATCTGCTCCTTCCTTTCTGCTCCCACTTGGTTTAGTCTTTAGAAGTTTTCCAGTATTATCTCTATTTACTATGGGTATCTCACTGCTTGTCAAACTTGCACTTGCCCCCATTCTACCTCCATACCACCTTGTATCCTCATATATTCCATTTAGTTCACTATCTGTTTCATTCCCCTCCCCCCTCCATTCTAGTTTAAAATCTCCTCCAACCTTTTTAGCATTCTCCCCCCTAGCACAGAAGATCCCTCTTCATTGAGGTGCAATCCGTCCCTAGAATATAGATGGCACCTCTCAGAAAAGGAGTCCCAGTGCTCTAAAAACCCAAACCCCTCCTTCCTACACCACTTTCTTAGCCAAGCATTAACCTCCCTGATCTCTGACTGGCTCCCTGCCAAAGCGCATGGCACAGGTAGTATTTCAGGAAATACTACCTTGGAGGTCCTTGCCTTAAGCTTTTGGCCTAGATCCCTGTAATCATTTTTTAGGACCCTCCATCTTTCTCTAACTTTTTCATTGGTGCCAACATGTACCAAGACCGCCGGGTCAATCCCAGCCCCCCCCCCCCCCCAAACAATCTGTCTACCCGATCCGCAATGTGCCGAACCCGAGCACCCGGGAGACAACAAATTGTTCGGTTCATGCGGTCCCGGCAACAGATTGCCCTATCTACCTTCCTAATAATGGAATCCCCTACCACCACAATCTTTTTTTGCATCTGAGCATCCTGAGTCCCCACTGTGCTGGAGGAACTATTCCCCTGGCTTCTAGAGGAATTAGTCTCCCCCAGCCTTGCCATTTCTGCCCCAACATTCCCAATATCTTCACTCAACATGGCAAATCTATTGGGATGTGTCAGCTCAGAAACGACCTGCCTTTCCCTATTGCCTCTGCTTCCCCTTCTAACTGTCACCCAGCTACCTACCTGCTCCTCACTAACAGCAACTAAGCTACCTACCTGCTCCTCACTAACAGCGCCACCATCTGCACCACTAGTCGAAGCAAGGGCCTGCTCAGTGAGCTCTAAGTCCCTTTCAAGATTGCCAATGTCCCTCAATATTGCAAATTGCCTCTTCAGATCAGCAATCTCTGATTCTAAAGAGACCACCTGCTCACACTTCTCACAGCGGTATGCTCCTTGGAACAGCTGCTCCAAGTGCACATACATGTGGCAAGATGTGCATTGAGTGGCATTTTCAATCCTGCTCATTCTAGCAACTATGAAGTTTAGAAATACTAACAGTAAACCATACTTCAATAAACTATACCTTGTTTAAGCGCTTCCTTGTTCAAACAAGTAAGTCGATAGTTTCAGTTGTGAAGGTATAATTACAAAATGTTTGTACCATGAATAGAATATGTGTCTCATTAGGAGCTCACATATCAGTCACCGGGTGTTCCCGTTACAGCACCATGTACCAGGTCTCTTAATAGTTATAGGATGACCCAACTTTCTGCTAAATCTCCATTGTTAAATCAGGAACCAAATGCACAATTATTGTATTTGAACATATATATGCATATACAATGGTGGCGGGGACAATGCAAACACAAAAATGATGCACAATCATGGAATGTGATTCCAAAAAAAGGAAGCATTCATTACATGGTACATCTACCAACTCCCTTCATTACCTTAGCGGTCAGCCACTGAGGGAGGTTATTAATATATTTTAATATAATTGATGTATTTGTTTATTACTGGGTTTCCATTTAATCGCCAATGTGGATATCTGGGTCCCTCATTAAGAGGCCCTAGTTATCCACAGTGATGATCAATGGTTGTGTGTGTAAAATGTATTTTGAATGTTCTTTTTTGTTTTGTTTTAAACGTGTATACAGTATATATATTTTTTGCAAATATTAAAAAACACATTTGTCTAATAGTGATATTGGGCTTTAGTCTAGAAGAGGGGCGAAGGTAGGGGATGTTGGTGATGACATAGTTTTTCCTGGGGAGGGTGTTTAGGCTTCTCGTGGGAGGGAGGAGGGGAGAAATGGTGGTGAGAGGGGTTAACCCCTTAATTACCTTAGCGACTAGAATGGCAATGCTTTACTGGCCACTAACGGGGTCAACAGGGTTAGGCAATGTTTTTTTAAATAAAGTATTAACCTCTTTGGTGCCTGTGGTATACCTTGGAACCACAGGCATGAAACGGGTTAATGTTATTTTGATCATAGGTTTCTGTAATAATAGACATTACAGAAGCCTATGATAGAAATATTAACCCAATGCGGTAACACATTATTAACGGTCACGTTAATTCCCATATCGCGAGACTGGCCCAAATATCGCACCAAGTAAATAATTGCCACAATCTTGATATATACCACCTTAAAATTGTGGTAATAACACCCGTTAGTTTATTATTTCCCAGGGTGCAATATTAACTCCACTTTAACAGAATTTGTTGCATCTGAGCTGTAGTGTTTTGTTTATGCATTCGGGACAAACCAAGAACTAACCATGCTTTACTAGTCACAAAGGTTACAAAAAGGGGTAGGTAGTGTAATGTCATGTTTATATTAACCTGTGTGGTCAGCTAGTTGTGGAAACCGATGACTAGTTGACCCGTGGACTACTAAGGGGTTAATATGTACTGTACTGTATTTTAACAACTATTTTATCATCTATTCCATGTTGGTGTAGCTCATCTTGCCTATGTATATAATGGCCATAATATATATATATAGGAAAGACAGGTCTAATGCCAGCCTGGCGTAGGTGATAAAATATTTGCGGTATTTCTGCCGTTCATCCTGTTCCGATAAATATATAATATGTCTGTTTTGCATTGGATCTGATGCTTTTAAAGGGTCAGATAATAAGTGCTTTATTTTTGGCCCTACAACGCTGATTCATTGCACGATAAAAAGGCACTTCTTTTATGGGCAAGTAATATGGCATTTTTGGTTACCACAGCTTGATCTACCCAGCCCTTTAAGTGATATTAAGTTATAGTTGATCTGTAATGGTGTATGAAGATCTATCACTATTTTTAATTTAACATCAGTAATAAGACAATAGAGATGTAAAAACCACGTAACACACATATTCCTGATTACCTTGTGCTGGCGCGTTACTTTTCCACAGCGCACCCCCTTGATCCCAAGCTCTTTCCCATATTTATCTCCAAACCAGACCAGAACCTGTGTGTGTGGGGGGAGGTCTGTGCAGGTTCTGTAGTAGCTTTTCTTGTGGTACTGCAACGCCACAAGGTTCTGTTCTTCCTCGTTTGTCACACAATTTACAAACCTAAAATTGAGACAGTTAGTGAGGTCTCAAAGTAATGTCTATTTTATAAAGGAAGAGCTGAAAAAAGATACAAGTTGTTTATAATGTGGCTTGTCTTTTCTTTCTTCTCTACAGTTTTTGAGGATAACAGTAGTTAATGGAGAGCAATGTATATACGAAGGCTCACTTTTATGTACCCCCAGTTTGAAAGGAATGGGAGCAACAGGCCAAACCAGTGACTACTTTATTACTTAAAAAATAATAAAAAAACATTGTTGTATTTAAAAAGTCCCTGACAAGATGACACAAGTAACACAAAGGTGAGTTTCTTCCGGTGGAACTAAACAGAAAGTGGGGTTGATGTAACAAGGTGTTGTAGCAGGAATGTGTTCCATTAGCAACCTGAGCTTATAACATGCCCTTGACTGATTTGGAAACTGGACTATAGAAAAAGCCTTGAGCCACAGTCTAATGAGGTAACAATGTCAGTTTGGGCTTGAAACTCTCCCCTGTCATGGCCACGCCGCTGCCCATCTCCTACCCCCTCCCCCCCCCAAGCATCCCATTGCTCCACATAGACTCCAGATCGCGGACCCGTGCACGCGCTGCCATGCAGTCAGTCGCGGGTGCAGCAGTGACCACTGGGGCTGTAGCCTGAGGCTACATATGGGCAGCAATGGTGCTGAACAAGGCTGTGAGGAGAAGACAGGAGTGAGGGGAGAGGTGCAAAGAGCTGCTGTGATCACATGCTCATTGCCATTTACTTGAGTGGCTGTTAAAGTGCAATTGAGGCTATTGTACTTAAGGGAATCTAGTGTTTGGTAAACAGAGGAGGCAAAGTGTATAAGGAAAAATAACCACCTGCAGATCTCTCTCTGTATGTTCTTGAAAATGGCTGCAGATCAGTACCTGGGAGGCAAATAAAGGGTGTGGGAGGAAGGGGGAAACAGAACACAAACAAGCAATAGAAACACAGTAAGAGAAACAATGTGAGACCGGTAACTCTTCTCTTGAGGGGATATAGGGGAAATAATTGAACAAGCTGTTTGGGGAAAAAATAAAATTAATATTTCTGTTTCTTCAATAGTTTCGGGAGGTTTTGCAAGGATTTGGAAAGACAATAAGTGATGTTAATAGTCACAGAGTAATAGTCTGGAGAATATAGATGTGGTATTAGCTGCCCAGTAAACTAGGTAAAGTAGTGTAGGTGACAGCAACCAAAGTTATCCATAATGTCAACAGCTGCCTCTGGGTAAATAAGGCTTTGAAAAGTGTGGCCCTGCGTTCCTAAGACGGAGAAAGACTTGTGTGGGGTGAGAGGAATAGGAGTGCTTAGGATAGCTATAAAGGAGAAAAGGCTGATTGTACAATCTCTTATGGGTTTATAATCTCAGGATTTATTTAAACTGAAGCAGAGTAGGAAAATGGTATTTAAAGGGGCAGTCCCTCCTAGGAAGAAAGTGAACAACAACAATGGCATATTTAATAGGTTAAATGTAGCGAATTGTAGAGTTAAAAAACCTGTCCCAGAAAACAAGGGGTGCATTCTCAGCACTCTTCTGGCACCCGGTGTCTCAGACACTGTGTTTCAAAGTCCTCGGAAAAAACGTCGATTTTGTCAGTGCCACAGACAAACTTGTTAAAACTGTGGTGATCCACTTGGGGAATCACTGGAGATATATCTAGCACACATCTTACTTGTACAAATAAAGTCAATTGACGGTGCTAACTGGATCAGGGAATGTCCTGCAGGTCCCATGTAGTAACACGATTAAGAAGATGATCCTGGCACTCGGGCTTTGCAAAAAGGACATTTATTTCCAGCCAAAAATCTAACGTTTCAACTGCACATGCAGTCTTTCTCAAGGTGAGGGCTATCATATACACAAAAATAAACATATATGTACTTTGTTGTGCTGCGCTTTGTCATGTGACCTGATGCACTTTTTAGCATCTTGTCACTATGGCAATGGAGGGGAGGGCTACTTAGGCGCGTGGTGTGCCAACACTGAGCCGCACACATGCGCCGGGCACACAGAGGTATGTGCGACGTGTTGCGCCCATGACGTCACGGTGGAGTCCGATTTTCGCGCCGGATCATCAGCTACAACACATAAACTTAGGTCAGGTAAGGGGTGTGTGTATATATATATATATATATATATATATATATATATATATATATATATATATACATACATGTTTGTTTTTATGTGTATATGATAGCCCTCACCATGAGAAAGACTGCATGTGCAGTTGAAACGTTGGATTTTTGGCTGTGAATAAATCTCCTTTTTGCAAAGCCCGAGTGCCAGGATCATCTTCTTCATGGTGATCCACTTGGGGGACAGCTTGCTCTCCGTTGACAGAGTGAGGCGACACTTGTCCATGTACAGCTGCCAGCATCCAAATTCTCTCATCGGCTGTAGCTCTTTCCCCCCATGAGGCAAGAAGTGCTGTGAGTCCAGGGTTAGCGAGTCCAGTAGCCACGGGGACTATCCTTCCCGCACCCCCAAGACTCAGTCCTTCACCACTATCCTGGTGAGCACAACCTCCCTCCCCATGTCCATCTCCTTCCGGGGCTGGAATAACCTCCTGCACCCCGAGCTGTAGTGTGATCACTGTGCCTTCAGCGACAGGCTCCATGCCCTCAGGATAAGCGATGCCTGCTTTATGCCGTTTCAAATCCACCTCCAGTTGCACCTTTGACTGACCAGCTGTCGATACGCCATAACCCTCACACCGGACAACGATCCGGGCACCATCCCAAGTCCTGAATTGTCCTGCTCGCTTGTCCATGTTTCAACCGCAGGCAAAAAGTTATGGGACAAAGGGTGGCTGTATTTTTTCATACTCTTGCAAACCGTGTGTATGCTACCTCTTGCTTTGGGAGTTTGCAACTTCTGAGTCTCCCTCTATGCTATAGGATCCCGCAGGATACTATACCATAGGCTCAATCAGATCCCGCCGCTGCCACCAGAAAAAAGCCTGTCACGGTAGACCAGAACTTTTAACACCAAAATACCCAGATTCTTTGATTGGGCAAAGCAAGAGATAAAATAAATTGTGATTTATTTACAGAAATGAACATACACAGCTTGGTTTACAATTACAACGAAAATAAATATACTTTGCGAACTGGGATTCAAAACTAATCTTTCCTAGTTGAAAAACAAACAACAAAATAATCCAGGCAGCTTTTGCTTCAAGTAGCTTCGTCCTGCTGGAGTCTTGTAACTGGACACTTGGCCTCTGAGAATCTTAGAGGACTTACTCAGAGCTTGGAATTCTTGGACCACACATTGAATCTCAGGTGAATCTGTTACAGCATGATGACTCTCTTGCCTGATGGGCTGCACAGGTTCTTATATGGTTAACATTCCTATTCCTAACTAGTGCAGCTTATCTTCTCCGTGGGAATATTTCCTTCCCCCCCATCACGGAGTTGCCAATACTTTGGAAACCTGGCAGAGACGGGGCTTCTCGTTCTGCTCTGGGCATGTGAGAACTTTGCACCTTGGCAGCTTAGCATATGAGCACACAGAACCAGGGGGTGAGGGAGAGCAGAGAGCGATAAAGCAAGGGAAGAGGGGAAGACGAGAGTTTGTGTTATGTTAAGAATTGGAAATAAATACATTTGGAAGTAGTAATCATCCCCTCCGAACTGGGCATTCCTGGCCAAATATGCCCTGGCAGTAAGAGTTGAAGGGCACAAGCAAAGCCCCAACCTCTATACACACAAACACTGCAGCCCTCACCTCTATACACACAAACAGTGCAGGGCCCACCTCTATACACACATACAAACACTGCAGCACCCACTCCTGTAGACAAACACACTGCAGTGCCCACCTCTATACACACACACAAACACACACTGCAGCCCCCAGCTCTATACACACAAAACAGACTGCAGCCCCCAGCTCTATACACACAAATACACCCTGCAGCCCCCACCTCTATACACACAAACACACACTGCAGCCCCCACCTCTATACACACACAAACACACACTGCAGCAGCAACTTCTGTACACAAACACACTGCAGGGCCCACCTCTATATACAGAAACACACAGTGCAGCCAGGGTTGCCACCTTCTATTGAAGGCTAACCCGGATATAATTTTGTTTTAGATCTTTTTATAATATATTTTTCTTGCCTTTGTCTGTATCCTCCCCTCCAAATGCGGTCAACATGGCTGCGCGACGTCACGTAACGCACATTGCCATAACAACGAGACGCTCCGTGACATCAAGTTGACATAACGAGACGCATTACGGCGCTGAGGCATCACGTGTTGTCACATTGTCATAGCAACATGTCACCGCCTGACGTCAGTGTCTCGTCATGGCAACGAGGTGTGTCACGTGATGTAATTTGTTTTATAAATAATTTTTTTAATGTGTCCCGGTTTTTCATTTTGAAAATCTGGTCACCCTATCCATAATGTCAACAGCTGCCTCTGGTTAAATAAGGCTTTGAAAAGTGTGGCCCTGCGTTCCTAAGACGGGGAAAGACTTGTGTGGGGGGAAAAGTAGTGCTTAGGATAGCTATCAAGGAGAAAAGGCTGATTGTACAAACTCTTAGGCCTCGGACATGGTGCCTCCAGCCGCACTCCTCCGCGCTGCTGCTCAGGCCCGCCTGCTCAAGCTGGAGCTTTTAGGTATCCTGGCAGGCGAGGCAGCGAGCGCGCTTGAATGGCGGGTGGGAATTAAAAACCCTTTTAGATCAAGGACTGGAAGACTCAGTAATATCCGAGCAGGAACACAAATTTATGTATAATCCATTCCCCAAAATGGCAACCTTCTATAGTTTACCGAAGGTGCATAAAGACCCCCTACATCCACCGGGCCGCCCAATTGTATCGGGCATTGGGAACCTCACAGAGGGCCCAAGTGTCTATATAGATAAAGTTTTGAGAACATTTGTAAGATCTTTGCCTTCATATGTACAAGATACTTGGGATGTTTTGAAACGCCTAGAAGGAATAACTGTTGATACAAACACAATTTTATGCAGTATGGACGTTGAGTCACTTTATACAAGTACAGGTATACCCCAGTTTAAGTACACTCACTTTAAGTACACTCGCGAGTAAGTACATCTCGCTCAATAGGCAAACGGCAGCTCACGCATGCGCCAGTCAGCACGTCCTGAACAGCAATACCGGCTCCCTACCTGTAACGAAGGTGTGCGCAAGCGGGGAGACTATATAGCCTGTTACAAATGCCTTATTTACATCAGTTCTGCACGTATATGACGATTGCAGTACAGTACATGCATCGATAAGTGGAGAAAAGGTGGTGCTTCACTTTAAGTACATTTTCGCTTTACATACATGCTCTGGTCCCATTGCGTACGTTAATGTGGGGTATGCCTGTATTCAGCACCAAGTGGGCTTAAAAGCTGTAGCCTCTTTCCTTTCCACTCGTGGCATCAGATACCTCAAACATAACGAGTTCATGTGCGACCTTTAATCTTTTGTCCTAACCCATAACCACTTTACTTTTAACAACAAACTCTACCTCCAGGTACAGGGAACTGCAGTGGGGACAACCTGTGCCCCAACATATACTAACCTGTACCTGGGTTGGTGGGAGGAGAATAGTGTGTTCAATGAGAATATGACAAGCTTCACGGATAATATCACTATGTGGATTCGCTACATAGATGATATTTTGATATTATGGAAGGGCAGCAAAAAATTATTCAACACCTTTGTGGAAATTCTTAACTCCAATGAGCATAATCTACAATTGACATGTGAAGTCAGTGATAAAAATTTCAATTAATGAAGATGGTACCATCAACACGGTATCACATGCAAAAAAAACAGCAACCAACAGTTATTTAAGGGCAGACAGCCATCACCCGGCACCACTCATCCGTATTAGGAGGAACTGCTCCAATCTAGTGGACTTTCATTCACAAACAGAAACAATGAAGAACAAATTTCTCACTAGAGGCTACAGTAAAACACATGTAAAAAAAAGCCTATAAGAACGCAGAAAAAACAAATAGGGAAGAACTACTACATTGAAAGAGGAAAATGGATATGGAAAAAACCATCAGGTATATTGGTACCTATAGTGCCCAATGGAATCAGATTAAATCCATCTACAGGAAGTACTGGCACATCCTCTTGGAGGATAAAGACCTTCGTTAAGTGTAAAAGCCATTTCCAACAATGGTACCAAAGAGATCAAAAAACTTGAAAGACACGTTCTTTCATAGCCATTTCCAAAACAAGTCTCAATTCCAAACTTGGCTTCCACAGAAAATACAGGGCACCTATAAGTGCGGTACATGCAAAGCATGTACATATATTCATACCAGTAAATCTTTTAAAAACACTAACAACAACAAAACCTTTAAAAAAATAAAAAATTTAAAACGTTAAATGTAGCGATTTTTCAAGTTAAAAAACCCATTTAGCAAACAAAAAATATAACACTTCCATAGAAAAAGTCATTATAATGTTATTAGTCAAACACATACATGTTCCTGGAGAAATACAGAACAAGATTTCTATCACAATACACAAATAAGTAAAATAGTTATATTAACCCCTTGAGTGACGGAGAGGTCACGTGATCGCTCCCTCACGGACAGAACGGACGGCGAGACCCCCTCCCTTCTATCCCACATGGTGATAGATCCGTCCTGCCCTGCACAGGAGCACAGAATGTCATATCCCCTAGGAAAACCAGCAGGATTACTATGACGTAGCTATTACATCATGGGGCCAGACACGGTGACATAGCAGCTACATCAAAAGGGCACCCAAAGGGTTAAATGGTGATTTCATCCTTTTCAAGGAAGTCTTGTACACCAAGTGATTTCATGTTTCCCGCCGCTAGGTTGGATTTAAAGCAGCAGTTCAAATTGCCTTTAAAAAATAAATAAAATATATGTTACCCTTCGATATGCGCATCAATGCAATCCCAAAACTGACAAGTGATTAGCTAAGTTGCCGATCAATCCGATCTCCTCTGATCAATCGGCGAAGATACAGCTCGAGGGTTCAATAAATCACTTTGTAATGCAGTCAGTGGAACATATATTTATATTCAAAACACACAAAAAGGTGTGTTGCTCAACACAAATATAACAAACCATAAGCTAAGAGAAGCAAGTATAAACAAAACACACAAAAAGGTGTGTTGCTCAACACAAATATAACAAACCATAAGCTAAGAGAAGCAAGTATAAACAAAACACACAAAAAGGTGTGTTGCTCAACACAAATATTACCTGCACTGTTGCATGTGATGCCAGCAATCTCTGCCTGAGATCCTAATTGGATGGGGATTTTAGAGCAAAGCTGTAGCTAATTATTCCTACTCCTATATATACTAGAATGCCTTCACTGTAGTTTTATCACTCTGGGAAGAAGCCCACCGACGGGTGAAACTAGTTGAGTGTTAACTGAAGACAGCCTTCATGTGATTTTTTCCTGTTGTGACTTTACCACTGAACTTATGCAGCAAAATGGATTTCCCTACTCTATTCTGAGCAACCGATGCAACACTGCTGACTTTCTTATCATGGACTGATGCCTCCTGCTATTGAGCTACAGCTGAGTATTATCTCTCTCCGCTGTTTTGGCATCACTTGTCCTTGCAGTGATTCACACTATTGTGTGCTTTATATGTTCTGCTTCTGTTTGCTCATATGTTTATCATAGCTATTATGTGTTAATTCTTTGCTGCATCAGTAGTCAGTGTTTCAATCCCCTTTTTTTGGGTAATACTGTTCAGGGTGTGAGACTTATTTTTTGATCTCCCCTGTATGCCTCCCTCCCTTTTTTTTCTTTTCCCTTGGTTGTTTTTTGATTATATATTTATTCCAATGCTGTGATTTGTATTTTACATCATAGAATCAGGCATCTATACCAGTGGGTAATATATATATATATATATATATATGTATTTTCTTTAATCTTTGTCTTATTAAACTTCTTTAGTATCATTAATTAGTATATATACAGATACATATTTATTATTATTCAGATACACTTTAGTTTTTTGTTTGGTACACAGTATTCCTTGATATATAGTCACTTTTCACAGATATTATTTTGGCTGTCTTCAGTATGTCTATGTTTTTAAGTTAGTGTGTCTTGCTGTATTTACAAATTAAAAATCTGTTCATTTTCAATCTCGGCAAAGCATTTGATTCTTTTGAGCTATATTTTTCCTTTTTATTTTTTTGTTGGTGTAATTTAGAGTGCTATTAAGGGGATTGTCTTTGTCTTTTTTGTGTGTTAGATATATTTATATTCATATGCGTTCCACTGACGTGTGCTCGCTCCTAAGCCCTGGTCCTGTCTCATGGGGCTTCTCCAGCAGCAGAATCTCCATGTCGAAGTAAGTATTGTGACAAACTAAACTGGTTCCTGGGGTAAGGTCAGTCTCTACTATCAACCCAGATATATACGGGTGGATATACCAGAGATACAGGTTTAAATCTCTGTCACTCTGGCCCACGACTGCTATGGATTCTACTATTCTGTGTATCCCACTTAAGTCTACTCAATTATTATTATTATTATCTAGCTTAGGTGCCTCTGTTTCAACACTATCTATAATAGGAGTTATGTCTTTTAATCTATATATCCCTAATGGTTTGTAGATTGCCTTGTTATGCACAGATAAATGTGTAATAATGCAGCTTTTGACTGTAAGCTCATAACATTGAACCATCTTTTAACTTGCTCCTTTTCAGCTTTAACCCTTTCGTTTTCGCAGAAAAATCATCTAAGAAAGAAAATATCAGCACGGCTGCTCCCAGCTCTTCAGAATAATTAATAGTCATTAAATATCCTTTATGGCACCAATATAGTGCATACATGTTGCTTCAATTTACTGTTACTTAAGTGAGAGGCTGCGTCCATACTGCAGCCTTGTGGAGGCGCGCAGAGGCTGAGGGAAAGCAGGTGCGCCGTCCGGGGGCGTGTCTATGGGCGGGCCAGTGAGGCCACGGAGCTGGTTCGCCCTCATTGGGCGAACCGCTCACGTGACCACACGAGAAAACAGTTTTAAGTGATGTCTCGTACATCGCGCGCACGCCATATAGACGCTATCACTGCCTTTAGGCAGTCTGATCGCTCAGTGTACAGATGCGTCCGCGCGGTCTGACTATCTATGGACGCAGCTTAATTTATGCAATTTGACTTCTCCACAATTCAGCAAGTGTGCTGAGCTGTCCGTGTTTGATTATTTTGTTATTGGTTTTCCAGGTTGCTTGGTGACGTGACATCATCAGCATCATATGACGCTGCGATGACGTCAGACGTCAACCAGGAAGTACTGAGGCTGCAGTGGCTGCCCGACTGTAAACACAGGTGATGGGTATGAAGTGGATTTTGTAAACCTTAGGGGGTATATATACTTGTTAGTTTCACTCATAGTGTGTCTGCACGTGTTGCATGACACAAATTGCTGCTGCTGCTGCTGCTGCTGCTGCTGCTGCTGCTGCTGCTTGAGCCTCCTGAGTGGTGTCCGGCAGCTGGGATTTTATATTGTAACCACAAGGATTACCCAGTATGGATTTTTCAAGAAAAACTCTGAAAGGGTTAAATAGGTTGTCTAACCAGGCTCTATAAAAGTTGTGTACGACTATAGAGCTCATTACCACTGACGAAGTACGTCACGAAACTCGTAGAATGGAGCTATCCCTGTCCGTGAGCAGAGGCACCAGGAGTTTGGCGCCCGGCAGTGATGTCATCAAGAGACAGTGTGAGGAGTCGCGAACGGTGGAGAGCAGTGCAAGACTGATCCCAGCTGCCGGACACCACTCAGGAGGCTCAAGACACGGCTGCAATTTGTGTCTTGCAACACGTGCAGACACACTGTGTGTTTTTTTTATATCTGTGTGTATTAATAAATGTTTTAATCAGTACTACACTAGGTACTTTTTATTTCACTTTATTTTGGGAGAATCACGCATTGTTGGAGATCTTGGAGAACAAATGCAGGTGTGGTCCTGATCAAGCGCAGAGGAGAGGATTAAAGATACCCATTTTTTTGCCAGTGATCAACTTCATTCCTGTAAGTAGGCACTTGTCGGGGTGAAGCAGGCCCCATAATCAAAGGTGCTGCGCAATGATTTGTCCCCTTTATATCCATAGCAAACACAGTTTGGTGGAAAAGGAAGTTCTAAAGCCATCAACGTGGCTAACAGGACTGGTTTTCATAACCATATACGGGACTGGTATTGTACTGTTCTGTACCTGTGATTTGCTTTGTGTGTTCAAGTTCTGTATTTGACAAGTTTTGGAAGACTTGTCTGTCTTGTCCCTAAGGCTGCCATTTCTTAAATCTTGGACTGATCTATTACACTCCTTTGATTGGGATTAAATTTCAATGCTTTCAACTTGTTGATATAAGAGTTGCCCATTTATTTTTGGGAGAAGTTATTAAGATCAAACCCACAGTCAGTATTATGTATACACGTGGGGTCTCTGTATTTGGGGTCAGTCACTTCCTTCACCTTTTAGGTATAGCTTTATGAGTACACTAGGTACGTTTGCCCAACAGGTATTTTTAGGCTAAGCGCTTTGTGTAAGTAAATAGGTATTTTATTGCAGTATGGTCTGAGGAGAGGACTGCCTGTCCTGAAACGCCACGTGTTTGCATATACCTGCTCTGATGCTTTGAATACAAAGTAAGTTACTTACAGAAAAGGCTCCTGTGTGCTTCCTGCACCACTTTATTTCTTCATCTTCTCTTTCCCGGAAGTGGAGACACTGACTACATCCAGGTCACAGCTCTGTGTCCTACTGCGCATGCTCACACTAAGGGGATCATGGGAGTTGTAGTTTTTAGACTTCAAAACGGATCACGTGTCGTATACTGTGTAGATTAGAAACAAGACAGTAACATTTCCCTGGCACTGTGCTAGGGAAAGATAGTTTCTTCTGCATGTAGATGTGTATACTCCTCTTGTCGTTAATATATCTCAGTGAAGCTGCTTCAGTTCCTCCCTTTTGGCCAATGTTGATAAGAAGGAGGTAACCTGGATATGACATAACCCCTGAGGCTGTAATACAACTAAGGCTTGTCTTATAGTTGGCGCGCGCCTGTGCGAACGCTCGTGCACGTGATGCACACTTTTTGTGTGTATGGGTCCGTGCTGTGAGCGACAGGCTTGGAAGGTGTGTGTGTGTGTGTGTGTGTGTGTGTCTATCAATGAGTGCGTGTGTCACCGGAATGCTGTGCGTATGTGTCAGTGGGTAGTTGTGTGTGTGTGTGTGTGTATATGTATAGATTAACTTTCAAACAATCATTCATTTTATAATATTTAAAAATTAAAAAAAGACGTGATAATAAATAATTTATTACCATGTGCAACTTTTTATATATATATATATATGTAGCGGTCATGTAAAATGCCTACAGTCATCTCTCCTGTTGGCAGTAAGGCCTGGTAAGTGTGGGCATGCCAGCAGTAATTATGGAGGTTTCCCCTCACACCCTGGTGGAGTGCCCTGTGTATGGCTGGGACTGGTCACATGCTCTGACTCCATGGTTAGTGATGTCAGAGGTGTGTCAGCATCAGAAGCTTACATAAGGCACAGCACTGTGTTCTAAAGTTGAGTTGCTGGAAAGTTCAAGTCCAGTAGAGGAAGAGTTCTGTCAGTTATGATATAATAACTCCATGGGAGGCTGTGTCCAGGGACCTGGCACAGGACAGTGATTCCTGCGGGAATAGTGAATCCCTGATCTAGGTGATATACCTATCTAAAGGGAGCACTGGTGAGATGAGCGGCTGAAGATACTCCTTGTGGAGGGCAGCTGCCCTGCCGTGTCAATAAAGATGAGTTCAGCCAGAAACCCTCTCGTGTATCTATCTGGAATGAGTGTACAGAGAGGAGCACCACGGGGGAGTTCCTTGCCAGGATCATCCCCTTGCGGACGCAGGGACCCTGGTGAGGTGGAGGCGCTGCACTGGAACTAGGTGAGACTCAGCACACTACCTCAGCTGCCTGTCTGACGGGTCCTCCCCACACACCATCATGCGGGAGACTCAGGAGTCCTGTAGCCAGCAGGTGCACCATCAGGCATATTCACACTGTAATGGGGTCCGGTTAGACCACAGGGGCCAATGTGAGATTGGGTGGGTCAGGCCGGGCCAGAAATACCGTTACATATATATATATATATATATATATATATATATATATATATATATATATATATATATATATACACATACTGTGACAAACGCCCCTCTTTTGTAGTGCTGACGTCTGTCTGGGTTCTTCCCGACACAGTCTTCTAGGGTTAATTATACAACAAACAGGATCATGCAAAGTATTATGCTGCTTAACTCAGGCTTCTGCCTGCTTTATTTTCATCCAATTAAGGTACTGCAGCTTTAACATGTGTAGGTTAGAGGTACTCAGATACTTTCATTCAGCAGTTCACACATTTCAGTGTTACAATATTTCCCACACTGTTATTTCAAGAAATAAAACCAAAATCATATAAGCAAATCCTATCCCTTTCAGGGATCTAACTACACATCAGAATCAGTCTCTCTAACAGCTGCTGGCCAACTAAACTGGTTCCCCAGCTTAAAACAATGCTCTCTCATTTAGGGACACAAGATACAGCACAGTCTTTTAGCAACAGCAGTAATCATTTGTTTTGTCTTATCTGTTCGTGGTGTCCAGGCAAATCCTCTGGTACTGTCATACGTGGAGAGGCCGTCAACCTCGATGCAGGAGAGTAGCGACACCCCCAGCCCCCAGGCTCTAAGGAGAGAGAGTGAAATGCAAAACCTCTCTGCTCTAAATACCTGTGCATGTGATTAGAAGAGCAGGTGAGGGAGAACTAGAGCCATTGTAATCTGTGGTCTGGATTTTCCATCCAGCTGCCTGAGTTAATGTGAAGCTGTGGAACGGATCATTTTTAGCTATTCCTGCACTTTCTGCTCTAAAATGGGGCAGAAAGCTGCCTAACATCTTTGGACTATGTCACATATCCCCCTCCCCAGCTCACACCTACTGGGGTGAGCGGCCATGGACCTCACTGGGGTGAGCGTCCTACCTGAAATACTTGAGCTAACTCCTCAGTACAACATTAAGTATTCACATGATACGAATATGAACTTTTTCCATGGCAATTATGGACAATAGGTTTCGTCATAAGAGACTATACTTGGCAAACATATTTTGTTGCTCTCTATTAGGGAACTATTTTGAAAAATAAGTGTCTAGCACACATTCTTACAACCCAGGATATGCTAAATATATTCACAAAACCAAACAATTTCTATTATCTCCCTGGGTTTTTCTACTGTAGAATATGAACCTCATTATATATTTACCAACCGAAAGGGCCATCAACCCTGTATATTAATTTGTAGTTTAGCTACATTTTCAACACAGAGAACCAATATAACACTGTAACATTGACAAAATGCTTATTCTAGAGGCCTAATATACCTTAACTACAATAGCTTATTTGCATAGTTAAGTGTCCGTGACATAGTCCACACGTGTAATAACAAAAAAAAATATCGGTCAATTCCCCAAACACATTTTTTTTTTTCTTTGACTTCCAGTCCATTACATTTCCTGACTTTATTTCATAGGCCGCTGCAAACTGCAAATGACTGGACTGTTTCTTTAGCTTCTGACGGAACTCTGGGGCCGGATAGTCTTTGTCTTTATATTGTGGCCCAGAGTGGCGAGATCCGGAAAAAATCAAGGCCAGCGTTGACCTTCGTCGCTTTTGATTTGCGACCTTTGAACCTTTATGGTACTTAGAAGATGAAGCACTGATTACCTGGAGCACCTTCACCTTGATGGGGCTCTCACTAACTCCGGCTGTACCCTGTGGTATTTTACCTTTGCAGCCGGCAGGCATGTAGTCTTGGACCTCTCTTTCCTGAGGTCTACATTTATTCAGGCGGAAGTACCGCTGGATAACCAGTGACGCATTTCTCAGGGTTTGATAGCGAATCCTGTTCTGTGTCATCCTAGTCAGAGACTGGATTTTTATAGTTGCTCCTTTCATAATGAGGAACCTGTTTCGTACCATGCGGGCACAGTAAAATGATTGAAGAACACAGGCTGCTTTATTCCGGTGATTGAACCGACGAATTTTCATCCCTCTGTAGGCAGCCTGTAGGATGATAGTTGCGGCGCGTTTACGCCGATAATTTTCTCTTTCCCTTCTTCCTTGGACAAGAGCTTTGCAGTGCTTCTGAATTATTCTAATGCTTTTCTCCTTTTTCAAAATGTTAAGTTCCTCCACGAGAGAATTCTGTTTTGTGCATACATGTCGCAATTCTGTTCTCAGAGCGTCCATTTCTTCCTGGTGCTGGCTCTGAGTGTGCATCAGTGCTTCCTGCACTTCTAATTTTTCCTGAGTCAACTGTTTCTTTACTTTTTCTGCTTGGTCAGTCAAATCTGAATTTTCCAATTTCAGAGTCTCATTTTCTTGCTTTACAGTCTCTAACTCACTTAGGGCATTCTCATGGGTTTGCTTCAACATTCCCAGCTCTGTGTTCAGACCGTGGCCCTCCAGGCGTAAGTGTTGCACCTCTGTGCTGAGCGCATGAACCTCTTGTAGAGCCTTCCCGTATTTCTGTTTTAGGATAGCAATCAATTTGTCAGACTTAATCTGTTTTCCATCCATGGTGGCAATTATGGTGTTGGCCTTTTCCAGATTAGTCGTCACCTCTTCCAGCTCACTCCGTAAGAGAGACTCTGTTTTCTTCAAAGACTCGTGCTCTTGTAAAGCTGGGAGTATACACCTCTGTAATTCGGCGTTCGCTTCTCGCTCCTTGTTCCAACATTCTCGCACCTTATTGTTAGATTCTTTCTCCTTCTTCCAACATTCTCGCTCCTTCATCAATCCCTGCCGCAGGACTTCATAATCATGGCGGGCAGCTTGGAGTGCAGAAACCAAAGCCTCTTTATCCTGGTTCAAGGATTCAGCTTCCCTTTGCTCCTCCTTTTCCTTTGCCACTGTTCCCGTGACAATTCTGCTGGTCACTCCGGTATGCAGCACATCTCGGCGCCTTTCTGACGCATGTGCTGACAGCGCAGGTTCAAGTGGCTCGGTCACTTCCCCTGTGACTTGAGGAACCGTTTTCTTTTTCTTCTTCTTTCTTTTTGCTTTATTAGCTCCAGAGATATCAGTGGTACTGAGCACACACTCACTGGTATCAGCTTCCACATCTTGCTTGCACTCACAGGGCATTGCTTGCTTTTGCAGCTGTTTGTCTTTGAAAATTTTGGGACACACATCTTCCATGTGACCTACTTCATGACAGGCCCAGCATACTAAATTCATCTGTGGGTACGGCTCTCCTCCAGGGGCCACATACGAGTCGTCGTCATCATCATCGTATGGCCTGAAGGGACACTGTTTTTCAAGATTACGTGCATTGCAAAACAAACATTCCACGTCGGCCATTTTATAAACCCGGCAGAGACAATTTGCTAGCTGCAATTTCACTCACTTCAGCAAAAAGGCATTAGCTTTACAAACAGCACTTGCTAGATGCAAAAAAATTTTTTTTTTTTTTTTTTTCTTCAGCAAAACATTTTGGTTTTCTGTTTGGGTTCAAGTGCTATTGCATCCACACTTCGCACATTCTCTGTGTATGCTAGAAGCACAACTGATATACACAGTGGGACAGACTTCACTCATAGCATCTGTACTTTAGTTCAGCTGGGCGGCCATTTTAAACCCCCGCATTTATTTGCAAACCCACAGACTTTTTAGTGTCGACCCGCATTCTCCACCATATGTGACAAACGCCCCTCTTTTGTAGTGCTGACGTCTGTCTGGGTTCTTCCCGACACAGTCTTCTAGGGTTAATTATACAACAAACAGGATCATGCAAAGTATTATGCTGCTTAACTCAGGCTTCTGCCTGCTTTATTTTCATCCAATTAAGGTACTGCAGCTTTAACATGTGTAGGTTAGAGGTACTCCGATACTTTCATTCAGCAGTTCACACATTTCAGTGTTACAATATTTCCCACACTGTTATTTCAAGAAATAAAACCAAAATCATATAAGCAAATCCTATCCCTTTCAGGGATCTAACTACACATCAGAATCAGTCTCTCTAACAGCTGCTGGCCAACTAAACTGGTTCCCCAGCTTAAAACAATGCTCTCTCATTTAGGGACACAAGATACAGCACAGTCTTTTAGCAACAGCAGTAATCATTTGTTTTGTCTTATCTGTTCGTGGTGTCCAGGCAAATCCTCTGGTACTGTCATACGTGGAGAGGCCGTCAACCTCGATACTGGATGCAGGAGAGTAGCGACACCCCCAGCCCCCAGGCTCTAAGGAGAGAGAGTGAAATGCAAAACCTCTCTGCTCTAAATACCTGTGCATGTGATTAGAAGAGCAGGTGAGGGAGAACTAGAGCCATTGTAATCTGTGGTCTGGATTTTCCATCCAGCTGCCTGAGTTAATGTGAAGCTGTGGAACGGATCATTTTTAGCTATTCCTGCACTTTCTGCTCTAAAATGGGGCAGAAAGCTGCCTAACATCTTTGGACTATGTCACAATACATATATACAGTGGTCGACAAATCACCAAAAAATCTACTCGCCCAACAAAAAAATCTACTCGCCACCTAGTACCAAACGTGTGATGCCTGGGCCAATAGTAGCTCGCCACGATGTTAAATCCACTCGCCCGGGGCGTGCAAATGTATAGGTTTGTCGAACACTGTATTTATATATATATATATATATATATATAATCATTACCATTCTCTCGTCCGGTACAATGGAAATGTTGTATTTCTATTATTTGAGACTAGCACGTGTCTATATGAACCAGTACATTGAGTATATATATATATATATATATATATATATACTAGCTGATATACCCCGCGTTGCCCGGAGGCAGGGAGGGGGGGCGTGAAAGGCAGGAGGGGGTGTGTGTGAAAGGCAGGGGCGAGGCCGTGAAAGGCAGGGGGGGCATGAAAGGGGAGGCGGGAGCGTGAAAGGCAGTGGGGGGAGTGAAAGGCAGGGGGGGAATGAAAGGGGGGGCGGGAGCGTGAAAGGCAGGGGGGGGGTGAAAGTCAGGGTGGGTGCGTGAAAGGCAGGAGGGGGCGTGAAAGGCAGGGGGGGCGTGAAAGGCAGGGGGGGGGCGTGAAAGGCAGGGGGGGGGCGTGAAAGGCAGGGGGGCGGGCGTGAAAGGCAGGGGGGGCGGGCGTGAAAGGCAGGGGGGGCGGGCGTGAAAGGCAGGGAGGGGGCGTGAAAGGCAGGGAGGGGGCGTGAAAGGCAGGTGGGGGCGTGAAAGGCAGGTGGGGGCGTGAAAGGCAGGGGGGGGCGACACACACACACAGTGTCACACACACACAGTGTCACACACACACACACAGTGACACACACACACGTCACCTAGAGCGATACACACACGACACCTACCTCTACTTCCGGCCGCCACCATCTTCCGGGCGCCGCCAACTTAGGCGCCGCGAGGGAGGAAGGGGGTCCTTCCGGGCGCCGCCATCTTAGGCGCCGCGAGGGAGGGAGAGGGTCCTTCCGGGCGCCACCATCTTAGGCGCCGCGAGGGAGGAAGGGGCGCCGTGAGGGAGGAAGGGGGTCCGCTGCCTGTTCCCCCGCCGGAGATGGAGGTGAGCGGAGGGAGGGAGAGGTGAGCGGAGGGAGAGGTGAGTGGTGGGAGGGAGACGTGAGCGGAGGGAGGGGAGAGATGAGCGGAGGGAGGGGAGAGATCTGGAAGGGGAGAGATGAGCGCCGGGAGGGGAGAGATCCAGGAGGGGAGAGATGAGCGCCGGGAGGGGAGAGATGAGCGCCGGGAGGGGAGAGATGAGCGCCGGGAGGGGAGAGATGAGCGCCGGGAGGGGAGAGATGAGCGCCGGGAGGGGAGAGATCTGTGTGTGTGGGTGTGTGGATGTGTGGGTGTGTGTGGCGCGAGCTCAGGGGGAAGAGAGTGGCAGTTGGGTGACGTCACACCCACCAATCTGATTGGCCAGAGGCTGAGGACCAATCAGATCCACCGCAGATAGCACTAACCATTCGATTTCATAGATTAATTTTACACAAACACACATACACACACATACATACATACATACATACCAGCCTCACTCTGAGCAGCAGCAGTGCGGAAATATTCTTTTTGGAGTCTTCCCACCCGATTGGTCGACTCCACGCCACTGCCATGCGCGCCCCTAATATAGAACGGCTGGCTAACCACAGCCAATTATAAGTGCCGCGCGCGCACGGCGAAGCAAGCAAGCCTACTATATTACAGGCCTAAAGTACTACACACGCACACTCTCTTTCTCTTTGTCTCAGATGTATGTGGTAGCACAGGCAGGGCTTCTGGTTTTGTCTTTGAAATGTACTTTATTTTGCAAGTTAAGAAGAGCCCCCCCCCCCTGCTCCCTCACACAGATCCCCCCCCTGCTCCCTCACACAGATTCCCCCCCTGCTCCCTCACACAGATTCCCCCCCTGCTCCCTCACACAGATTCCCCCCCTGCTCCCTCACACAGATTCCCCCCTGCTCCCTCACACAGTGCCCCCCCCTGCTCCCTCACACAGTGCCCCCCCCTGCTCCCTCACACAGATTCCCCCCTGCTCCCTCACACAGATCCCCCCCCTGCTCCCTCACACATTGCCACCTGCTCCCTCACACAGAGCCCCCCCCTGCTCCCTCACACATTGCCACCTGCTCCCTCACACAGATCCCCCCTCTGCTCCCTCACACATTGCCACCTGCTCCCTCACACAGATCCCCCCCCTGCTCCCTCACACAGATCCCCCCCCTGCTCCCTCACACAGATCCCCCCCCTGCTCCCTCACACAGATTCCCCCCTGCTCCCTCACACAGAGCCCCCCTGCTCCCTCACACAGATCCCCCCCTGCTCCCTCACACAGATCCCCCCCCCTGCTCCCTCACACAGATTCCCCCCTGCTCCCTCACAGATCCCCCCCTGCTCCCTCACACATTGCCACCTGCTCCCCACACAGAGCCCCCCCCCTGCTCCCTCACCCATCCCCCCCCTGCTCCCTCACAGATCCCCCCTGCTCCCTCACACAGTGCCCCCTGCTCCCCACACAGTGCCCCCCCCCCTGCTCCCTCACCCATCCCCCCCCCTGCTCCCTCACAGATCCCCCCTGCTCCCTCACACAGTGCCCCCTGCTCCCTCACAGATCCCCCCCTGCTCCCTCACATAGCCCGGTGGACTGACACTGAGCAGAGCTGAGCTGCAAAGTGCTTCATCAGAACCCTGACCCTGCAGTCTGCCTGCCCCCAAATAACACTCTCACACCATGTTTGTGGGACCTGATAAAGGGGCAATAAATGGGAAAAGTGCAATAACATATCGGGAAGAAAAAGACATTATGATTGGGGTCTTTTTTTTTTATAACTTTCATTTTATTGGGTTTTGAAGACATACAGTAACATACCGTCATATCATAAGCGCCGTAAAGACAATTCTGGACATACAACATCTAACAAACAGGGGAAGAGAAAGACAAAAGACAATAGGGAGAAGAATTGGGGGGGGGGGGTGTTTGGAGGAGAGGTCGTCGAGACGCCCTTATCGTGTACCAGTGACCTAAGTTCACTCTGTGCTTTATCTGCGTAGCCACGGACAAGGGGGTTCCTGCCTACTTCAGAGTCCATCTGGGGGGGCCTACCATTGTCACCCAGTTCCTCAGTCTCTGTCCCTCTCAGCCCATCAGAGGAGAACTCACCTGATCCTATCAGAGCCAGGCAGTGGCATTGCTCACCCCCTGAATATCTGTCTGTGCCAACCAGGGAAGTCAGACCTTATGGAAATTTGGGCCAGTGTCGTTAACCAGACTCGTCAAATTTTCCATCCGGCATACAAACCAAATCCTGTTCCGAATTTTGTCTATTGAAGGAATTGCATTCTGATTTCACAATGCTGCGGTCTCGCACCTCATAGCTGTTGCAAAATGTGCAATCAATTTGTTACCCGTTCTTGATACTTTTTTTGTAGGCTTACCCAACAGGAACAGCCACGGGTCTAGCGTAATATGGAGGCCCAAGATACTCTGTAACCAATCTCTGATTTGACTCCAAACCGGCACGATTCGTGGACAGAACCACAGCACATGCACCAGATCCCCCTGTTCCCCGCACCGCCTTGGACAGAGTGGGAGATCCTGGGATAAATTTAACCTTTGGTATGAGTTCTCCTTTAATGTCGTACAGATCGAACTACTGGCAGCCGCCTTGAAAATCTCCATCCAGTCCTCGTCCTCTAGGGGCCCTGCTAAATCCGTCTCCCATTGTGTCCTGAATCAGGGTCTATGTGTTCCATCCCTGTCGGCGATGACCACCACTCTGTACAAAGCAGAAATCAGTCCCTGTGTGTCGGTGCCCCGCACAAAGAGCCACTCAAAATTGGTTAGTTGTGGTCTCACCGAGTGCTTGAGGTAAAATGCCCGGACCTGGAGGTATCTAAGAAATTCCGTGTTGGGGATGTCTTTTTCCGACTTTAATTGGTCAAATGATTTGATAGTGTTTCTTCCCTCCAGGTCTTTCAGCCTCCCAATCCCCAATTGCCACCACAGAGTAAAATTCTTGCCCTCTAGCCCCGGAGCAAAGTCTGGATTACCGTACAAAGGGGCCATTAAATTATGTTTTGAGGTCAATGAGCAATTATTTTTGGCCGCCTCCCAGACCGATAATGAGTTGAGCACTGAGGTCAGCGGCTCCTTTAAATCCTTTAATCTAGATTTTGGGTACCAAATTAAATCCCTGAGCTCCAGTGGGGCACACACCTCCCTCTCCAGTGCCACCCACCACCTCACCTCTGGATCCCTGTGCCATTGTGTAATTTGGCATAATTGCGCTGCTTTATAGTAAGATAACAAGCACGGCACTGCCAAGCCCCCAGTTTCTCCAGGTCTTTACATAATTTTCGCTTTTACCCGTGGTTGTTTGTTTTTCCAGATAAACGTTGTTATTGAGTTTTGCAACTCTTTAATATCTGATCTCACCATGGGTATCGGAAGGGTTTGGAACAGATACAATAGGTGGGGTAGAAGGTTCATCTTTACGCTATGAATTCTGCCAATCCATGAGATTCCATATGCGGACCAGTCCCTGAGTTCCTTCTTTAAGGCCCTCAACAGACTGGAACAGGTAGAAAAACGGCAGTGCACTGCCAAGAAGACCAAGAGGAGGCTCACGGTTGCAACAGCAAAAATATTTATTGCATAAAAAGATTGGACTAAATGTCCCCCCTAGCCACAGCAATAGTCCACCAACGCGTTTCGGGCTCTATGCCCTTTCTCAAGGTGTACCTTACTCTATAGGGAGCCAATATTTATACCGTAGCACCGAACGCACTACTGAATGACGTCACAGACAGACTAACCAGGGAGAGGGGCCGGCTCCAGTCACACGGATGGCCAGAACTTTGGTTCTGGAGGCAATGCTTCTCACAAGTAGGGGAACAGTGAGGAGGTGCCATATCTTGTGTTATATGTTGTACACTGTGTGTTCAATATCTTTAGTCCCAGGAAATCGCAATTACTCTCGAGTTCCCACTATATGACAGAGTCCCTCAGAACACTGTAATATAGGTCCAGTTCAATCCCACCGCTGCCACCAGTTTTATTAATGCCTGTGACGGTAGCTTTGTGAAAGGCTATTAATAATACACACCAAATATAACTGGGTAGAACTGAACGAGGCTTAGATATGATAAAATGTAATTTATTCCTTGAAAAAGGTGAACACACGAGATTATACAAATAACAGACAAAATATGGACACTCACTTAAGATGGAAATGATGAAATAGTCAGAAATCGTGACTAGCAGTTCATACAGCAATCTTGAAAATCACAAAAGACACGAAAGACAATAGCCATAGGCTGAGCCTGGTTCTTATACAATTATTTCCCATTGAACACAACCTAAACCCAGCCCCTCTCATAAATCAGTGGTGAGGTTGACAGTTTTCCACAGAGTAAAACTCCTCCCACCCAAGGACGTTTAAAAAACTGCTTTTCCTATTTGAATAACTTCGTAACTTCAGTTCAGTAATACTTACCGGCACGTGTGACGCTCCCAATGAGACTAAATATTACCGTGTAGTGCTAAAATTAGGAGTGATATTAATATCTGTCTCTTAGTACCGGCTAGACATCATGTGTCTGTAATCCTTATGTGCGAATCAGTCCCACGAATACACATACTGTATGGAGCTTTTAGCACGTTCAGCCGAGGACATCTCATCATATTCTTATATTTAATAAGGTCACTCATTCTGTAGCCCCACTCCTAAATCAGGGGCGTTTGGCCAGTCTACCAAATGGGGTGTCTGGCAGGATATTATGGTTTGTAAGTGTGAGTTATAACACTCACAAACCACTCCAGCTTCATGCAAACAGGTAGAATGGCTGAGCCTTTGATCAGGGGTCTGCTTCCTAAACATTTGGTCGCATTCCTTAGTAGGCAGGCATCTTTGAGGGTAACTTAAACAAAGGGCTATAAACACTATTCAACTATTAACCCTTGCCCTCCCGGATGGATCACATTGTTTGTGTGGTGCAATCACTGGAACACAAACAATACATTTTTACAGGGGAATAAACAGTTGGATGGGTGAAGCAAGGCAAAACCACATTACTGGATGTGGCGATGGAGGGGATTTGGCCCGGGATTAAAGGGGTTGCACCCCATTTGGCCCCCCTGACCTCACCTGGGAGTCAAAGGGTTAACTGGGCTAAGACCCAGAACTGTGATTTAACCCCTGTAATGACATGTACATGTGTATTCCCCTGTTCCCTTGTTCCCTTGCAATGTCTGGTTAATCAGTGTCTGCATCACACACACACTAGAATCCATCCAGGAGCACAAGGGTTAATGTGTCCCCAGGTATGGACAAAGCAAAGGAATGTCTCTGAAGCTATCAGGATGACAGATGGCCCTAGAGTCCCAATGGCTAGAACTTAAGTTTTGTTCAAAAGGTTTTATTACCCTCCCTGTCGGTGAGTATGGGGGAGGTGCATACCATAGCAGTTTAAGTGTCCCACTTATCACTGTCCAACACAGGTTATCTTGTCCAAGATCCGGAGGGGTAGCTGGCCTGGCATTCCATTTGCACATGTGGGGCCTCAGAAAGGAGACCCCAGAGTTCTACTGCAGATGTGCCAGCTAGCAGGGGGGCCTGTCCTAAAATGTGTTCCCCCACCAAAGATTGGCTGGAGATAATTGCAAACCAATCCCAGGGTCTTAATGTTACAGATAGAGGGACAAAGGGTTTATAACCTGCTGTTTCCCATCTATCCTTTGTCTTCATTTTTGGTCGCCATGCAATGTCTTGGGCTGATTGCTGGATGAAACTGCCAGTTCAGATGGGACTGTTTTCATTATTTTCATCTTTTACGTAAGTGTCTATATTTTGCCTGTTATTGTATAATCTGTTGTGTTCACCTTTATCAAGGAATAAATTCTATTTATCATATCTAAGTCTCGTCCCAGTTCAAACCCAGGTATATATATATATTTATATATATAGTTTTTGGTGTACAATTACAGCCTGTCGCAAGCTCTCGTGACAGGCTTGTAATTAACTGGTGGCAGCGGCGGGATTGAACTGGACCTGGATTACAGTATTCTGCGGGGTACTGTGATCCAGTGGGAACTTGATGGTAATTGCAAGTTCCTGGGACTAAAGATATTGAACACACAGTGTACAACATATAACACAAGATATGGCACCTCCTCATTGTTCCCCTACTTGTGAGAAGCATTTCCTCCAGAACCAAAGTGCCGGCCATCCGTCTGACTGGAGCCGGGCACTGAGACCGGAGGAGTGCATCAAGTCGGCGCGGGGAGCAGCAGCCAGCAAGGCTGAGAGAGAGACAGCAATCGGTGAGCATGAAACCCGGCAGGCTGAGCAAAGATCCACAGCTGCAGCTGCTGTAACCATCACACCGCCCGGAGAGCAGGGAAGGGACCCAGCTCCGGGACGGCAGAGACTTGTGGAGGGAGCGGGAGGTCTTGCACCAGGAGAGGTATTGGCCGTTGCGGCGGCCAGTCCATTTTACCCAGAATTGCTGGCCCTGATGTTTGCGCAGGGAGAGATGTCCCCAGCTGAGCGGCTCGAGCAGCTGAAGCTGGCGATGATCCGACCCACTTATCCCCTCCCAGAGCCCGGCGCTCAAGCCTCTCCGCTCTGGACTCCGTTGCCCCTTGCTGGGGTTAGTCCACCGGCGGCGGAGAAGCTCTGGAATGAGCCCGGCGCTCAGGCAACTCCGCTCTGGACTCCGTTGCCCCTTGCTGGGGTTAGTCCACTGGTGGCGGAGAAGCACCGGCAGTTGCTGCGGCACTGCCAACAAACGGGCCACAATAATGCCCAGTGCCCTGACCATGCGCGGTCAGGCGAAGAAGCCCCTCAGGGCCAACGCTCACGAGCTGCGGAAAAGATGACCCAGTTAGCGGCATCCTCTGATGGCTCCCGCCCAGCCGGGGCGACAACCCTCCGCGGGACGTCTCCTGGAGAACCTGGACGGGCTGCATCAGCAACAGCGGCGGAGAGCAGCGGCCACCCACCTGATCCCGGAGGAGAACCAGCGGCGGCGGCAGAGGCAAAGCCGCCACTCCGGCATCCTGCCGGCGGCAGTTTTATTTGGGGGGAGGGACAGGGTTTGCGGGAGGGGGTTATTTTACCAAGTTTGCATGGAGCTGTGTTCCTCCACAAAGACCTGGGACCCTTGTCCTGCACCGTTTTACCTGTACCCAACCCGGGCGCTGTTGCGGCAGTGGCCCGGTGCTGCCCAGCCCAGATGGGGCCGGCGGCGGCCGCTCCAGTCCCCCTGCAATTGGGACCAACGAAGGCGGCGGTCTCTGCGGGGACCAGCAAGGTAAGCCAGACCAAGTCGCAGACTGACTCTGACTTATGTTTCCCTATGACTGTACCCTGTTGTTTCACTCTAGGGGTGACTGGGGGGTGGCAGGAGATAGGGGCACCAGGGGAGGGGAAGGAAGGGCAGCTGGTAGGGCAGTCAGGATTCCCCATTACCTTGGCGGGGCAGCAAGGGGACTCTCAGTTAAGAGCCCCACTGTTGCAGCCTTGCTCTGGGCTGGAGGTATCAGGGGTTGTGGCAAAGTTAGACCACCCCCGGATTATCTGCCAGCCAGGAGCTAAGGTGGGTGCATCTGCACCAGCAACTCTGAGCTCACCTCCGGTAATGGGGGCACAGCTTCAGGGAGAGGGGCTAGCCCCGTTAGCACCCAGCTCTAGGGTAGGATTGCCTGGGAGAGGGTTGGGTGGGTCAGTGGGAACCGGGGAGGGAAGGCAGCGAGTGAGCCAGCCAGTTTTCCCCGTTACCCTGGCAAAGCCTCAGGGGGTGTCTCAGATCAGCAACCCCCTGTTGCAGCCTTGCTATGGGCTGGAGGTACCAGGGGTTGTGGCACAGTTAGACCACCCCCAGATTACCTGCCAGCCAAGAGCTAAGGCGGTTGCATCTGCACCAGCAACCCTGAGCTCATCCCCAGTAATGGGGAGACAGGGTCAGGGAGACGGCCTCACTCAGGTGTCCCTAGGATCCAGGTTAGGATTAGTTAGGGAGAAACGGAGTGAGGGGAGGCTGCCGGTAGGTAGCCCGCATCAGTTACCAGGGGAGGGGAAGGAAGGGCAGCTTGTAGGGCCGCCAGGCTTCCCCATTACCTGGGCAGAGCAGCAAGGGGACTCTCAGTTAAGAGCCCCACTGTTGCAGCCTTGCTATGGGCTGGAGGTACCAGGGGTTGTGGCACAGTTAGACCACCCCCAGATTACCTGCCAGCCAGGAGCTAAGGTGGGTGCATCTGGAGAGATGCCCCTGGGCTCATCCCCGGTAATGGGGAGACAGTGTCAGGGAGATGTCCTCACTCAGGTGTCCCTAGGGTCCAGGCTAGGATTAGCTAGGGAGAAGCGGAGTGAGGGGAGGCTGCAGGTAGGTAGCCAGCAGCAGATCTCAGTGAGAGAAGGAGGGCTAGTGGTAGCCAGGGAGGGAAAGCATCAGGTAGTGACGCTAGAGTTTCCCGTTACCCTGGCAGAGCCCCAGGGGGTTTCTCAGATCAGCAACCCCCTGTTGCAGCCTAGCTATGGGCTGGGGGTATCCGGGGCAGTGGCAGGCTTGTGCCACCCCAGGGATACCTGCCAGCCAAGCGCTAAGGCAGTTGCATCTGGAGAGGTGCCCCTGAGCTCATCCCTGGTAAGGGGGAGACAAGGTCAGGGAGGTAGGTGCACTCAGGTAGTTCCAGGGTCTAGGGTAGGATTGCCCAGGGAGGAGAGGAGTGCAGGTGGGCTGCAGGGAGGTAAGCAGCAGGCTGAGGTGCTGGGCCTAGGGGAGGCTAGGCAGGGAGGCACCGTGGAGCAGGGGGAGATAGGTCAGTGGGGTGTCAGGCAGCTGGCAGAAGCTAGGGATGGGCTAGGTAGGCAGAAAGTCCCTTGCTATGACGGGCCAGGAGTGACCCCCCTGACAGATTCCCCCGGGTCCCCAAAGGAAGGGCTGTGGGTAGATAGGCAGCCAGGGAGGAGAGTCAGGAGTATGGCGGAGCAGCTACAGGGTGTCACAGAGCCAGGGCAGGTAGGGTCCTTACAGAATAGTGACATAGCCCTTTCCCAGACTTGGTTGACAGGAAAGCGACGGTCTGTGCTGGATAGCTGGTCTCCTGCAGATGCAGAGACATGCCAGTCTCTGGGCAGTGTGCAGCCTGGACTGCACCGGGGCCCCTTCACCACGGACTTGGTTCCCAAGGCACTGGGTGCGGGGCAGAGGGAGGCAAAGGAGAATGCCCGGCAGCCAAGGTGGAGCCCTGCTCCCCAAGATCTGGACTTTACAATCCACTGTGGCCAGGACAATGTACTGGACAATGCCGGAGGACAATGTTGCCAGGCCAATCCCTCAGGACTTATTGAGTGCGTCAACGGCGCCAGTGGTACCCCAGGGCCTGGGGGAGGCGACTGGGGCACCAGGCTCCATTGAGCAGGGGAGGTGTGGCGATGGAGGGGATTTGGCCCGGGATTAAAGGGGTTGCACCCCATTTGGCCCCCCTGACCTCACCTGGGAGTCAAAGGGTTAACTGGGCTAAGACCCAGAACTGTGATTTAACCCCTGTAATGACATGTACATGTGTATTCCCCTGTTCCCTTGTTCCCTTGCAATGTCTGGTTAATCAGTGTCTGCATCACACACACACTAGAATCCATCCAGGAGCACAAGGGTTAATGTGTCCCCAGGTATGGACAAAGCAAAGGAATGTCTCTGAAGCTATCAGGATGACAGATGGCCCTAGAGTCCCAATGGCTAGAACTTAAGTTTTGTTCAAAAGGTTTTATTACCCTCCCTGTCGGTGAGTATGGGGGAGGTGCATACCATAGCAGTTTAAGTGTCCCACTTATCACTGTCCAACACAGGTTATCTTGTCCAAGATCCGGAGGGGTAGCTGGCCTGGCATTCCATTTGCACATGTGGGGCCTCAGAAAGGAGACCCCAGAGTTCTACTGCAGATGTGCCAGCTAGCAGGGGGGCCTGTCCTAAAATGTGTTCCCCCACCAAAGATTGGCTGGAGATAATTGCAAACCAATCCCAGGGTCTTAATGTTACAGATAGAGGGACAAAGGGTTTATAACCTGCTGTTTCCCATCTATCCTTTGTCTTCATTTTTGGTCGCCATGCAATGTCTTGGGCTGATTGCTGGATGAAACTGCCAGTTCAGATGGGACTGTTTTCATTATTTTCATCTTTTACGTAAGTGTCTATATTTTGCCTGTTATTGTATAATCTGTTGTGTTCACCTTTATCAAGGAATAAATTCTATTTATCATATCTAAGTCTCGTCCCAGTTCAAACCCAGGTATATATATATATTTATATATATAGTTTTTGGTGTACAATTACAGCCTGTCGCAAGCTCTCGTGACACTGGACCCCAGTCCAGTTAACCCCTTGCTTCCCAGGTGAGAGTAGAGGGTGGCCAAATGGGGCGTAACCCCTTTAATCCCAGGCCAAATCCCCTCTCTCTTGACAGTTGGGTAGCGAGGTAAGCGGCTTTGTAAGCGTCAAGATAATGTCATCCGCGTACAAGGTCACTTTATGTTCTTGTGTGCAGATTTGGATTCCATCTATGTCTGGATTACTAGGTATCTGTTCCGCTAGTGGTTCCATGCATAAGGTGAACAACAAGGGCGATATCGGGCATCCTTGTCTTGTACCATTTTTAATTTGAAACAGCTCTGAGGGGATGCCTTGGTGGATCACCCTTGCCGCTGGAGCCGTATATAATGCTTTTACTGCCCTTAGGATTCTGCCCTGAACCCAAATGCCCTAAGCGTGGTCTCCAGGTATGGCCAGTCAATCCTGGCGAAGGCTTTCTCCGCATCCAGGCTTAACACTAGGCCCCGGACCTCGTTGGCATTAACAAAGTCGATTATATCTACAATCCTTCTAGTATTGTCGGCCGCTTGCCTATCTCTAATAAAGCCGACCTGATCCGGGTGATCAGCCTGGGCAGGATAGCACTCAATCTGTTGACCAGTAATTTAGAGTAGATCTTAACAGCCAAATTGATCAGAGATATTGACCTATAACTTTGGCAATTTGTGAGATCTTTATCTTTCTTATGTATCAAGGAGATTGACGCCTGTAGCATCTGTTCCGTGAAGGGCTCCCCCGCTAGGACCCCATTGAATAACCTAAGCATGTGTGGGGCCAAGATCTCAATGAATTTCTTGTAATATAAGTTGGAGAACCCATCCGGTCCCAGGGCTTTAGAGGTGTCACGGGACTATAGGAGTGCTCACCTCAAACCGGACTGGACAGCTAGGCCGAGGTGGGGATACAGGAAAACCACCGCCCTACAGCCGCGTGAGCGGGTCCGTTAAGCAAAGTAGTGTGGATAGCCTGGTTCGGGGCAGGAGAGTGTAGAATCGTAGAGGTACTTGCCAGATTCGGGGTCGGAGAGATCAAGAGTAGTCGGAGTCCAAAGACAAAGTCGAGGAGAGGAGAAGGTAGGAGTCCGTAGGGCGAGCCGGGGTTCGAGGGTGCCAGAGGTCGGGAGTCCAGATTCAAGCAAGGGTCTGTAATGGAAGACAAGAGCAGACTGCGAAGTAGCTTGTAGCAAGCACAACTAGAGACTGACTATGCTCAGCAATCAGCTCAGGGCTGGTAGCACTATATACTGATAGGAGCCAATGAGAACCCCCAGCGGTGATGTCAGATGAAGGTAGAGCACTGATAGGCTGAGGCAGGATGCAGGGCAGGTGTGGGAGGAACAAGTACATTGGCGGCAGTGGAGATGTACATAGTGGCGCGTGCGCGACGCATGCGATGGAAGGGGCGAAGCGAGTCTGCCGGGATGGAAAGCCAGAACTGTAGATGCGCCCGGGGGTCTGTCCCGGCAGCGCACATGTGCAGCAGGACCTGCAGGGAGAGAGGAGAGGCCACGGGACCGGACGCCGCGCGCCCCGACGGCAGAGGTAAAAGCCGAAGCGGGCGCCGTGGGTGGCGGCATTACAGTACCCCCCCCCCCCCTTCAGGGTCAGACTTCGGACGATCCATACCAGGTTTAAGTGGAAATTTGAGATGAAATGCCCGGACCAGCCTGGGAGCATGTACCTGGACTTGCGGAATCCATGCCCTCTCTTCGGGTCCAAAACCCCTCCATTGCACCAAGTACTGGAGGCCTCCTCTTGAGATACGAGAATCCTGGATGGACTGTACCTCAAACTGTTCTTGTCCATTGACCAGTCTGGGGCGAGGTGCGCTGTGTTGGATCTGAGAATTGGGTATAAACGGTTTTAATAGAGAACAATGAAAGGTAGAGGGAATTTTCATAGTTGCAGGTAGTTTCAGTCGGTAGGTAACCAGATTAATCCTCTCCAATGTAGAGAATGGGCCGATAAATCGGGGTGCCAGCTTTGGGGATGTGACTTTTAACCGTATGTTCTTTGTGGACAGCCATACCTTCTGACCCGGGGCATAATTGGGTGGTTTCCGACGATGGCGATCAGCCTGCCTCTTCTGCATAGCCGTGGCCCGTTTGAGATTATCCTGAATCCTAGACCAGGAAGCTTGAAGATCCCGAATCCTCTCTTCTGCGGCCGGAACTCCTGTACTAGGTCGAGACTGAGGAAGGGCGGAGGGATGAAAGCCAAAATTAGAAAAGAATGGAGACTGTAGTGTGGACTCATTCCTGAGGTTATTATGAGCGAATTCTGCCCAGGGGAGTAGGTCGAGCCAATTGTCCTGAGAGTCAGATATAAAACAACGAAGGAACTGCTCCAGGGACTCGTTCGTTCAGTTTGACCATTGGTCTGTGGGTGGTATCCAGAGGAGAAGTGAAGCGCCACGTTAAGTTTCTTACAGAAGGCCCTCCAGAATCTCGAAACAAATTGCGACCCACGATCAGAGACTATGGTTTGGGGTGACCCATGGAGCCTGAAGACTTCCCTCACAAATACCTCGGCAAGTTTAGGGGCGCTGGGTAGGCCTTTGAGTGGGATAAAGTGCGCTTGTTTAGAAAAGCGGTCGACCACTACTAGTATAATATCCATACCCTTAGATTTGGGGAGATCGACAATAAAGTCCATTGAGAGATGTTCCCATGGTTGATCGGGAATGGGAAAGGGTTGCAGGAGTCCTGGAGGTTTATTCCGTGGTATCTTGTTTTGTGCACAGGTGGAACATGCAGAGACGAAATGTTGAATGTCCTGGCCACCAAAAGGTTTGTTGCAAGAGGTCGATAGACCTTTTGATCGCTGGGTGACCTGCCGTTTTGGTGGCGTACCCCCATTGCATTACCTTCTGGAGGAAGGTAGGGGGTGTGAAGAGTCGTCCAACTGGCACCCTGAGACCCTGAGGGATTTGATCTTGAACCTTGGTGATCTCCGTCAGTGCGTCAAAGGTATTGGCAGACAGGACACATTTAGGAGGAAGGATAGTCTCTTGAGGGTCTTCAGTTTTATCTTCTACAGAGAATTGACGAGACAGTGCGTCAGCTTTAATATTTTTGGAACCAGGGAGGTATGAAATAAGGAAGTTGAACTGGGTGAAGAAGAGGGACCAACGTGCCTGCCGGGCATTCCGACGGCGGGCAGTCTCAATATATAAGAGGTTTTTATAGTCCGTAAGGATGGTGACGGGGTACTCAGCGCCCTCCAGCAGGTGACGCCACTCCTCCAAGCCCATATTGATCGCGAGGAGCTCACGGTTACCCACATCATAATTCCGTTCTGCTGCAGAGAATTTTTAAGAAAAGAATGCACAGGGATGCAATCTGGCCTGTGGGTTCTTCCTTTGGGATAAGATCGCCCCTGCCCCTATGTCCGAAGCATCCACCTCGAGAGTGAAGGGTTGTGCTGGATCAGGATGCACCAAGATAGGTGCTGTGACAAAGGCTTCCTTGAGAACCTGAAAAGCCATGATGGCCTCGGGGGACCACAGTGCGGGATTGGCGCTCTTCTGAGTGAGGGCTGTAATGGGTGCGACCAACGTGGAAAAGTTCTTTATGAACCTGCAGTAATAATTAACAATTCAGAGAGAGGTGTCGGGGCCAATCCAAGACAGCTTCCATCGCGAGTCCAGTGTCCGAGATTATGTAACCCAAAAATGACGTGGATTACTGGTGGAACTGGCATTTTTCAAGTTTGGCGAACAGACGGTTCTCCCGCAACCTCTGAATAATTTGTTTGACGTGCCGAGTATGTTCCAAGGTATTCTGGGAGAATATAAGGATGTCGTCTAGGTAGACCCCCACGTGTTGATCCAGAAGATCTCTGAAGATGTCGTTAACGAAATCCTGGAAGACGGCTGGCGCGTTACAGAGACCGAAGGGCATTACGAGGTACTCATAGTGCCCATCACGCGTGTTGAAGGCCTAATCCACTCATCTCCCTTACGAATCTGAACCAGATTTTTGGCTCCCCGGAGATCCAGCTTGGAGAAGATAGTGGCGCCTTGTAACCTGTCGAAAAGTTCGGCAATCAAGGGAAGTGGATACCGATTCTTGACAGTCACCTTGTTGAGGCCACGATAATCAATGCAAGGACCAAGTGTGCCATCCTTTTTCTTTACAAAAAAGAAGCCAGCTCCTGCCGGAGAGGAAGACTTACGAATGGAGCCTCTCTGGAGGTTCTCCTGTATGTAAAGTTTCATCGCCTTGGTCTCGGAGGGGAAAAGCGGGTAGGTACAAACTCTGGGGGGAATAGCGCCAGGAAGAAGGTCGATCGGGCAATCGTAGGCGCGATGGGGTGGTAATTCCTCCGCCTGAATTTTGTCGAAGACATCTCTGAACTTCCAGTAGGTGTCCGGAAGGAGGGGATTCTTGGATTCCGGATGTGTGGCACCTACTAGGGCCTTAGGCGAATCCAGACAAATGTCTAGACACCGGTCTCTCCAGGTGATGGGTTGTGACTGGAGCCTGTCGATCTGGGGGTTATGGTGCTGGAGCCAGGGAAGACCCAATATCACGTCTACAGCCGGCGTGTGGATGGCATCCAACTGAATATGTTCGGAATGGTGACCAGTCATCTTAAGACGGAGGGGAATGGTCTGCTGTGAAATGAATGCGGGCTGCAAAGGCCTACCGTCAATGGCTTCAAGGCCCACGGGCCAATCCTTTGCTACCAGAGGAATTTGATTCTTCTCCGCAAAAGCCCGATCGACAAAGTTCCCACCAGAACTGGAGTCTAGGAAGGCCTTCGTGGTGATGTCCCCAAAGCCTCCTGATAGGGTTATAGGAAGGAGTATCTTGGATGGTAGTTTTGGAGAGGAAGGAGAGGTTACCATGCCCAGTGTAGTTCTCCCAGTACTCACTGGGGACTGGCGTTTCCCGACTAGGAAGGACAGGTACTCACCAGGTTTCCACATTTACCACAGTAAAGGCAGAGGCCCGCTCGACGCCAGCATAGACTTTATGTCAACGAAAGACGAGTCCCACCCAGCTGCATGAGTTCTTCGGAAGATACGGCGACGGACTCCCCGGGAGCTGTATATGAGAAGGAAGTGGGTTGGGTACCTTTTTGACGCTTCCCTTTCTCTGCTCTTTGCTCCTGGAGCCGCTGGTCCATACAGATACAAAGCGCGATGAGTTCCTCCAATGATGTAGGACGCTCCAGGGCTGCCAGTTTCGTCTTTGAGGGAGTTATTTAAACCCTGCTAGAACACTGCGGCGAGTGCTTCATCATTCCACCTTGTTTCTGCCGCAATAGTGCGAAATTCAAGTGCGTAGCGAGCCACAGAGCGATTTCCCTGCATTACATTGAGAGAAGATGCGGCTGTTACCCTCCTACCTGGTGTATCGAACACCCTCCGGAATTCAACACTGAATCGGTCCAGGTTGGAAGTCAGATCCAGCCGTTGCTCCCATATGGGTGTACCCCAGGCCAGGGCATCATCGGTCAACAGCGAGATAATGTACGCGACCTTGAAACGTGGAGTAGGAAAATGAGAGGGTAGAAGCTTAAATTGGATGGAACACTGCCCCAGGAAGCCACGACATGCTGAAGGATCTCCCGCATAGCGATTGGGAGTAGGTAGGCGAGGTTCAGGAGGGTGAGTTGGAGGTAACGGCGGGGAGAAGATAGGAGCAGGAGGAGCGGCAGCAGTCTCGGGAGAGGACAGAAGGGATTTGAGTTGCTCTGAAATGGTACCCAAGGAGTTTTGGAGCAGTTCCATACGCTGGTTATTTTGAGAGAGACAAGTCTCTACTTCCTTGAAAAGGGCCATCGTATTCGCTTAAGCGTCGGCCAACATCGGCGGAGTCCAGGTCTGTTGGGCTGAGCATAATGTCACGGGACTATAGGGGTGCTCACCTCAAACCCGACTGGACAGCGAGGCCGAGGTCGGGATACAGGAAAACCACCGCCCTACAGCCGCGTGAGCGGGTCCGGTAAGCAGAGTAGTGTGGATAGCCTGGTTCGGGGCAGGAGAGTGTAGAATCGTAGAGGTACTTGCCAGATTCGGGGTCGGAGAGATCAAGAGTAGTCGGAGTCCAAAGCCAAAGTCAAGGAGAGGGCGAGCAGGGGTTCGAGGGTGCCAGAGGTCGGGAGTCCAGATTCAAGCAAGGGTCTGTAACAGAAGACAAGAGCAGACTGCGAAGTAGCTTGTAGCAAGCACAACTAGAGACTGACTATGCTCAGCAATCAGCTCAGGGCTGGTATCACTATATACTGATAGGAGCCAATGAGAACCCCCAGCGGTGATGTCAGATGAAGGTAGAGCGCTGATAGGCTGAGGCAGGATGCAGGGCAGGTGTGGGAGGAACAAGTACATTGGCGGCAGTGGAGATGGACATAGTGGCGCGTGTACGTGACGCGCGCACCGCGCGCGACGGAAGGGGCGGAGCGAGTCTGCCGGGAAGGAAAGCCGGAACTGTAGACGCACGCGGGGGTCTGCCCCGGCGGCGCGCATGTGCAGCAGGACCTACAGGGAGAGAGGAGAGGCCACGGGACCAGATACCGCGCGCCCCAACGGCAGAGGTAAGAGCCGAAGTGGGCGCCGTGGGTGGCGGAATTACAAGAACCATTAGTTCTTCCAATGTGAAATCCTTCAGAAGTCTCGCGCTCTAACCTATCCCACCTCGGTATAGCCGCTTCTGTCAGGAACGTCCGCAGAATACCGCTCATCTTTGGGTTATGAGTCACCTTCTCCCCATTGTATAACTGTTCATAATAGTTTTTGAACTCTTCCACTATACGTTTGGGGTTGGGGGATGTTTCTCCTGTTTTTGTCCTAATGGTGTGTATGTTATAATTTCGTTGCCTATTCTGAATTCTGTTGGCTAGCATGGTGTCCGGCCTGTGGCTTTCTCAAAGAACTTCCTCCGTGTCCAATTTAGGTCTTTCTCGGCCCGGGAGGTGAGGAGGAGGTTAAGCTCAATCCTTACATCCTTCAACTCCTTTAAAGTATCCCTTCTACCCGATCGGCTATTGAGTGTAGAGAGCTCATGTAACCTCTTATACAGTATAACGGCGCCAATTTGGCCTCCCTTTGTTTCTTCCTGCTAGCTGCCATACTTATCAATACCACCGCATCGTGGCCTTGTGAGCCTCCCACAGTGTAGAGTGGGAATCTACACTGCCCATGTTAATTTGAAAAAACTGCCATATCTTCACTTTAACAGACTGCGCTAGGTCCGATATCTTAATCAGTGATTCATTAAGCTTCCAGTTTGCTCCTGGGCTAAGCGGTCTAATTTGTGTGCATCATAGCTCTATAGATGCATGGTCCGACCATGAAATGTCATATATTTTGGTATTGGAAATCTGTGGAACCATTCTGCTCGATACAAAGAAGTAGTCAATCCTACTGTAACTGTCGTGAGGGTGTGAGTAAAATGTGTAACTATGCTCGCTGGGGTGTTGTTCCCTCCAGATGTCTACGAAGCACCCTCTGCTGAGCCCTTCTAGCAGAGCTGAAGGGCTCGCGCGCCTGTCCCTCTGCTGCCTTGGAGACCTGTCCATCCGAGGGTCAATAACCTTGTTGAAATCTCCCGCTAAGATTAGGCTACCCTCTGCCCAACGCTGGAGCTTAAGGAAAAACGAAGCAAAGAACTGGGGTTCACTCTCGCATGGAGCATATACGCATGCTAGCGTAACTCTGCATGGCTGCAACAGCCCCACCAGAATGAGATATCTACACCCCGCGTCCTGCTTCACCTTCTCTACCTGAAAGGGAAGCCAGTTGTTAAATAGGATAGCAACCCCTTTTTTCTTTTCTTTGGCCGAGGCGAGGTAGACTGCCTCTAATTTTTGTCTAAATAACCCGGGCTATTACTTGAGCTAAAATGTGTCTCCTGGAGGAAGAGGACGTCCACCCCCCTTCGCCTGAATTCTGCGAAGGCGACTCTACGCTTCTGTGTGCTGTTAAACCCTTTAACATTTTGGGAAATAAACGTTAATGCCATATTTCTGCGTGTGGTGGACCTCTGTGTGAGCTGTGTAACCGTTTCCTACCCGGACTTTGTGGCCATGAGTGGCACCAGCTCCGTCTGTGTTGTCTCTTTGTCTTCTCTGCTCCTCCTCTGCTTCCTCTGGGGAAATCTGGGGTGGGGAACGGGGTACATATAGGGGAAAGACGAGGAAAACAAACAACATTTACACATGTACAATAAACCGTATTGGTCTCTGTAGATCTGAGGTTTGATGCCCGGGAGTACCGCCCCTTCCCTGGACCCTCCCACCTACCAGTCCAGGCCCATGGGTCATCTCGCCACCCACGGTTCCCAGGGTCTTTGGCGTGACTGCGGGCTAGACCCGCAGCCCTGCCCCTCCAGCACATGCCTACGGGTGACATTAAAGACACTCCCCCACCCACCCGCCGGCAACTTCAAAACTGTTTTATACTAACTCTCTATAGTATCTAAAATTCCTAACTCAACTTATAACCTAACCACTCTAACTGTACTGCGTTAATCAACTATATATCTTAGAGCTAACGTAACTTAATAATCTACTTTGGGGTATCCTGCACCTCTCTTCCTTGTGCGATGTCTAACTCACCATCCCCTCGCTGATGTCCCCCCCTCTAACCCTGTTCCCTTCCTCAACTCTCTTTTTCTCCCCCATCCCCCCCCCCTATCGATGCTCCCCTCTCACTGCCTCCGCCTGGGACCCCCCGGGTGAGGCGTTCTCTTCAGGCTCTAGACCCCTTGTGACATCTGTATGCTTGTCCTTCCCCCCCCTCAGCAGCCCGGATCCCCCTCTCCCCAGCGGTGGAATTCGGCGGCCCCGCAGGAGAGTGCCCCCCCCGGTCTGCTGCCCCACTTCTGGGAGACTGCTGTCGAGTCTGCCACCTCATCTGGCCCTCGCCGGACCTCCGCGAGGCCCCTCCCCCTGACGTCACCCTGGGAGTCTCAGTGAGAGGCCGTCTTCAAGCAGCGATGGGCGTTTCTGGAGGCGGGCTCAGTCGAAGCTGCGCTGCTTCGCGCCAAAACTGCCTCCGCCATGATTTCCTCCATGCCTTTCCCCCTTCTTTATGGAGTGAGTGCCTTGTCGCCATTTTGGTGCACATTGTTTGCTGCTGGCTCTCTGACCAGGACAACGCTTCCATGCAGAGCCCCGTTTCGTCTTGTGGGAGGATTGATCAGCAGCTTCTCCTCTGGCTCTTCCTTCCCAACAGCATGGATTTAACAGTTCTCAAACATTGTACAACGAACCAGAGGTACTGACCTGTTGCAGGGTACATGCAACCACACGCGGGTTTTCTTGATAAGGCTTTTTATGGAGCCTCAAAATATGGCACACAAAAATAACAAGAGCTTTTCTTCAGCATATATAAAGTAAGCAGTATAAGTCCTGAGCGGGCTTTTTCCTTTCTGTTCAAACTCCACAGAAACAATTTAGCATCAAAATAAAACTGTCCCAGAAAACAGAACTTAAATCAAGCTGTTCTCCCTCCAGAGTTTGTGTATCTCCATGCTTCAGACAGCCTGCATGTGTGTACAGCCTCTGGGTTATAAAGCTCCTTGATGAGGCAGCTGGGATCAGCCTAATTAACCAGACCTCTCAGCTGAAAGTTAACCTCGTCACTGCTGCACTGCCGACCTACACATAGGTATGCCAGGCATGGGGCTGGTAACGTTTATTCACCCTTTCACATGGGCCTTTAAGGCTTAATTGGCACGCAGGGCCCATTCCTCCTCCTTCAGCTTCGCGGCCGGCATGCCCACTGTCTCCCAGTCTGTGGATCTTGGAGGACGTGTCTCTGGGCAAGTAACTTTTTCAGATACTCCAAGCTTTTTGAGAAACGATGTCCCCTCCGAGAGGTGTTTCAGAGCCGTTCCTCACCACCACTAGGCCGAATGGAAAGGTTAACCTGTACCTAATGTCCTTATCCCTCAGTAGCTTGGTAATAGGCTGCAGGGCCCTCCTTCTCGCCAAGGTTATTGGAGATATGTCCTGAAATATAGCCATATTTATTCCCTCATAGGATACATGGGGGGTTGCTTTGGTTATCTTGCAAATCTCCTCCATAGTTTTATAATGGTGGAGACGGAGGATCACGTAGTGCGGGGGGTTGTTGGGCAGCGGCCGGGACCGCAGGGCACGATGGCACCGGTCCATGATCAGTTCTGTCTCTGACTTGCCCGGCATTATGGAGTTCATCTACCGGCTGATCAATTCCTCCGGGTGCTGGATTTCTTCTGGGATCCCCCTTATGCGCAGGTTGTTGCGCCGGACCCGGTTCTCACTATCTTCGTGTTGTTCCTCCAGCTCGGCCACTCTTTTTTCAAGTGCACCCATCCTAGTACTGGCCTCCCGTTAGCATTTTGTGCTTGCCTCCATCTGTTCCTCTAGTTCATTTGTTCGGGTGCCAATGCTCAGTATGTCCCTCCGTAGGTTTTCATCTCCCCCCCCTAAAAAAGGTCTTGATGTCTCCCAAGAGCTGAGCTATCTCCCTCTTGATGGTTCCTGGTTGCTCCACTACAGCCCCCTCCATCTCCGGCATGGAGTCTGTGTCCGAGACCGCCATATTCTCCTCCTCCCGTGCCTTGCATGCCCCTGCGAAATACGAGCGAACATCCACCTTCTGTTATTTTATCGCCGTGTTGTCGCCATCTCTACTCGTTCTGTAACTTCTCCTGGCCTGCCAACTATATTTTAACTTCAGCTGAGTTTGAAAATTCTCAGTTTTATTGTTTCATGTGCCGGCGGGTAGCGGAGATGGAGACAAAGTTTGAATGCCTACAGATCTCATTACTGATCTAACCAAAGCCTACTCTGACCACACCATCTGTTCTGACCATAAGACTGACATGTATCTATAGGAATACAGGAAGTCCTCGTTATCCAACGCGTCACTTTACATCGAATGGCATAACCAACGCGTTACAATGCAACCCTAAGGGCCATTTTTCGACGCCGGAATGCGTTATCCAACACCTGAATGCGTTATCCAACGCTCACCACCACTGATTAACTTGGAACTCAGCGCTTTTTCTGGTAATGTACAGGTTAATAAAGGCTTCAATCAGACTTAGAACTTTGCAACTAATATTGACAGATTTACTATAAATCATTCTTCCTGTTATTACACAGGTTATTAAGAATTTATATTAGCGTTAGGGACCCCTGAATTGTGGTCTGCCGTGACGTTGGCTCAGGGGCTTACAACAATTTTGGCCAAAAATGTCAAACTAAAAGACCATTTTACTTAATAGTTATTTATACATATATTTAGGCACTGTACCGTGTATGAGTTTCACTGGATGTGCTAAAACTGAGCTTTGTCTGTGTTTTATGTTCTGTCTCTGGTTTTAAATATATATTGCCATGCTCAGTAGCACTCCTCTGTGACACTCATATGCTTATATATATGTTGTGGTTATTTTGTGGGTTCAATAGGAGCTTGTTAGGTGTCCATTATATTTTACAATTGTGTTTCAGCTAGTCCTGGCTGATTGGAGGGTGGCAACCTCCTACTTAATTTAAGCTCACCCCCTCCCACATTTTAATGGTTAAGGGCTCACTCCATAGCATCTTCCACACAGGGGAACTTGTTTGCTTGCAGGATGGTTGTGACAACTCTAATATAGAGTGCTTTTCCTGGTAATGTACAGGTTAATAAAGGCTTCAATCAGACTTAGAACTTTGCAACTAATAGTGACAGATTTACTATAAATCATTCTTCCTATTATTACACAGGTTATTAAGAATTTATATTAGCGTTAGGGACCCCTGAATTGTTTCTTTTAATGACGTCATCTTAAAGGCAATTGAAGCAAAGCCATTCTGATTGGCTGTGCTTTCATTGCCTTTAAGTGACGTCATCATTTTTATTTTTGTCGGCCAAAACACATGGTTTTCACGGCCCAATCAGGACCGTGGGAACCATGACGAAAAATGTGACGTCATAGGCCTTTAAAAGCCTATGTCGTCTCATTTTGAAGCCAGACGCCGCGGAGGAAGGACCTCCGGAGAAGAAAGAAGACCGGGGCGTGGCCGCAGACGGGGAGAAGACCCCGCCCCGCCCGGAAGGAGATAGAAGAAAGAAGAATACAGATGAAGATGGATTACAAATAGAAGACCCGTGGATTGATTTGGATTTTTAGTTTAATGTTTATTTTTTTATGGTTTATTATTTTATGGGTTCCTGTGCCTGGTGGATTGGTTCGTGAGTAAGCTGCGCAACGGGAATCGGTGGGGGCAAGTAATGGTAAGTGAACTAAAGAAATGTATTTTATTTAACTTGTTAATTTTTTCAAAAGGTTTTTTAACATGTGTATTTTTTTTTTTGTGTTTTATCATTTCTTGCCACTGTATGTATGTATATATGTCTAGAGAGATATATACAAACAGGGTAAGAAATGATGTTGTTTTAAAAGCTTGATTTGATGTGTTTTAAATTAATTTGTCTATGCTGCTATGCTTTATTGTGAGTTTAAAGTATTTTAAAATGAGATAGATGTAATCCTTGGTATTGTATTGTGTGTTTGAGGGAGGTCAGGGATAGCCTTGGTTTTAAAGGTTGTATTCTGGTCGGTACTTATATTTTTTCACAGGCTAAACTGTTCTGCTCCAGGCGTGAATTAGTTAATTGTTTCATTGTTCGGGATGGAGTGTGAATTGTTTAGGGATGTAAATAATGATTGCTAATTGATTTTTGTTTACTTGGTTGATGCATTTGCAGAATGTATATGGTGCATAGATTTTATGCATCATTTATACAATGTAAATGCAATGTATTGATTGGAATGTGAGGTGTTTCATTGGCTTTTCATTGGTTTGTGATGATTTAGATTGAAAGATCAGTTAGGATTATTAAAGGAAATTGATTTTAATGTAGTGTGTCTATGGAGAAGTGTTATTTATAGTACAGTATGGTTTTGATAACCCTTCTACATTTATTTGTATATTGGTTCATCATGTGTGTGTATATACTGTATCTCTCTCTCTCTCTCTCTCTCTCTCTCTCTCTCTGTCTCTGTCTGTCTCTCTCTCTCTCTCTCTCTCTCTCTCTCTCTCTGTCTCTGTGTCTGTTTCTGTCTGTCTGTCTCTGTCTGTCTGTCTGTCTCTGTCTGTCTGTCTCTGTCTCTCTGTCTGTCTGTCTGTCTGTGTATATAGTTGCATGATGAAGCCACTGTACAAATTCATGGGTGAAGGGTGGGTATCGGGCCAGTGTGGCTTAACCCCTTAATCACATTTGCGGTTATTATCTGATAAGGTGTTTAAGGGGTTAATTGATATCTGAATGTACTTGCAATGTATTGGCTTTGTATTTGCTATGTATGTTGTGGGCAAGACAAGGATGTTGCTGGCGACCGACACTTCGTATTGATGAGGTCAGTAGTACTTTATTTATTTGAATATGCTAGTTAATGTTTTTAATAATGGGCAATTAATCTATTATCCATATCTGGATAATACTTATTTTGCACATTATTGTACTGTAGGTGTTGGGGCGCAGGGTGTATGTATTGAATGTATAGGCCAGGTTTATTTTTTTTACATTCAGGGTTGGTTCCGTGGTTCTGCGTGGGACCTCTGGAGACCACCTGTGGATTGCCTCGGGTATCCCACGGGTATCAGGCTGGAGGTTCCACGGGTGACACATGCGGGGATGAAGCGGTGGTCTCACATCTGTGGGGGCACCGCCGACCCGTAGTCTGCGGGGATGAAGATGTGTGGTCCCACTCCTGTGGGGGCACCGCGGACCTGTAGTGAGCACTCGTGAGTTCCCCAGACCCCCGAGGGAACCACCCGAGGCCCCGCAGACACCTGTGGGTCTGACCCGGGGCTCCCAGACATCCGCGGGCTTACCGTGGGGACCCAATTGTGGCCCACGGTGACCCAAGGAGACCACCTGGGGGCCATGGTGCTGGCGGGACCCACCAGCAGGCCTCCAGAACCTGTGTAAAAAGGGCTGCTGGTAAACTGTAGGTCTGTCCAGGTGCCCCGCCAGCCCACCGGGGACTCGCGTGGGGCTGCGTTATGAACCCTGTATGTAAAAGAATAAATCTTGTATTTATGGGGGGGGCACAGGGGGTGGGTAATGTATTTAATAAATAGAATGATGTTTATTGTGGGGCACTGTATTGTTTTTATTGTGGGTACTGGGGGTGGGGGGGGGTGTTTCCCCAACGGTATGTGGGTAGGCCTCCATTGTGGGTACTGGGTGGTTAGGCCTCACGGGGGAGCGGGGTTAGTGTGGGGAGGGTATGTAGGCATCCCGAGTGGTGGGTGAGGGTGGGTTAATCCCTTAATGACTGTAGCGGTTAATAACCGCTATGGTGATTAAGGGGTTAGGGGACATTACTTTGTATGTTTTAATTTTTGTCTCTTTTTTGCAGCAGCGGAGGGGCCATGTGCAGGTGGGTAGTGGGTAGTGGGTAGTGGGTGTGGGTGTGGTTATTTACACGGGATCCCACTCCCCACATTTACATACAGTACACTGCACTCACAGAAACACAGGCCAGGGAGATTTAACTGACACAATAGGGGTAGGGGGGCTTACACAGATTAGTCAAAGCAGTAAAGTTTAGCAGACACAATAGGGGGAGGGTTTTTTACATAGATTACAGTGAAGGCAGGGAGGTTTAAAACACACAATAGGGGGAGGGTTTTTTACATAGATTACAGTGAAGGCAGAGAGGTTTAACACACACAATAAGGGGAGGCGGTTTTACATAGATTACAGTGAAGGCAGGGAGGTTTAACACACACATTAAAAATATGTATGTAATGTATTTATTGTTTATTCTGCCTTAACCCTTCATTGCCTTAGCGGCTATACGCTATGGTAATGGAGCAGCATTTCTGTATTTTTAATAATATTGTACAGGAGCAGGGGGTTCCATGAGCATTAATTTCTGGCTCAGTGAACCCCCTGCTCACTGTACAATATTATTAAAAATACAGAAATGTTGCTTCGTTACCATAGCACATAGCCGCTAAGGTAAAGAACGATTCTTTATTGATGTGTGTGTTTTATTTATACTGTAGATGTGCAGAGGTTCTCTGTAGCAGAAACGCTGTGGTTTTAGGTCCGGGGGCCCCCTGCTCCCCGAGATACAGGCCCTTTTAGGGGGTGCCGATATCCCTCTGCTTGCTTTACAGGCCGCGGTCACGTGATCGGGACCTTTAAATGCAGAGGGATACCGGCACCTCATAAAGGGGGCTGTATCTCGGGGAGCAGGGGGTCCCCCGATCTGACACCAACGCGGTTCAGCTCCGGAGACCACCTGCACATCTACACTATAAAAGAAATGTATTTCAAATGTATTTATTTATATTCATTTATTTATTTATTTAGATTTATTTATTTATTTTTTGGGCGGCTGCTGTGTGGGAGTTTTTTTTATTGTGGGTAGCGGGGGTGGGTGAAGGGGGTATTAGCCCCAACAGTGGTTGTTTAGGGCTTGCGGGGGGTAGCGGGAGGGGTTAACCACTTCATGACCGTAGCGGTATTAACTGCTACGGTCGTGAAGGGGTTAAGTGCACCCGCAACCCCCCCGCAAGTCCTAAACTCACACCAAGGGCCAGATACCCCCTTCACCCACCCCCACTACCCACAATAAAGCGGGCACGGTGGGTTAACCCCTTCATTGCCTTAGCGGCTATACGCTATGGTAATGAAGCAGCATTTCTGTATTTTTAATAATATTGTGCAGGAGCAGGGGGTTCCCTGAGCATTCATTTCTGGCTCAGGGAACCCCCTGCTCACTGTACAATATTATTAAAAATACAGAAATGCTGCTTCGTTACCGTAGCACATAGCCGCTAAGGTAAGGTATGAGTTTTTATTTATATATGTGTTTTTTTTATACTGTACATGTGCAGAGGGTCTCCGGAGCAGAAACGTTTTGGTTTTAGGTCCGGGGACCCCCTGCTCCCCGAGATACAGGCCCCTTTAGGGGGTGCCGGTATCCCTCTGCTTGGTTTACAGGCCGCGGTCACGTGATCGGGACCTTTAGACGCAGAGGGATACCGGCACCTCATAAAGGGGGCTGTATCTCGGGGAGCAGGGGGTCCCCGACCTGAAACCAACGTGGTTCAGCTCCGGAGACCCCCTGCACATCTACACTATAAATAAAAATGTATTTTAAATAATTTTTAATGTGCCGATGTTTGCGCAGAGAGAGCAGCGGATCTCTCTCTGCTGCAAACACATCTCGCCTCCGCCGGCCCATAGTATCATTGATGTGCATATATACAGTACTGTATGTGTACAGTACTGTATGTTAGGGGTTATAGGTGTTGTTGTTATACAGTATATATATATATATATATATATATATATATATATATATATACATACTGCATTACAATTCATGATTTTATGCCATCTGGCCGACACGCGAAGCATTGCAGCCTATTAAATCCTGAACCCTTATAAATTAACACATCAGCCGCGCGTCAGCCGGGCATGACCCCTGGCTGGGAACGCGGCATGCTCCAGGTGAACAGTGTCGCATTCCAGGTACCTGCCAGGTACAAACCGGTGATTTGTTAGAATAAAGTCTGCCGCAGCAAAATGAAAAATATGTGCTATGCAAATTGCATGGAAAAAGATGCCAAAAGACAAGCGAGTTCAGCTAAATAATTAGAAGGTTTGTTGTTGTTTAAAAAAAGAAAAGTGTAACAATGAAAAATGTGAAAACAATAGTAAAATCAATCATCTATATGGTACATAGACCTATATAGGCGAAAGAGCCCGGTGAGTTGAATACCAAACAGTATAAAATAGTATATTATGTAGACTGTAAGGGTGCTGGCTATTTTTAGCAAAAAAAGTAGCACTGACAACCAATATGTAAACGATGAGACTACTTAAAGCTACAAGAAAAATAGCACATGTGGGAGCAAGGAAACCTCACAAAGTCCTGTATATTGTATCCATATTGTAATATGTCTGGATAAACAGTTGCTGTAGTGTAACAGGTGAAAGAACAAGTAAAACGCGGGATCCATATTGAGTAAAGAGGTATAGACAAGAAGGGTAAGGGAGAATGGACAATCTGATGAGAACTAATATACAGTACAGAGAATGAGCAGTTTACCTCTTTATCCCAGATCTATGGTTAAGTTCTCTGTCTGTCGTTTCCATATCCCGTTGCAGTCTACTGCAATTAGAGAAAGTGCCGTCCTCTTCTGTTGTGGAGCTATGGAGTTCCTGAGTGCCGAGGCTGGTAAAACTACCTTCAAGCTCCGGTCCGTCCGGGAACACTCCGAAAGTCACTCCGGTCTCTTGGTTCCACGTGGAGACGGTTGTAGTATATTGGCGTTCTCCCGTGATGCTGTGTAGGGATCTGGCGATGCAAACCTGTACTGCAACTTTGCGTTACTCCAGTCAGCGGAAAGGCTGGACTCATTTAATATCCTTTAGTCCATTTATTACAATTGAACCTATACTTGGGTACATTCATTTGTTTGTAGAAATTTAATCAACTATGTGATATTGCTGAAAATCTTCTTGTCTGTTTACTTAATTTTTCTTTACATATACATACAGTTATGTGGGAAAAAAAAGTACACCCTCTTTGAATTCTATGGTTTTACATATCAGGACATAACAATCATCTGTTCCTTAGCAGGTCTAAATATTAGGTAAATACAACCTCAGATGAACAACAACACATGACATATTACACCGTGTCATGATTTATTTAACAAAAATAAAGCCAAAATGGAGAAGCTATGTGTGAAAAACTAAGTACACCCTTACTGCTTCCATAGGAATTAAGATGCTAAGTAGCAGACAGGTGCTGCTAATCAAATGCCCTTGATTAATTGATCATCAGCAAGTCTGACCACCTCTATAAAAGCCGAAGTTTTAGCAGCTTACTGGTCTGGAGCACTCGTGTGTGTTAACACAATGCCAAGGTTGAAAGACATCAGCAATGATCTTAGAGAAGCAATTGTTGCTGCCCATCAATCTGGGAAAGGTTATAAGTGTTAGGAATCCGACTTCTTGGCGCCGTCAGCGCAACACACAGTCAACCCTCAGGGAGACTAAGGGCACGCAGCGCAACTCCCGCCTACCTGCTTCCACATCCGCAGGCCATCGGGGTCTCCATCGCCACAGGGTTGCTCCTTCCAGCGGGGCTACCGCTCCCCCACCTTCTCAGTGGGAGGCGCAGGCCCTCCTTCCCGCTTGCACACGTGCGTCCCCATCCGACGCTTGACGCATGCACACGCAACTTACAGAGCACGCGACCAGCAGCCGTTCTTCAGTTACTACCCCTGCAGTAAGGCTCCAATCCTATACACCGCGCGGGCTCACTCAGAGTGCTACCAGTGCTCACCTGGGCTGTATCATCCCCACCAATCCTGGAAGGCTCCCTGCAGTCCTCCTCTTCCGCCTCCATCCCTGATTCGCCAGCCCAGCTTTATCATGCCTCTCTGGGCTCTTACTCATCGCTCAACATGGTCTCTGTATGGAAGTTACCTTGTGTTCTCTTGGTGATTCTACAGGTTCTGACGCGGCTCGTACGACTACCCCCTTTGGCTCCTGACCTGAGCTCTCCTCTGACTACGTATACTCTGGCATCCCACGATCACGGCTTGGACTTCGACCCTCCTTATCTCTCCACTCCCTGACCTCGGCAAGGCAACTACTATTCTACTACTACACCAGGTACGGGCAAGTATTGTCTACCTTAGCGATGCGCAAACTGTGGGGCAAGACCCCCAGGGGGGGTGCGAGACTGCCGACGGGGGGCGCGGGGTTTACAGAGGCCCCACGCGCTTCCCGAAGGCACTTAAATTAAGTGCCGGGGGAGTTGCAGGGCCTCTGTAAACCTAACTTACCGTGGCTCCGGCGGCTTCCTCCCTGCGTTGCCATGGCAACGCGGCGTCAAAATGACCGGAGCGCAGGTAAGTTGGGGTTGGGGGGGGGGGGGCGCGGGAGTGAGGGGACAGCCGGCAGGGGGCACAGGGAAAAAATTTGCGCCCCCCTGGTCTACCTTACATACATCTGGCCTGGCAACGCTAAACATCACACTCCAGTCATGCTCCCTTTGATGCGGGTGCGTGTATTCCTACTTTCCCCCTCAGCACAGGGGACGGGTCTGGTCTGTGGGCAGCACTGGCGTAACATTATGTCGAGCCCACAAAGACGCAGATCAGACTGAACTAAGGCAGTTTCTCGCTAACCTGCTTCAGCAAAACCAGGCCATGGCGGATCAAATTGTGGAATTAACGCGTCAGCTAGTCATGCTCTCGGCCCGAGTACCAGAGGTTCCCGCCCCTGGTGTTATCCCCCAGATTGCAAGCGTGGCAGGTACTAACAGCTCTGACGTGAAAATTCCACCCCCCAAGCCTTACGCAGGCGAACCGCAAGAATGTAGGGGCTTCCTCAACCAGAGTGACGTGCAGTTCGAAATGGCCCCCCACCACTTCGACACTGGATGTAAGAAGGTAGCCTACATCTATAATCTACTGACGGCAGTGCCCTGGCTTGGGCCTCTCCAGTCTGGGAGCAGCGTTCTGATCTTACCCAGGATTATCAGGCTTTCAAGGCCGAGTTCCAGCAAGTGTTCGATTCCCCCACACGCCGGGTGATGGCATCTGTTGCTCTCCTTCAGATCACTCAAGGTCGACAAATGGTGACGCAGTATGCCGTGGAGTTTCGAACCCTCGCAGCCAAGACTAACTGGGGACAGGAGGCTCTCGTCTCAGTATTTTGGCAAGGCCTGGCGGATCCCATCAAGGATGAACTCGCTCATCAACCCAGGCCAGATCAATTGGAGGTTCTCATCAAACTAGCAGTCCGAGTGGATCAACGCATCCAAGTACGCAGCTTCGAGCATCAGGGCTCTCGCTTTTTAAACTGTCAAACTCCCTTCCCCAGCACTCTTGCGGTTACAAGTTCTTCCACTCCTCTTCATCCCCCCTTGGAGCTACCTGAGCCGATGCAACTGGGGGTACATCCGCACACCCATACGACAATTCCGTCACGCCGGGGGATTGTGTTTCTACTGCGGATTCGCTGAGCACCTAGATCGGGAATGTCCTTTGCGCCCAGGAAACAGGAACACCCAGTGAGTATGGAGGGGCTCTCTCTGGGTGTCATTTCTCCTCGTGCCCTCCATAAGGGAGAATTTTCTAAGAAACTCACCATACCTGTCTCTCTTACAGGCTGTAAGTTTCATACGTCTACCTACTTCTACGTTCATTGACTCTGGAGCAGGAGGAAACTTTGTGGATCTCGAATTCGCCAGGTTAAACCAGATACCGCTCGTAAAAAAAACAAACCCCATCGCACTGGTCAGTATCGACGGACTTCCCCTTACCCCAGCATACATCTCCTTAGAGACGGCCCCTCTCCTCCTGACCTTACACTCCCACAAGGAGACCTTAGTCCTCAATGCCATCCATGCTCCTGGAACACCCGTGTCCCTTGGGCTCCCATGGTTGCAGCTAAACAATCCACTGATTGATTGGACTTCCTCTTGTCCCATCACTTGGAAAACGAGGTCGGGCGAAGCATCCCAACTTTTGGCCAATACCACCGTCCCTGAGATTACCCTTCCCCCTGTCTATCACCAATTTCGGGACGTTTTCAATAAGGTCCAGTCGGATCTTTTGCCACCTCACAGGACCTATGATTGTCCGATAGATCTTGTTCCAGGTTATAGCTGGCCTAAGTCCAAGACCTACCCCTTGTCACTACCAGAGTCTCAGGCCATGGATGAATATATCCAGGAAAACCTTAAGAAATGTTTAATTCGCCCTTCCAACTCCCCAGCAGGGGCTGGCTTTTTCTTCGTGAAGAAAAAAGATGTGACTTTAAGACTGTGCATTGACTACAGGGGTTTGAACCGCATCACCATTAAGAATCGTTACCCCCTTCTCCTTATTACCGAACTATTCAACAAATTACAGGGTGCCAAGATTTTTTCCAAGGCTTTCTTTTACCCTTGCCAGTTCCCGATCGCCCTTGGTTCCATATTTCGATGGATTTCATCGTGGAGTTGCTGAAGTGCAGAGGAATGAACACAATCTTGGTGGTCGTGGATAGATTCTTTAAGATGGCTCATTTTATCCCACTCAAGGGACTGCCCACCTCTCCCACCCTTGCAGATATCTTTACGGATAAAAAAATTCGGATTCATGGGATCCCTTCCTCTATCGTTTCCGACAGAGGGTCCCAGTTTGTGTCCAAGTTTTGGAGAACTTTCACCAAGAGATTGGGCAAATCTTCCTCATTCTTGTCTGCATATCATCCACAGTCCAATGGCCAGATGGAGAGGATCAACCAGTCTCTGAAGAAGTACCTAAGATGCTTTATATCTGATTCCCAGGATGATTGGTCTCAACTCCTTCCTTGGGCGGAGTACGCTGTCAATTCTGCCAAGAATGAATCCACCCGTGAGTCGCCTTTTTTTTTTTTTTTAATACATTATGGGTTTCACCCTCCCTGTTTGCCCATCTCCAACATTCCTTCTGGGGTACCGGCCGTAGACGAAAGCATTTCTTTTCTCCAAACAGCATGGTCCAGGATTCAGACTACTCTTCTCGACTCCACCCACAGAGCTTAACTTCAGGCCGATCGTCGCCGTTGCCGATCGTCGCCCAGGTACAGGCCAGGGGATTTGGTATGGCTCTCCGCTAAAAATATCCACTTAAAGGTACCATCCCCGAAATTGGCACCTAAATTCCTGGGTCCTTTTCCAATTTCGCAACAGATCAATCCTGTGGCATTTCGTCTCCAGCTACAGTACCACACAGTATGAAGATTCCCAATGTTATCCATGTTTCTCTTCTCAAGCCATCCATCACCAGTCACTTCTTCCTGGACCAGACTCGCAAACCGGATCCAGTCACCATCCAAAATAATGAAGAGTATGAGGTTCACTCTCTATTGGATTCCCGCGTGTCCAGGGACCAACTCCAGTTTCTGGTGCAATGGAAGGGTTTTGGACCCGAGGAGAGGTCTTGGGTTCCTTTGAAGGACATTCACGCCCCGGGTCATCTTAGAGCTTTCAGGAGGAAGTTTCCGGAGAAACCATTTAAGGACCGTCCGGAGGCCGTTCCTGAAGAGGGGGGTACTGTTAGGAATCCGACTTCTCAGCGCCGTCAGTGCAACACATAGTCAACCCTAAGGGAGACTCAAGGCGCGCAGCGCAACTCCTGCCTACCTGCTTCTACATCCGCGGGCCATCGGTGTCTCCGTCACCACAGGGTTGCTCCCTCCAGCGGGGCTCTCGCTCCCCCACCTTCTCAGTGGGAGGCGCAGGCCCTCTGTCCCGCACGCACACGTGCGTCCCCCTCCGACGCTGAACGCATGCACACGCAACTTACAGAGCACGCGCCCAGCAGCCATTCTTCAGCTACTACCCCTGCAGTAAGGCTCTGCCCCCATACACCGTGCGGGCTCACTCAGAGTTCTACCAGTGCTCACCTGGGCTGTATCGTCAACACCAATACTGGAAGGCTCCCTGCAGTCCTCCTCTTCCACCTCCATCCCTAATTGGCCAGCCCAGCTTTATCATGCCTCTCTGGGCTCTCACTCATTGCTCGACATAGTCTCTGTATGGAAGTTACCTTGTGTTCTCTTGGTGATTCTACAGGTTCTGACGCGGCTCGTACGACTACCCCATTTGGCTCCCGACCTCGGCTCTCCTCTGACTACGTATACTCTGGCATCCCACGATCACGGCTTGGACTTCGACCCTCCTCATCTCCCCACTCCCTGACCTCGGCAAGGCAACTACTATTCTACTACTACACCCGGTACCGGCAAGTATTGTCCACCTTACATACATCTGGCCTGGCAACGCTAAACACCACACTCCGGACACGCTCCCTTTGCTGCGTGTATTCCTACTTTCCCCCTCAGCACAGGGGACGGGTCTGGTCTGCGGGCAGCACCGGCGTAACAATAGGGCAATTTCCAAACAATTTAAAGTCCACCATTCTACAGTGAGAAAGATTATTCAAAAGTGGAAAACATTCAAGACAGTTGCCAATCTTCCCATGATGTCCAAGCACATTCACCCCAAGGTCAGGCCGTGCAATGCTCAGAGAAATTGCAAAAAAACAAAGAGATTCATCTCAGACTCTATATGCCTCAGTTAGCATGTTAAATGTTAAAGTTCATGAGAGTACAATTAGAAAAAGACTGAACAAGTATGGTTTGTTTGGAAGGGTTGCCAGGAGAAAGCCTCTTCTCTCTAAAAAGAACATGGCAGCACGGCTTAGGTTTGCAAAGTTGCATCTGAATAAACCACAAGACTTCTGGAACAATGTCCTTTGTACAGACGAGATCAAAGTGGAGATGTTTGGCCATAATGCACAGCGCCACGTTTGGCGAAAACCAAACACAGCATATCAGCACAAACACCTCATACCAACTGTCAAGCACGGTGGTGGAGGGGGGATGATTTGGGCTTGTTTTGCAGCCACAAGACCTGGGAACCTTACAGTCATTGAGTCGACCATGATCTCCTCTGTATACCAAAGTATTCTAGAGTCAAATGTGAGGCCATCTGTCAGACAGCTAAAGCTTGGCCGAAATTCGGTCATGCAACAGGACAATGATCCCAAGCACACCAGCAAATCTACAACAGAATGGCTGAAAAAGAAAAGAATCAAGGTATTGCAATGGCCCAGACAAAGTCCAGACCTCAACTCGATTGAAATGCTGTGGCAGGACCTTAAGAGAGCTGTGCATAAACAAATTCCCACAAACCTCAATGAACTGAAGCAACGTTGTAAAGAAGAGTCGGTCAAAATTCTTCCACAATGATGTGAAACTGATAAAGTCATACAGAAAAAAATTACTTCAAGTTATTGCTGCTGAAGGTGGTTCTACTGTGAGCATTCGCCAACCTGGCGGTCGCAGACTGTCTCCTCACCTCAATAATACTCCCGTGACTGGCACTCTGGATACGCTGTCTCGTGGCCCCGTTATGCTTGCACGAATCTTGCATGGCTTGATCGTCTGCCCGCAGGTTCCGTCTCTGCCGTTCCCGCTCTGACGTACGACTGGTGCGCTCGTCCAGGCTCCAAGCTCCACCCCCGCTCTAATGATGGACAGGGCTGGCATGGGAGAGACGCGCGTCTCCGGCTCCGACCCCTTATCTCCGTGACACGCGCAGGTCAGCGCACGATCAGTTCCGCCCCCATTCACTCTAATGATATACAGGACCAGCGTGGGAGTGCCGCACACCTCAGGCCCTGCCCCCTGACTTCCGTGATGGGCACGATCGGTTTCCCCCCCCCATCCCTGATTAGGCTGCATCATAGGGCACACCTCTGTGCACCAGCAGCCTATAGGAGTCTACTACCTAGTTCCGTCCTGGCTGGCTATTTGATGTTCTTCCTTTATATACCTTCCTGCTGCATACACTCTTTGCAGAGCATAGTCTAGTGTGACACCATGCCTTGCTGCATTCCAGTACCTGTGACCTTGCCTGTTGAACTCTTGTTGCCTGACCCTGCATCTCTCTTGGAGTTTGCACCTCTCCTCTCCTGATCCGGCTATGAATGACCATTCTCCTGGTCTCTTGTGGTGAGCTACGTATCACATCTACAAGCTATTGAATCATAAGGTATACTTAGTTTTTCACACATGGCTTCTCTATTTTGGCTTTATTTAAATAAATAAATAAATAGATAAATAAATCATGACAGTGTAATATGTCATGTATTGTTGTTCATCTGAGGTTGTATTTATAGCAGGGCCCCTGGTATACGGCGGGTTCCGTTCCAGAGGCCCGCCGTATACTGAAAATCGCCGGAAAGCGGATCCGGCGATTTTCACTTCTGCGCATGCGCAAACCGGGATTTTTGCCGTTCTGCGCATGTGCAACCTATGGTATGCACGCGCAACGTGCAGTCTGCGCGTGTGCACCGGGCGCATCCACCTGTTCTGCACATGAGCGAGTTACAAATCAAGATGGCGGCCCCCTTCTCGGTGCCGCCGTATTAGCGTATCGCAGAGAAGCGGGGCCCTGCTGTACCTAATTTTTAGACCTACTAAGAAACAGATGATTGTTATTATGTCCTGATATGTAAAACCATACAATTCAAAGAGGCTGTACTTTCTTTTTCACACAACTGTATATACAATGAGACATAAAATTAGATTTCATTAAATCAAGCGACAACCTAGTGACAATGTGATATGCCATATGCTGCATTGATTGATGCCATAACATGTTTAATGTACTCAAGTACTTTAAGGTGCGTTTGAGTTCATAGAAGGGGCTATATAACTTACCTTCAGTCTTGCCCCAACCATACTCCTTGAGAAAGGGCTGTATAGCCTGAAACGCGTGGGAGAATTTTCCTGTCCTGTCTTTAGTGTTTTTTGTTTTTTAACAAGTACTGTAGTATAATAAGTTTTTTATTTTTGCATCTACCTGGTGAGTTAATTGGTGCTTCTTACTGAATTTGACTGTTTCAACCAGTCTTTTTCCTGCTCATGCACCCATATTGCCCCAACAAAGTCTTTCACAAAATCAGAACACACATGGAACTTCCAAATGAAAGACTTTATAAATTGTCTTATGAAAGGGTAATATATGTTGTCAATTGTGACTCTGGGAAACTCTATGTGGGTAAGACGCATAGAGCTTTCAAGATTAGAGTCGTTGAACACATAGCATCGGTGCGTAATACACTAGATAAACCTATTGCGAGACATACCATAGAAGCACATAATGGTGACTCACGAGTGCTTCACTTTACTGGGATTTAGCATGTCCCTCTCGGAAAGGTGATTGGGACCGGCATTTGCTTCAGCAGAGTGCAGATGGATTTTTTACTTAAAAACACAGTCCCCTCTCGGTCTTAACAAGGGTTTTATCTATTCACCCTTTTTCTGAATTACCTATCCAGTTGTAATTTCTTAATAAAGAGGGGTTTCTATGGGGATCCAGGTATATAGAACTAATTAACCACAGGTTGACAGCGCGAAACGCATTACAGAACCTCTTTTTGTAGCCCGGTCTACTTATGCAATAGATTAAAGCATTTTTAACCTGCCACAAGCCTCCAGCCCTTCATTTTTTCAAGCAGTGCTCCACCATTTTTCTCTACTTGGATTGACCTTTACCGGAAGGAGGCACGCTACATCTTTCCAGGACCTAATGATTCGTGAGTTAACCGATTGTGTTTCACTATTATCCAGTTCATATATTGTATGGCGTTATATTTGCTCATGCCTAGGGATTGAGGTGTGTTGTCCCATTAGTGGGTGTGGGGTGTGCTCTCTTCATTGAGTGCTCATTTCACACACTCACTGTGGGGCTTCCCTACCATTTCATAGATATTCCACACTATGGCTACAGAGTGAGCATTCAAGCCTGTTACTGCACATGTATTCTCTTGAAGTTATACTCTTTCCTGGACTTTAATGCTATATTGCAAATATCACCCAGATATTAGTAGCACCTATCGGGGATTTATTTCCCACATCTACTAATTAACCACAAGGAGCGTATTGACATTTGAGGCAGTCCAACTAGAACTAGTTTATTCCTACATCCCCATATAATTATATCATCTAATGTTCCACCTCTATGCTAAAACACCACCAACTGAAACTCTGACTCTATAGATTCGAAACATCATAAGGTGTTCGGGGACAAGTTTGACTATGCCATCTGCAAGGAACAAGTCCACCACTATCTCCATTTGTCTATGTTACCAATTGATATTTAGTTCTCGGGTTCATTTAAGCTACTATTATTTGTATATATACATATATATCAATGACCTTTAACGTGTGCTCTATCCTATGTGGTTAAGGTATTTTCACTTTTGCTCCTATTGTTGGGAGTTCTGCTAGTTACTCAGAAGTGACGAGTATTTCAGGACATGTGAAGTACTATGTATTATATACTAGCTCTCTATTTTCTTATTGAACATCTGCTACAATATAAGATTACAATTCTAAGTGAAATATGGCACTATTTTGTCCCTTTTCATAATGCTCCCAATCAATACAGTAAGAATTGGGACCTAAGGGGTTAATACAACGTTTAAGGAATTATCCTATACGTGCCCGCATGGGCTATTTAAGAAGGGACAGGACATTAGGTCTTCACTCCCCTGAAGATGCATAGGTGTACTACGTGAATCGTGCATCGGGTTTTAGAGACGTCACGATGGTGATGTCAGTTGCTGAGAGCTGATTCGGAGGCAGTTGAACCAAGAGCTGGAAATCGGGTAGTACAGCAGAGGATGTAATAAGTTTACAATGTGCCTTTTGCTGTGCTACTGTAGCCATTATGCACCGTGTGGGTTTGATATACTGACATTGCCTACGCAGACGGACGGTTTAGGTTGTTAAGTGCGATGCTACCGTTGCAAATATGCCAAGATGTGCCAAGTCGGTCTGATACATTGACATTGCTTGCACAGATAGATTGATTCGGTTGTCACTTTTTACTTGTTACACAGGGTCCCTCCGCCACGTATGAGCCCTCTCCAATTGTGAAGGCTTTACCGGGCATGGGGATATGTGCTGATTACTAACAGTGCATGAGGCTGTGAGTGTTCAACACTATATTCCTACCATAGGGAAGTGTAATACAAAGTGTCTACCGCTACTGAGTAATGCTCTATAATCTGAGCGATGGATTTATTGGGTAGACAGAATATATGTTGTGCAATTGATACTTACTAACTCTGTGTCATTAATGTTTGATTCCAAGCAGTGTTCGACTTTACATTGTTACTGGCGGTCTATATATCGACATAATCTGTCTTTATCTCACTGTGCATAAGGACTCAGGTCATTGTCCACCTGTGTATGGACTTTGCAATACGCAGCGTGAAGGCAGTGACACAGAAAACATTGTTTAGCTTTGTAAATAGTGTTCCCACTTAGCTCAGATTTAATGAGCAGTACCTGCTTACCGTATGGTCACGCTCACTTCGAGCTTTGCTAAAGAGCATACACCATTTCGTCTGCATAATACACTCCCAGTATTATTAATCTGCAATTTATAATTTGTGGTTTAGAGGATTTGAGTATATATACCAATGAATGTGCTCATCTGCTCCTACCCTTCACATCTCACCACGTTTTTAATTATCACTTGGTATATATTTTTCACATTGTATATTGATTAATAAAATGTTATTGTTTTTGATTCATTTGAGGAAAATAGACCAGTCTCTCTGGCTGATATTATATCAGTCTGCCCATTCACTAGCAATTAATTTACTGATGATACTTACTCTTGATTTAAATAAGTAGAGTGTAAACATTGGCGATACTTTTGTTCTGGTCTTCTTAGACTGGAAACTTTTTGGTTGTGTAGTGTATATCCCCTTTGCACCACTTGTAAATTACGCTTATAAGAATATTACGGTTGAGCGGTGAGCTTTATTGTTATCTGTAATCATGCAGCATGACCTGGGTATGCCCAGGAATACATCCTGTGAAATGTTCGAATAATAGCCGCTGCATCTGTATGGGAGCGACGTAGTCACTGCTTATCCCTAAACATGCCTGGCTTTAGAGATGGGTCTTTCCCCTGTGTGTGTCCTCTTGTGTTTCCTAAGGCTGGATAAATCACTAAATCTCTTCCCACATTCCATACATGCGGTCTCTCCCCTGTGTGCGTCCTCTTATGATTCCTCAGGCTGTATGACTGACTAAATCCCTTACCACATTGCTCACATAAATACGGTCTCTCCCCTGTGTGTGTCTTCTTGTGTGTGTTCAGGTGGGATAACCGACTAAACCCCTTCCCACATTCCACACATACATGCGGTCTCTCCCCTGTGTGTGTCCTCATGTGTGTGTTCATGCTGGATAAGTCACTAAATCTCTTCCCACATTCCCCACATTCATGCGGTCTCTCCCCTGTGTGTGTCCTCTTATGTATGTTCAGGCTGGATGACACACTAAATCCCTTTCCACATTCCCCACATACATGAGGTTTTTCCCCTGTATGTGTCCTCTTGTGTCTCATCAGTTGGGATAAGTCACTAAATCCCTTCCCACATTCCCCACATACATGCGGTCTCTCCCCTGTGTGTGTCCTCTTGTGTCTCATCAGTTGGGAAGAGTCACTAAATCCCTTCCCACATTCCCCACATACATGCGGTCTCTCCCCTGTGTGTTTCCTCTTGTGTGTGTTCAGGTGGGATAACTGACTAAATGCCTTCCCACATTCCCCACATACATACGGTCTCTCCCCTGTGTGTGTCCTCATGTGTGAGTTCATGCTGGTTAAGTCACTACATCCCTTCCCACATTCCCTACATATATGCGGTCTTTCCCCTGTGTGTGTCCTCTTATGTATGTTCAGGTTGGATGACACACTAAATCCCTTGCCACATTCCCCACATACATGCGGTCTTTCCCCTGTATGTGTCCTCTTGTGTCTCATCAGTTGGGATAAGTCACTAAATCCCTTTCCACATTCTCCACATACATGCGGTCTCTCCCCTGTGTGTGTCCTCTTGTGTCTCATCAGTTGGGAAGAGTCACTAAATCCCTTCCCACATTCCCCACATACATGCGGTCTCTCACCTGTGTGTATCCTCTTGTGTGTGTTCAGGTGGGATAAGATACTAAATCCCTTCCCACATTCCCCACATACATACGGTCTCTCCCCTGTGTGTGTCCTCTTGTGTGTCTTCAGGTGGGATAACTGACTAAATGCCTTCCCACATTCCCCACATACATGCGGTCTCTCCCCTGTGTGTGTCCTCTTGTGTATGTCCAGGCTGCGTGACACACTAAATCCCTTCCCACATTCCCCACATATATGTGGTCTCTCCCCTGTGTGTGTCCTCTTGTGTGCGTCCAGGCTTGATGGCGCATGAAATCCCTTCCCACATTCCCTACATACATGCGGTCTCTCCCCTGTGTGTGTCCTCTCGTGTCTCCTCAGGCTGGATGACCCATTAAATCCCTTCCCACATTCCCCACATACATGTGGTCTCTCCCCTGTGTGTGTCATCTTGTGCATGTTCAGATTGGATAACCGACTAAATCCCTTCCCACATTCCCCACATACATACGGTCTCTCCCCTGTGTGTGTCCTCAAGTGTTTGTCCAGGCTGGATGACTGACTAAATCCCACCCCACATTGCCCACATACATGCGGTCTTTCCCCTGTGTGTGTCCTCATGTGTTTGTCCAGGCTGGATGACACACTAAATCCCTTCCCACATTCCCCACATACATGCGGTTTCTCCCCTGTATGTGTCCTCTTGTGTATGTTCAGGTGGGATAGCTGACTAAATCCCTTCCCACATTCCTCACATACATGCGGTTTCTCCCCTGTGTGTGTCCTCATGTGTTTGTCCAGGCTGGATGACACACTAAATCCCTTCCCACATTCCACACATACATGCGGTCTCTCCCCTGTGTGTGTCCTCTTGTGCATGTTTAGATGGGATAAACGACTAAATCCCTTCCCACATTCCACACATACATACGGTCTCTCCCCTGTGTGTGTCCTTGTGTGTGTTTTCAGGATGGATAACTGACTAAAACCCTTTCCACATTCCCCACATACATGTGGTCTCTCCCCTGTGTGTGTCTTCTTGTGCATGTTCAGATTGGATAACCGACTAAATCCCTTCCCACATTCCCCACATACATACGGTCTCTCCCCTGTGTGTGTCATCGTGTGTGTGTTCAGGCTGGATAACTGACTAAATCCCTTTCCACATTCCCCACATACATGTGGTCTCTCCCCTGTGTGTGTCCTCTTGTGTCTCATCAGACTGAACATGTCCCTAAATCCCTTTCCACATTCCCCACATACATGTGGTCTCTTCCCTGTGTGTGTCCTCTTGTGTCTCATCAGACTGACATGCGGTCTCTCCCCAGTCTGTGTTGTCTTCTGTGCATTTTGGTCTGATAACCAAATCGGACTCTTCCCACGTTCTCCAAGATCTTTTTCTGTGGCAGCAGCTAATATATATCTTTTGGAATGAGAAGCAGTTACATTGTTTATTAATTGCTTTGACTGGTTGAAAGATGCATTTTCTGTCATATTTATTGGAATGTTGCAAGATTGTTCTGTCCTCATCTTTTCCATATTCTCATTTGGGTGTTTGAACTTCAGATGTTTGAGGAGGTAATCCTGACTGCTAAAAGCAACCTTGCAGTGTTGGCATGGGTGGATTATTGGTGATTGTCCTTGTACTAGACGAGACAAAAAAAGTCACTGTTACGCAAACTGTCTTACAAAAGGTCATGCAGGAGAGGTAAGTTGGCATATCACAAAAAGTTCAGGATGAAAGTAAACTGTAGATGTACATTGTAAAAATGAAAGGTCTACTGTAGCATAACATGTGCAGCATATGGGCAGGGAGACTAGATGTAGTGGATCATACATTTAAAGTGGATCATATTATTTAACGATTTAAAATGGAAATCTCACTAGCTGCAAAACCACCAATTAAAGTGGCAGAAATCTTTCAAATCCTTTGATAGATTGTTACATAGTTACATAGTTACATAGTAGATGAGGTTGAAAAAAGACGTACGTCCATCAAGTTCAACCTATGATAAATTTTGACAACAGATACTTTATTCTATATCTATACTTACTTATTGATCCAGAGGAAGACAAACAAAAAACCCCATTAAGGGGAAAAATTAATTCCTTCCTGACTCCAAGAATTGGCAATCGGATTAATCCCTGGATCAACATCCTTCCCATGTATACTTATTTGGTATATCCCGGTATACCTTTCCCATCTAAAAAGATGTCCAACCTTTTTTTGAACAAGTCTATTGTATCTGCCATCACAGTCTCCATGGGTAATGAATTCCACATTTTAACTGCCCTTACTGTAAAGAACCCTTTCCTTTGTTGCTGGTGAAATTTCCTTTCCTCCAACCTTAAGGGATTGCCCCGAGTCCTTTGTACTGCCCGTGGGATGAATAGTTCTTTTGAAAGCTCCTTGTATTGTCCCTGAATATATTTGTATATAGTTATCATATCCCCTCTTAGACGCCTCTTTTCTAATGTAAATAAATCTAATTTAGCTAGCCTCTCTTCATAAGTTAGATTGTCCATCCCTTTTATTAATTTGGTGGCTCTTCTCTGCACTCTCTCTAGTTCCATGTCTTTTCTTAGGATTGGTGCCCAAAATTGTACTCCATATTCAAGGTGTGGTCTTACTAATGCTTTGTAAAGGGGCATAATTATGTTTATTTCTCTTCCATCCATTGCCCGTTTGATACAAGATAAGACCTTGTTTGCCTTTGCAGCTACTGCATGACATTGGGCACTATTGCTAAGCCTGCTGTCTACAAGCACTCCTAAATCCTTCTCCATCAAGGATTCCCCCAATATATCTCCATTTAATTTGTAAGTCGCCTTTTTATTCTTGTATCCCAAATGCATAACCTTACATTTATCTGTATTAAACCTCATTTGCCATTTACCTGCCCACGTTTCCAGTCTCTCCAAGTCCTTCTGAAGAGAAATTACATCCTGCTCTGATTCTATTACCTTACACAATTTAGTATCATCAACAAAGATGGAGACTTTGCTCTCGATTCCAACCTCAAGGTCATTAATAAACAAGTAAAAAAGCAGGGGTCCCAGTACCGATCCTTGAGGTACTCCACTCACGACTTTAGCCCAACCTGAAAAAAATCCATTTATGACAATCCTCTGTTGTCTGTCCTTTAACCCGTTTTCAATCCAGGTGCATATATTATTACTGAGTCCAATTTTCTTTATTTTGTACACCAACCTCTTGTGTGAAACCGTATCAAAAGCCTTTGCAAAATCTAAGTAGACCACATCAACTGCATTACCCTGGTCTAGATTCCTACTTACCTCCTCAAAGAAACAAATAAGGTTAGTTTGGCAAGATCTATCCTTCATAAATCCATGCTGACTATCACTAATAATTTTGTTTTCCATTAGGTATTCCTGAATATTATCCCGTATTAAACCTTCAAGTAGTTTCCCTACTATTGAAGTCAGGCTTACAGGTCTGTAATTCCCCGGGTGTGATCTAGCTCCCTTTTTAAATATAGGCACCACATCTGCTTTATGCCAATCTTGTGGTACTGAGCCTGTGGAAATGGAGTCCTTGAAAATGAAATATAATGGTTTTGCTATTACTGAGCTTAACTCCTTTAGAACTCTTGGATGTATGCCATCGGGGCCAGGTGCCTTATTTACTTTAATTTTTTCAAGTCGCTTATGAACTACTTCCTCAGTTAACCAATTGGTCATTAATATGGAGGTTGTGGCTTCCTCCTGTGGCGCTACTATTGAACTTGATTCTTCCCTGGTAAACACAGAGGCAACGAATTTGTTTAATACCTCTGCTTTTTTCTTATCTCCAATAATCTGCCTACCCATCTCCCACTGAAAGGGTCCTATATTTTCTTTTCTCATTTTTTTGTTATTAAGGTACTTAAAGAACTTTTTAGGGTTGACCTTACTTTCTATTGCAATCCTTTTTTCATTATCCATTTTTGCTCATTTAATTGCCCTTTTGCCATTTTTGTTACATTCCTCATAATTCTGATACGATGTCTCTATCCCTTCTGACTTAAAGAATCTAAACGCCTTCCTCTTCTTGTCCATTTCCTCCCCTACCTGTTTATTTAGCCACATTGGTTTTGACTTATTTCTTTTATACTTATTACCCAAGGGTATACACTGATAAGTGTGCTTTTCTAACAATGTTTTAAAGACTGCCCATTTATCTTCTACATTTTTCCCTGCAAAACATCATCCCATTGTATTACTACTAGATTAGACCTCAGTTTATTAAAATCTGCCTTTCTAAAGTTTAAAGTCTTTGTTGAACCCAAGTAATCTATTTTTTGATCATTTATTTCAAATGAGACCATGTTATGATCACTGTTACCCAAATGGTACAGGACTTGAATATTTGTTATTATTTCTACATTGTTTGATATGACCAAATCCAGAACTGCCCCTCTCCTGGTTGGTTCCTCAATAATTTGGGTCATATAATTATCTTTAAATACCCCCAAAAACCTGTTTCCTTTTGTTGTAATGCTAATCTCATTGCCCCAGTCTATATCTAGAGAATTAAAATCCCCCATTATGCAAACATGACCCAGTTTTGATGCCTTCTCCATTTGCAAAAGTATTTTAGCTTCCTCAATCTCACAGATATTTGGTGGTTTATAGCATATTCCCACAAACATTTTCTTTATACTTTTACTTCCACTGCTAATTTCTATCCACAAGGTCTCTACATTTTCATCATTCCCTTCATAGACATCATCCCTTATAATAGGTTTTAGATCTGGTTTAACATATAGACATACTCCACCTCCCCTTCTATTTGTTCGATCCTTCCGAAAAAGAGAATAACCCTCTAAATTAACCGTCCAGTCATGAGTTTCATCCCACCATGTTTCAGTAATGCCTATGATATCATACTGCTCCCCTGTAGCTATTAATTATAGCTCCCCCATTTTATCTGTCAGGCTTCTTGCATTAGCAAGCATGCATTTAAGTTTTTTTTCAGCCTGTACTATTATCTTATCTGCTCCTTCCTTTCTGCTCCCACTTGGTTTAGTCTTTAGAAGTTTTCCAGTATTATCTCTATTTACTATGGGTATCTCACTGCTTGTCAAACTTGCACTTGCCCCCATTCTACCTCCATACCACCTTGTATCCTCATATATTCCATTATCTGTTTCATTCCCCTCCCCCCTCCATTCTAATTTAAAATCTCCTCCAACCTTTTTAGCATTCTCCCCCCTAGCACAGAAGATCCCTCTTCATTGAGGTGCAATCCGTCCCTGGAATATAGATGGCACCTCTCAGAAAAGGAGTCCCAGTGCTCTAAAAATCCAAACCCCTCCTTCCTACACCACTTTCTTAGCCATGCATTAACCTCCCTGATCTCTGACTAGCTCCCTGCCAAAGCGCATGGCACTGGTAGTATTTCAGAAAATACTACCTTGGAGGTCCTTGCCTTAAGCTTTTGGCCTAGATCCCTGTAATCATTTTTTAGGACCCTCCATCTCTCTCTAACTTTTTCATTGGTGCCAACATGTACCAAGACCGCCGGGTGAATCCAAGCCCCCCCCCCCTCCACCCCCCAAACACTCTGTCTACCCGATCCGCAATGTGCCGAACCCGAGCACCCGGGAGACAACAAATTGTTCGGTTCATGCGGTCCCGGCAACAGATTGCCCTATCTACCTTCCTAATAATGGAGTCCCCTACCACCACAATCTTTTTTTGCATCTGAGCATCCTGAGTCCCCACTGTGCTGGAGGAACTATTCCCCTGGATGCTAGAGGAATTAGTCTCCCCCAGCCTTGCCATTTCTGCCCCAACATTCCCAATATCTTCACTCAACATGGCAAATCTATTGGGATGTGTCAGCTCAGAAACGACCTGCCTCTCCCTATTGCCTCTGCTTCCCCTTCTAACTGTCACCCAGCTACCTACCTGCTCCTCACTAACAGCAACTAAGCTACCTACCTGCTCCTTACTAACAGCGCCACCATCTGCACCACTAGTCGAAGCAAGGGCCTGCTCAGTGAGCTCTAATTCCCTTTCAAGATTGCCAATGTCCCTCAATATTGCAAATTGCCTCTTCAGATCAGCAATCTCCGATTCTAAAGAGACCACCTGCTCACACTTCTCACAGCGGTATGCTCCTTGGAACAGCTGCTCCAAGTGCACATACATGTGGCAAGATGTGCATTGAGTGGCATTTTCAATACTGCTCATTCTAGCAACTATGAAGTTTAGAAATACTAACAGTAAACCATACTTCAATAAACTATACCTTGTTTAACCGCTTCCTTGTTCAAACAAGTAAGTCGATAGTTTCAGTTGTGAAGGTATAATTACAAAATGTTTGTACCATGAATAGAATATGTGTCTCATTAGGAGCTCACATATCAGTCACCGGGTGTTCCCGTTACAGCACCATGTACCAGGTCTCTTAATAGTTATAGGATGACCCAACTTTCTGCTAAATCTCCATTGTTAAATCAGGAACCAAATGCACAATTATTGTATTTGAACATATATATGCATATACAATGGTAGCGGGGACAATGCAGACACAAAAACGATGCACAATCATGGAATGTGATTCCAAAAAAAGGAAGCATTCATTACATGGTACATCTACCAACTCCCTTCATTACCTTAGCGGTTAGCCACTAAGGGAGGTTATTAATATATTTTAATATAATAGATGTATTTGTTTATTACTGGGTTTCCATTTAATCGCCAATGTGGATATCTGGGTCCCTCATTAAGAGGCCCTAGTTATCCACAGTGATGATCAATGGTTTTGTGTGTAAAATGTATTTTGAATGTTCTTTTTTTTTTTGTTTTAAAAGTGTACACAGTATATATATTTTTTGCAAATATTAAAAAACACATTTGTCTAATAGTGATATTGGGCTTTAGTCTAGAAGAGGGGCGAAGGTAGGGGATGTTGGTGATGACATAGTTTTTCCTGGGGAGGGTGTTTAGGCTTCTTGTGGGAGGGAGGAGGGGAGAAATGGTGGTGAGAGGGGTTAACCCCTTAATTACCTTAGCGACTAGAATGGCAATGCTTTACTGGCCACTAACGGGGTCAACAGGGTTAGGCAATGTTTTTTAAATAAACTATTAACCCCTTTGGTGCCTGTGGTATACCTTGGAACCACAGGCATGAAACGGGTTAATGTTATTTTGATCATAGGTTTCTGTAATAATAGACATTACAGAAGCCTATGATAGAAATATTATCCCAATGCGATAACACATTATTAACGGTCACGTTAATTCCCATATCGCGAGACTGGCCCAAATATCGCACCAAGTAAATAATTGCCACAATCTTGATATATACCACCTTAAAATTGTGGTAATAACACCCGTTAGTTTATTATTTCCCAGGGTGTAATATTAACTCCACTTTAACATAATTTGTTGCATCTGAGCTGTAGTGTTTTGTTTATGCATTCGGGACAAACCAAGAACTAACCATGCTTTACTAGTCACAAAGGTTGCAAAAAGGGTTGGTAGTGTAATGTCATGTTTATATTAACCCGTGTGGTCAGCTAGTCGTGGACACTGATGACTAGTTGACCCGTGGACTACTAAGGGGTTAATATGTACTGTACTGTATTTTAACAACTATTTTATCATCTATTCCATGTTGGTTTAGCTCATCTTGCCTATGTATATAATGGCCATAATATATATAGGAAAGACAGGTCTAATGCCAGCCTGGAGTAGGTGATAAAATATTTGCGGTATTTCTGCCGTTCATCCTGTTCCGATAAATATATAATACTAGCTGAGAGACCCGGCGTTGCCCGTGAGTGAAATTTCCCGCTAGGAAAAGGTGGGGGGAGGGACAATGGACAGGAGATGGGGTGGGGGGAGGGACAATGGACAGGAGGGGACGGGGACAGTGGACAGGAGAGGGTGACAGTGGACAGGAGGGGGGGCAGTGGACATGTGTGGGGGGGCGAGGGACAGTGGACAGGAGGGGGGACAGTGGACAGGAGGGGGGGACAGTGGACAGGAGGGGGGGACAGTGGACAGGAGGGGGGGGACAGTGGACAGGAGGGGGGGACAGTGGACAGGAGGGGGTATAGTGGACAGGGGGGGGGGATAGTGGACAGGGGGGGGTGACAGTGGACAGGAGGGGGGGAGAGTGGACAGGAGGGGGGGAGAGTGGACAGGAGGGGGGGAGAGTGGACAGGAGGGGGGGTGAGAGTGGACAGGACGGGACAGTGGACAGGAGGGGACAGGACAGTGGACAGGAGGGGACGGGACAGTGGACAGGAGGGGACGGGACAGTGGACAGGAGGGGACGACGACAGTGGACAGGAGGGGGACGACGACAGTGGACAGGAGGGGGACGACGACAGTGGACAGGAGGGGGACGACGACAGTGGACAGGAGGGGGACGACGACAGTGGACAGGAGGGGGACGACGACAGTGGACAGGAGGGGGACGACGACAGTGGACAGGAGGGGGACGACGACAGTGGACAGGAGGGGGACGACGACAGTGGACAGGAGGGGGACGACGACAGTGGACAGGTGCTTTATTTTTGGCCCTACAACGCTGATTCATTGCACGATAATAAGGCACTTCTTTTATGGGCAGTAATATGGCATTTTCGGTTACCACAGCTTGATGTACCCAGCCCCTTAAGTGATATTAAGTTATAGTTGACCTGTAATGGTGTATGAAGATCTATCACTATTTGTAATTTAACATCAGTAATAAGACAATTGAGATGTAAAAACCACGTAACACACATATTCCTGATTACCTTGTGCTGGCGCGTTACTTTTCCACAGCGCACCCCCTTGATACCAAGCTCTTTTCCATATTTATCTCCAAACCAGACCAGAAGCTGTGTGTGTGGGGGAAGGTCTGTGCAGGTTCTGTAGTAGATTTTCCTGTGGTACTGCAACGCCACAAGGTTCTGTTCTTCCTCGTTTGTCACACAATTTACAAACCTAAAATTGGGACAGTTAGTGAGGTCTCAAAGTAATGTCTATTTTATAAAGGAAGAGCTGAAAAAAGATACAAGTTGTTTATAATGTGGCTTGTCTTTTCTTTCTTCTCGATAGTTTTTGAGGATAACAGTAGTTAATGGAGAGCAATGTATATACGAAGGCTCACTTGTATGTACCCCCAGTTTGAAGGGAATGGGAGCAACAGGCCAAACCAGTGACTACTTTCTTATTACTTAAAAAATAATAAAAAAACATTGTTGTATTTAAAAAGTCCCTGACAAGATGACACAAGTAACACAAAGGTGAGTTTCTTCCAGTGGAACTAAACAGAAAGTGGGGTTGATGTAACAAGGGGTTGTAGCAGGAATGTGTTCCATTAGCAACCTGAGCATATAACATGCCCTGGACTGATTTGGAAATTGGACTATAGAAAAAGCCTTGAGCCACAGTCTAATGAGGTAACAATGTCAGTTTGGGCTTGAAACTCTCCCCTGTCATGGCCACGCCGCTGCCCCTCTCCTACCCCCCCCCCCCCACGCATCCCATTGCTCCACATAGACTCCAGATCGCGGACCCGTGCACGCGCTGCCATGCAGTCAGTCGCGGGTGCAGCAGTGACCACTGGGGCTGTAGCCTGAGGCTACATATGGGCAGCAATGGTGCTGAACAAGGCTGTGAGGAGAAGACAGGAGTGAGGGGAGAGGTGCAAAGAGCTGCTCTGATCACATGCTCATTGCCATTTACTTGAGTGGCTGTTAAAGTGCAATTGAGGCTATTGTACTTAAGGGAATCTAGTGTTTGGTAAACAGAGGAGGCAAAGTGTATAAGGAAAAATAACCACCTGCAGATCTCTCTCTGTATGTTCTTGAAAATGGCTGCAGATCAGTACCTGGGAGGCAAATAAAGGGTGTGGGAGGAAGGGGGAAACAGAACACAAACAAGCAATAGAAACACAGTAAGAGAAACAATGTGAGACCGGTAACTCTTCTCTTGAGGGGATATAGGGGAAATAATTGAACAAGCTGTTTGGGGAAAAAATAAAATTAATATTTCTGTTTCTTCAATAGTTTCGGGAGGTTTTGCAAGGATTTGGAAAGACAATAAGTGATGTTAATAGTCACAGAGTAATAGTCTGGAGAATATAGATGTGGTATTAGCTGCCCAGTAAACTAGGTAAAGTAGTGTAGGTGACAGCAACCAAAGTTATCCATAATGTCAACAGCTGCCTCTGGGTAAATAAGGCTTTGAAAAGTGTGGCCCTGCGTTCCTAAGACGAGGAAAGACTTGTGTGGGGTGAGAGGAAAAGGAGTGCTTAGGATAGCTAGCAAGGAGAAAAGGCTGATTGTACAAACTCTTATGGGTTTTTAATCTCAGGATTTATTTAAACTGAAGCAGAGTAGGAAAATGGTATTTAAAGGGGCAGTCCCTCCTACGAAGAAAGTTAACAACAACAATGGCATATTTAATAGGTTAAATGTAGCGAATTGAAGAGTTAAAAAACCTGTCCCAGAAAACAAGGGGTGCATTCTCAGCACTCTTCTGGCACCCGGTGTCTCAGACACTGTGTTTCAAAGTCCTTGGAAAAAACGTCGATTTTGTCAGTGCCACAGACAAACTTGTTAAAACTGTGGTGATCCACTTGGGGAATCACTGGAGATATATCTAGCACACATCTTACTTGTACAAATAAAGTCAATTGACGGTGCTAACTGGATCAGGGAATGTCCTGCAGGTCCCATGTAGTAACACGATTAAGAAGATGATCCTGGCACTCGGGCTTTGCAAAAAGGACATTTATTTCCAGCCAAAAATCTAACGTTTCAACTGCACATGCAGTCTTTCTCAAGGTGAGGGCTATCATATACACAAAAATAAACATATATGTACCTTGTTGTGCTGCGCTTTGTCATGTGACCTGATGCACTTTTTAGCATCTTGTCACTATGGCAATGGAGGGGAGGGCTACTTAGGCGCGTGGTGTGCCGACGCTGAGTCGCGCACACAGAGGTATGTGCGACGTGTTGTGCCCATGACATCACGGTGGAGTCCGATTTTCGCGCCGGATCATCAGCTACAGCACATAAACTTAGGTCAGGTAAGGAGTGTGTATATATATATATACATGTTGTTTTTTATGTGTATATGATAGCCCTCACCTTGAGAAAGACTTCATGTGCAGTTGGATTTTTGGCTGTGAATAAATCTCCTTTTTGCAAAGCCCGAGTGCCAGGATCATCTTCTTCATGGTGATCCACTTGGGGGACAGCTTGCTCTCCGTTGACAGAGTGAGGCGACACTTGTCCATGTACAGCTGCCAGCATCCAAATTCTCTCATTGGCTGTAGCTCTTTCCCCCCATGAGGCAAGAAGTGCTGTGAGTCCAGGGTTAGCGAGTCCAATAGCCACGGGGACTATCCTTCCCGCACCCCCAAGACACAGTCCTTCACCATTATCCCGGTGAGCACAACCTCCCTCCCCATGTCCATCTCCTTCCGGGGCTGGAATAACCTCCTGCACCCCGAGCTGTAGTGTGATCACTGTGCCTTCAGCGACAGGCTCCATGCCCTTAGGATAAGCGATGCCTGCTTTATGCCGTTCCAAATCCACCTCCAGTTGCACCTTTGACTGACCAGCTGTCGATACGCCATAACCCTCACACCGGACAACGATCCGGGCACCATCCCAAGTCCTGAATCGTCCTGCTCGCTTGTCCATGTTTCACCCGCAGGCAAAAAGTTATGGGACAAAGGGTGACTGTATTTTTTCATACTCTTGCAAACCGTGTGTATGCTACCTCTTGCTTTGGGAGTTTGCAACTTCTGAGTCTCCCTCTATGCTATAGGATCCCGCAGGATACTATACCATAGGCTCAATCAGATCCCGCCGCTGCCACCAGAAAAAAGCCTGTCACGGTAGACCAGAACTTTTAACACCAAAATACCCAGATACTTTGATTGGGCAAAGCAAGAGATAAAATAAATTGTGATTTATTTACAGAAATGAACATACACAGCTTGGTTTACAATTACAACGAAAATAAATATACTTTGCGAACTGGGATTCAAAACTAATCTTTCCTAGTTGAAAAACAAACAACAAAATAATCCAGGCAGCTTTTGCTTCAAGTAGCTTCTTCCTGCTGGAGTCCTGTAACTGGACACTTAACCTCTGAGAATCTTAGAGGACTTACTCAGAGCTTGGAATTCTTGGACCACACATTGAATCTCAGGTGAATCTGTTACAGCATGATGACTCTCTTGCCTGATGGGCTGCACAGGTTCTTATAGGGTTAACATTCCTATTCCTAACTAGTGCAGCTTATCTTCTCCGTGGGAATATTTCCTTCCCCCCCATCACGGAGTTGCCAATACTTTGGAAACCTGGCAGAGACGGGGCTTCTCGTTCTGCTCTGGGCATGAGAGAACTTTGCACCTTGGCAGCTTAGCATATGAGCACACAGAACCAGGGGGTGAGGGAGAGCAGAGAGCGATAAAGCAAGGGAAGAGGGGAAGACGAGAGTTTGTGTTATGTTAAGAATTGGAAATAAATACATTTGGAAGTAGTAATCATCCCCTCCGAACTGGGCATTCCTGGCCAAATATGCCCTGGCAGTAAGAGTTGAAGGGCACAAGCAAAGCCCCAACCTCTATACACACAAACACTGCAGCCATCACCTCTATACACACAAACAGTGCAGGGCCCACCTCTATACACACATACAAACACTGCAGCACCCACTCCTGTAGACAAACACACTGCAGTACCCACCTCTAAACACACACACAAACACACACTGCAGCCCCCAGCTCTATACACACAAAACAGACTGCAGCCCCCAGCTTTATACACACAAACACACCCTGTAGCCCTCACCTCTATACACAAAAACACACACTGCAGCCCCCACCTCTATACACACACAAACACACACTGCAGCCCCCACCTCTATACACACAAACACACACTGCAGCCCCCACCTCTATACACACAAACACACACTGCAGCCCCCACCTCTATACACACACAAACACACACTGCAGCAGCAACTTCTGTACACAAACACACTGCAGGGCCCACCTCTATATACAGAAACACACAGTGCAGCCAGGGTTGCCACCTTCTATTGAAGGCTAACCCGGATATAATTTTGTTTTAGATCTTTTTATAATATATTTTTCTTGCCTTTGTCTGTATTCTCCCATTGCCATAACAACGAGACGCTCCGTGACATCAAGTTAACATAACGAGACGCATTACGACGCTGAGGCATCACGTGTTGTCACATTGTCATAGCAACATGTCACCGCCTGACGTCAGTGTCTCGTCATGGCAACGAGGTGTGTCACGTGATGTAATTTGTTTTATAAATAATTTTTTTAATGTGTCCCGGTTTTTCATTTTGAAAATCTGGTCACCCTATCCATAATGTCAACAGCTGCCTCTGGTTAAATAAGGCTTTGAAAAGTGTGGCCCTGCATTCCTAAGACGGGGAAAGACTTGTGTGGGGGGGAAAAGTAGTGCTTAGGATAGCTATCAAGGAGAAAAGGCTGATTGTACAAACTCTTAGGCCTCGGACATGGTGCCTCCAGCCGCACTCCTCCGCGCTGCTGCTCAGGCCCGCCTGCTCAAGCAGGAGCTTTTAGGTGTCCTGGCAGGCGAGGCAGCGAGCGCGCTTTAATGGCGGGTGGGAATTAAAAACCCTTTTAGATCAAGGACTGGAAGACTCAGTAATATCCAAGCAGGAACACAAATTTATGTATAATCCATTCCCCAAAATGGCAACGTTCTATAGTTTACCGAAGGTGCATAAAGACCCCCTACATCCACCGGGCCGCCCAATTGTATCGGGCATTGGGAACCTCACAGAGGGCCCAAGTGTCTATATAGATAAAGTTTTGAGAACATTTGTAAGATCTTTGCCTTCATATGTACAAGATACTCGGGATGTTTGGAAACGCCTAGAAGGAATAACTGTTGATACAAACACAATTTTATGCCTTATGGACGTTGAGTCACTTTATACAATTATTCAGCACCACGTGGGCTTAAAAGCTGTAGCCTCTTTCCTTTCCACTCGTGGCATCAGATACCTCAAACATAACGAGTTCATGTGCGACCTTTTATCTTTTGTCCTAACCCATAACCACTTTACTTTTAACAACAAACTCTACCTCCAGGTACAGGGAACTGCAGTGGGGACAACCTGTGCCCCAACATATACTAACCTGTACCTATAATATCACTATGTGGATTCGCTACATAGATGATATTTTGATATTATGGAAGGGCAGCAAAAAACTATTCAACACCTTTGTGGAAATTCTTAACTCCAATGAGCATAATCTACGATTGACATGTGAAGTCAGTGATAAAAATTTCAATTAATGAAGATGGTACCATCAACACGGTATCACATGCAAAAAAAACAGCAACCAACAGTTATTTAAGGGCAGACAGCCATCACCCGGCACCACTCATCAAAGGCATCCCTACGGGTCAGTTCCTCCGTATTAGGAGGAACTGCTCCAATCTAGTGGACTTTCATTCACAAGCAGAAACAATGAAGAACAAATTTCTCACTAGAGGCTACAGTAAAACACATGTAAAAAAAAAGCCTATAAGAACGCAGAAAAAACAAATAGGGAAGAACTACTACATTCAAAGAGGAAAATGGATATGGAAAAAACCATCAGGTATATTGGTACCTATAGTGCCCAATGGAATCAGATTAAATCCATCTACAGGAAGTACTGGCACATCCTCTTGGAGGATAAAGACCTTCGTTAAGTGTAAAAGCCATTTCCAACAATGGTACCAAAGAGATCAAAAAACTTGAAAGACACGTTCTTTCATAGCCATTTCCAAAACAAGTCTCAATTCCAAACTTGGCTTCCACAGAAAATACAGGGCACCTATAAGTGCGGTACATGCAAAGAATGTACATATATCCATACCAGTAAATCTTTTAAAAACACTAACAACAACAAAACCTTTAAAAAAAAAAAAAAATTAAACGTTAAATGTAGCGATTTGTCAAGTTAAAAAACCCATTTAGCAAACAAAAAATATAACACTTCCATAGAAAAAGTCATTATAATGTTATTAGTCAAAAACAATACATGTTCCTGGAGAAAAACAGAACAAGATTTCTATCACAATACACAAATAAGTAAAATAGTTATATTAACCCCTTGAGTGATGGAGAGGTCACGTGATCGCTCCCTCACTGATGACAGAACGGACGGCGAGACCCCCTCCCTGCACAGGAGCACAGAATGTCATATCTGTTAGGAAAACCAGCAGGATTACTATGACGTAGCTATTACATCATGGGGCCAGACACGGTGACATAGCAGCTACATCAAAAGGGCATCCAAAGGGTTAAATGGTGATTTCATCCTTTTCAAGGAAGTCTTGTACACCAAGTGATTTCATGTTTTCCCGCCGCTAGGTTGGATTTAAAGCAGCAGTTCAAATTGCCTTTAAAAAATAAATAAAATATGTTACCCTTCGATATGCACATCAATGCAATCCCAACACTGACAAGTGATTAGCTAAGTTGCCGATCAATCCGATCTGCTCTGATCAATCGGCGAAGATACAGCTCGAGGGTTCAATAAATCACTGTGTAATGCAGTCAGTGGAACATATATTTATATTCATATGCATTCCACTGACGTGTGCTCGCTCCCAAGCCCTGGTCCTGTCTCATGGGGCTTCTCCAGCAGCAGAATCTCCTTGTCGAAGTAAGTATTGTGACTTGAACTAAACTGGTTCCTGGGGTAAGGTCAGTCTCTACTATTAACCCAGATATATACGGGTGGATATACCAGAGATACAGGTTTAAATCTCTGTCACTCTGGCCCACGACTGCTATGGATTCTACTATTCTGTTTATCCCACTTAAGTCTACTCAATTATTATTATTATTATTATCTAGCCTATGTGCCTACACTATCTATAATAGGAGTTATGTCTTTTAATCTATATATCCCTAATGGTTTGTAGTTTGCCTTATCTTATGCACAGATAAATGTGTGTAATAATGCTGCTTTTGACTGTAAGCTCATCACATTGAACCATCTTTTAACTTGCTCCTTTTCAGCTTTAACCCTTTCGTTTTGGCAGAAAAATCATCTAAGAAAGAAAATATCAGCACGGCTGCTCCCAGCTCTTCAGAATAATTAATAGTCATTAAATATCCTTTATGGCACCAATATAGTGCATGCATGTTGCTTCAATTTACTGTTACTTAAGTGAGAGGCTGCGTCCATACTGCAGCCTTGTGGAGGCGCGCGGAGGCTGAGGGAAAGCAGGTGCTTTCCCTGGCCTTAGTATGTGCGCCGTCCGGGGGCGTGTCTATGGGCGGGCCAGTGAGGCCACGGAGCTGGTTCGCCCTCATTGGGCGAACCGCTCACGTGACCACGCGAGAAATCATTTTTTAAGTGATTTCTCGCACATCGCGCGCACCCTCCCGCTTCCGCGCGCACGCCATATAGACGCTATCACTGCCTTTAGGCAGTCTGATCGCTCAGCGTGCATACACGTCAGCGCGGTCTGCCTATCTATGGACGCAGCTTAATTTATGCAATTTGACTTCTCCACAGTTCAGCAAGTGTGCTGAGCTGTCGGTGTTTGATTATTTTGTTATTGGTTTTCCAGGTTGCTTGGTGACGTGACATCAGCATCATATGACGCTGCGATGACGTCAGACGTCAACCAGGAAGTACTGAGGCTGCAGCGGCTGCCCGACTGTAAACACAGGTGATGGGTTTGAAGTGGATTTTGTAAACCTTAGAGGGTATATATACTTGTTAATTTCACTCATAGTGTGTCTGCACGTGTTGCACGACACAACTCGCCGCCGCTTGAGCCTCCTGAGTGGTGTCCGGCAGCTGGGATCAGCTGGGATTTCATATTGTAACCACAAGGATTACCCAGTATGGGGTTTTCAAAAAAAACTCTGAAAGGGTTAAATAGGTTGTCTAACCAGGCTCTATAAAAGTTGTGTACGACTATAGAGCTCATTACCACTGACGAAGTACGTCACGAAACGCATAGAATGGAGATATCCCTGTCCGTGAGCAGAGGCACCAGGAGTTCGGCGCCCGGCAGTGATGTCATCAAGAGAGACAGTGTGAGGAGTCGCGAACGGTGGAGAGCAGTGCAACACTGATCCCAGCTGCCGGACACCACTCAGGAGGCTCAAGCCGCGGCGGCAATTTGTGTCGTACAACACGTGCAGACACACTGAGTGGTTTTTTTATATCTGTGTGTATTAATAAATGTTTTAATCAGTACTACACTAGGTACTTTTTATTTCACTTTATTTTGGGAGAATCACGCATTGTTGGAGATCCTGGAGAAGGAATGCAGGTGTGGACCTGATCAAGCGCAGGGGAGAGGATTAAAGATACTCATTTTTTGCCAGTGATCAACTTCATTCCTGTAAGTAGGCATTTGTCGGGGTGAAGCAGGCCCCATAATCAAAGGTGCTGCTCAATAATTTGTCCCCTTTATATCCATAGCAAACACAGTTTGGTGGAAAAGGAAGTTCTAAAGCCATCAACGTGGCTAACAGGACTGGTTTTCATAACCATATACGGGACTGGTATTGTACTGTTCTGTACCTGTGATTTGCTTTGTGTGTTCAAGTTCTGTATTTGACAAGTTTTGGAAGACTTGTCTGTCTTGTCCCTAAGGCTGCCATTTCTTAAATCTTGGACTGATCTATTACACTCCTTTGATTGGGACTAAATTTCAATGCTTTAAACTTGTTGATATAAGAGTAGCCCATTTATTATTGGGAGAAGTTATTAAGATCAAACCCACAGTCAGTATTATGTATACACGTGGGGGTCTCTGTATTTGGGGTCAGTCACATCCTTCACCTTTTAGGTATAGCTTTATGAGTACACTAGGTACGCTGCCCAACAGGTATTTTTTAGGATAAGCGCTTTGTGTAAGTAAATAGTTATTTTATTGCAGTAAGGTGTATGGTCTGAGGAGAGGACGTGTCTGTCCTGAAACGCCACGTGTTTGCATATACCTGCTCTGATGCTTTGAATACAAAGTAAGGTTACTTACAGAAAAGACTCCTGTGTGCTTCCTGCACCGCTTTATTTCTTCATCTTCTCTTTCCAGGAAGTGGAGACACTGACTACATCCAGGTCACAGCTGTGTCCTACTGCGCATGCTCACACTAAGGGTATCATGGGAGTTGTAGTTTTTAGACTTCAAAACGGATCACGTGTCACATACTGTGTAGATTAGAAACAAGACAGTAACATTTCCCAGGCACTGTTCTAGGGAAAGATAGTTTCTTCTGCATGTAGATGTGTATACTCCTCCTTGTCCTTAATATATCTCAGTAAAGCTGCTTCAGTTCCTCCCTTTTGACCAATGTTGATAAGAAGGAGGTAACATGGATATGACATAACCCCTGAGGCTGTAATATAACTAAGGCTTGTTTTATAGTTGGCGCGCGCCTGTGCGAACGCTCGTGCACGTGACGCACACTTTTTGTGGGTACGGGTCCGTGCTGTGAGCGACAGGCTTGGAAGCTGTTACTGTGTGTGTAGCTATCTCTCTGTGTGTGTTTGTCACAGGGAAGCTCAGTGTGTGTGTGTGTGTGTGTGTGTGTGTGTGTGTGCGCGTGGGCGAGTTGGTGTGTCTATCAATGAGTGCGTGTGTGTCACCGGAATGCTGCATGTGTGTCACTGGGACCCTGTGTCTGTGCGTATGTGTCAGTGGGTAGTTGTGTGTGTATATGTGTATAGATTAACTTTCAAACAATCATTCATTTTATAATATTTAAAAACTAAAAAAAGACGTGAGAATAAATAATTTATTACCATGTGCAACTTTATATATATATATATATATATATATATATATATGTAACGGTTATTCCCCCCCCCCCCAATCGCAGATCTGATGTGGGTGCAAGGAACATACGGTGTTACCATAGGTGTGGTGCATTACCTGTTGGCTCGCAGGAGGGCTGAGCTTCCGCCACGGGGAACCTGGGGCAATTATACTAGGGGTAACTACTTACTCAATTCAGCGCCTCCACCTGCGATGGCTCCCACCAGAGGGGGAGTGGTTCCTCGCAGGACAATACAATAATCACATACACGGGAATATATATATTAACGAGTGACTTTACTAACAAGCAATATAACATATCACGCAACACCTTTATATAACCTGTGTCCCTCTCTAGAGGAGACACCTACGGCGTCGCGCAGGACGCTTCCCCAACACCAGGTGATCCCACCCAGTGTCCCGAGAATCCCACCCAATGTCCCGCACTCTTGGAGAGAACGTGGGTGACTGCGCAGTCACAGTTACACTAAGGGGCCCGTTGGTGCACTTATGACTGTATGGTACCTGCCGAGCACTCCGGTACTCGGATCAGCAACTGGCTTCGCAAAGGGTCAGACGTGTGATGAATCCGTCTGATCCTCCAACCGAACTCCTTTGTACGCAGACCGCCAGGGCGGTCTCCCTCTGGAATAGTCTCTGCGGACCCCAACGTGGGTCCGAACCGCTTTACAGGAACCGCAGCGTCCGCTGAGTCCCTAACTAACACTTGGTACTAACGTGACAGGAACCCTAACCTAGGGCCTGTCCCTGTGGTACCGCAACCTAAAGTGGCTTTGGGGATAACTCCTAGAGGCCTACCGGGGTTAATAACCTGCCCCACTCCCCTAACTCTTCCCAGCCTTGACTGTACTTACTAAGACCTAACGAGTCCCAGCGCCTACAGCAGCAAGCTGTAGCTCACTGGATGCTGCAGCCAACGTGCTGCGCAACAAGGTGCCTGCCTGTCAGACCTCACAGCACTAACAGCCGTGACTCTGACAAGGCAGCACTCTACACTAAGGGCAGCGTCCCTATCTTGGGCCTCCCTAAGCACTTACCCACTAAGCTAGTGGGGAGTTGGGGCCTACCTGGGGTGTAGGTACCTATATGGGGCAGGAGCTGCACTCGCTCCCCGCACCCTTCCTTCCCTCACAGCTCCCTGACTCCAACTCTCTGTAACCTTTCTTTCCCAGCTCCCACTAATGTAAGTGGCAGGGTCCCTAACCTGAGGGCTGTCCCTGGCAACACTCACCTTACTGGGGAGCTGAGCTATCTCGGGCCCTGGGGGTGCTGGCCTAGTACAGGGAGTCCCTGACTCCTGTACCCTACCTCCTTCCCTGGGCTGCTCCGGTCTCTGACTAACTAGCGTGCTCCAACTGACAAAAACCCTGTCTGCACACAACATTGTTGCAACTCTGCAGCATGAGAAGCTGCCAGCTCTATTGGCTTCAATGCTGCCTGTGACAAGGGTTAAAGTGCAGTCCCCAGAGGCTGCTGGGAATTGTAGTCCTTGGCAAAGCTCTTTTCTATGGGGACCGCGTGCGCGATCTTTACTGCGCATGGGCGAAGCTCGCGCCAAAACCAAGAGGGCGGTGCCCGCCGGGAGAAGTCGCCGTCCCCTTCCCCCACTGCCACAGGGGTAAGGCAGGGGGCAAAGGAAAATCAGGGAAACCGGGGGTGACCCCCTTACATATATATATATATATATATATATATATATATATATATAGTGGTTAAGTGAGAACAAGGCACTCCGTCAGGTAGATATTGGTGGGTGCAAATCCTATATAAAAGAAATAAGGTATACGATACTGTTTGACCGAATATCAGAGGCAGCACTCCAGGAGATAGTCAAAAAGAATTGTATTTAGTGTGACATATAAATTGTTTATATGTCACACTAAATACAATTCTTTTTGACTATCTCCTGGAGTGCTGCCTCTGATATTCGGTCAAACGGTATCGTATAGCACATATATATATATATATATATACTATACGATACCGTTTGACCGAATATCAGAGGCAGCACTCCAGATCATTACCATTCTCTCGTCCGGTACAATGGAAATGTTTATTTCTATTATTTGAGACTAGCACGTGTCTATATGAACCAGTACATTGTGTGCAAGCTGTGACGTTTTGTTGGCCAGAAAAAATGGGCGTTCGTTGGGGGCGGGCTCATATAGAGCCTGGCCGGGCTCCCACAAAGCCTGGGAGTGCGCGCCAATCAGCTGTCAGGTAGGGGGAGTTTTGTTTTTTCAGGCAGCGCGAGCAGGGAAATTTAAAAAAACAAACAAGTGTGCTGCTTGGGCAAATATACAGTGTTCGACAATCCTATACATTTATACGCCCAGGGCGAGTGGATTTAACCTCCGGGCGAGTAAATATTTGCCCAAGCAGCACACGTGTTTGTTTTTTTAAATTTTCCCTGCTCGCGCTGAAAATTTCCCTGCTCGCGCTGGCTGAAAAAACAAAACTCCCCCTACCTGACAGCTGATTGGCGCGCGCTCCCAGGCTTTGTGGGAGCCCGGCCAGGCTCTATATGAGCCCGCCCCCAACGAACGCCCATTTTTTCTGGCCGGAGATCTGTTGGAGAGTAAGTACTCTCCAATCATCCATCCCCTCTGCTCCTTCCCTGCCTCCTGCAGTTCCCCCTTACTCCCCGCTTCTCCCCCCCGATACCCGTGTGTGGCTGGAGATGGTAGCGAGGGTCTTCCCCCTTCTCTACCCGCTTACCCCGGCTTCCCGCGCGGGGCGGAGGTGTTCCCCCCCCTTCTCCCCCCGGCTTCCCGCACCACTTCCCGCTTCCCCCCCGATACCTGCGCCGCGGGGCCGGTGATGGTAGTGGGGTTGTTCCCCCCCTTCTCTCCCCACGCCACTTCCCGGCTTCCCGCGAAACCCACGCGGGGCGGGTTATGGTAATGGAGGGTGTTCCACCCTTACCTCCTTGGTCTCCGCTTCCCCACGGTCCGCGCAGAGCGGGAGATGGTCGCGGGGGGGGGGGGGGAGAGGGGCAGTGGTGGGGGTGCTCGGTCGCGCGGCCTTTCCTCTTCTTCCCCCTGTCGTGTGTGTGCATACATGGGAGAGAGTGTGTGTGTGTGTGTGTGTGTGTGCATGCATGGGAGAGTGTGCGTGCGTGCATGCATGCATGGGAGAGTGTGTGTGTGTGTGTGTGTGCATGCATGGGTGTGTGTATGCATGGGTGGGTGGGTGTGTGTGTGCATGGGTGTGTGGGGGTGTGTGTGCATGAGTGTGGGTGTGTGTGTGCGTGGGAGTGTGTGTGTGTGTAGGACACCAGAAGGTCACGTCACCTCACCCCGCCATCCAATCACCCCCCACCCAATCACCCCCCCACCCAACCCAATCACCCCGTCACCCCACCCAATCACCCCGTCACCCCACCCAATCACCCCCCCTGCCTCTCTCTCTCTCTCTCTCTCTCTCTCTCACCCTCTCTCTGTGTCTGTCTCACACTCTGTTTCTGGATCTCTTATTTACCCTATATATCTTAACTGCCCTATAATACACCGAAATAACCTATACTGCTTTCTTCAAGATCTGACTCAAGCTTCACATGGAAGACATCGGTACCCCCCCCCTAACCCAGAAGACAGGTAGGGAACACATCCCCTCCAATGTATAACATTGCGGGAATGAGGGTACCTGGACATTGAGGGACTGCGGATCAGGTAAGATCCCAGGCGGGATTGCTGCTTTAGATATTGTGAAGCGGGGACATCCAGACACTGGTTAAGGGGTTCAGGAAACTGGTCATTCACACCTGGCTTTTATTTCTAGATCAACATTTACACACACACACACACACACACGTAACAAAGCCTAATTGTAGTATAATGTAATACAATAAATACATTTATGTCAAAAACGAATGTTGTTCTGACTAGGAATTTATTAATGTATTTTATTTATATATTTTATTTTAAAGCAGGGTTGGGGGCGGGACTAGGGTTAGGGGCGGGACTAGGTGGCGAGTAGATTTTTTGGTTGGGCAAGTAGATTTTTGGGTGATTTGTCGAACACTGTATATACAGTATATATTACACAAACAAACACACACACATACACACATACATACATACATACCAGCCTCACTCTGAGCGGCAGCAGTGGGGAAATATTATTTTTGGAGTCTTCCCCCCCGATCGGTCGAATCTACGCCACTGCCATGCGCGCCCCTAATATAGAACGGCTGGCTAACCACAGCCAATTATAAGTGCCGCGCGCGCACGGCGAAGCAAGCACGCCTACTATATTACGGGCCTAAAGTACTACACACGCACACTCTCTCTCTTTATCTCAGATGTCTGTGGTAGTACAGGCAGGGCTGCTGGTTTTGTCTTTGAAATGTACTTTATTTTGAAAGTTAAGAGCCCCCCCTGCTCCCTCACACAGATCCCCCCCTGCTCCCTCACACAGATCCCCCCCCCTGCTCCCTCACACAGATCCCCCCCCCCCTGCTCCCTCACACAGATCCCCCCCCCCTGCTCCCTCACACAGATCCCCCCCCTGCTCCCTCACACAGATCCCCCCCCTGCTCCCTCACACAGATCCCCCCCCTGCTCCCTCACACAGATCCCCCCCTGCTCCCTCACACAGATCCCCCCCCCTGCTCCCTCACACAGTGCCCCCTGCTCCCCACACAGTGCCCCCCTGCTCCCTCACATAGCCCGGGGGACTGACACTGAGCAGAGCTGAGCTGCAAAGTGCTTCATCAGAACCCTGACCCTGCAGTCTGCCTGCCCCCAAATAACACTCTCACACCATGTTTGTGGGACCTGATAAAGGGGCAATAAATGGGAAAAGTGCAATAACATATCGGAAAGAAAAAGACATTATGATTGGGGTCTTTTTTTTTTTATAACTTTCATTTTATTGGGTTTTGAAGACATACAGTAACATACCGTCATATCATAAGCGCCGTAAAGACAATTCTGGACATACAACATCTAACAAACAGGGGAAGAGAAAGACAAAAGACAATAGGCAAAGACAATAGGGAGAAGACATAGGGGGGGGGGGTGTTTGGAGGAGAGGTCGTCGAGACACCCTTATCGTGTACCAGTGACCTAAGTTCACTCTGTGCTTTATCTCCATAGCCACAGACAAGGGGGTTCCTGCCTACTTCAGAGTTTATCTGGGGGGGCCTACCATTGTCACCCAGTTTCTCAGTCTCTGTCCCTCTCAGCCCATCAGAGGAGAACTCACCTGATCCTATCAGAGCCAGACAGTGGCATTGCTCACCCCCTGAATATCTGTCTGTGCCAACCAGGGAAGTCAGACCTTATGGAAATTTGGGCCAGTGTCGTTAACCAGACTCGTCAACTTTTCCATCCGGCATACAAACCAAATCCTGTTCCGAATTTTGTCTATTGAAGGAATTGCATTCTGATTCCACAATGCTGCGGTCTCGCACCTCATAGCTGTTGAAAAATGTGCAATCAATTTGTTACCCGTTCTTGATACTTCTTTTGTAGGCTTACCCAACAGGAACAGCCACGGGTCTAGCGTAATATGGAGGCCCAAGATACTCTGTAACCAATCTCTGATTTGACTCCAAACCGGCACGATTCGTGGACAGAACCACAGCACATGCACCAGATCCCCCTGTTCCCCGCACCGCCTTGGACAGAGTGGGAGATCCTGGGATAAATTTAACCTTTGGTATGAGTTCTCCTTTAATGTCGTACAGATCGAACTACTGGCAGCCGCCTTGAAAATTTCCATCCAGTCCTCGTCCTCTAGGGGCCATGCTAAATCTGTCTCCCATTGTGTCCTGAATCGGGGTCTATGTGTTCCATCCCTGTCGGCGCTGACCACCACTCTGTACAAAGCAGAAATCTGTCCCTGTGTGTCGGTGCCCCGCACACAGAGCCTCTCAAAATTGGTTAGTGGTGGTCTCACCGAGTGCTTGAGGTAAAATGCCCGGACCTGGAGGTATCTAAGAAATTCCGTGTTGGGGATGTCTTTTTCCGACTTTAATTGGTCAAATGATTTGATAGTGTTTCTTCCCTCCAGGTCTTTCAGCCTCCCAATCCCCAATTGCCACCATAGAGTGAAATTCTTGCCCTCTAGCCCCGGAGCAAAGTCTGGATTACCGTACAAAGGGCCATTAAAGTATGTTTTGAGGTCAATGAGCAATTATTTTTGGCCGCCTCCCAGACCGATAACGAGTTGAGCACCAAGGTCAGCGGCTCCTTTAAATCCTTTAATCTAGATTTTGGGTACCAAATTAAATCCCTGAGCTCCAGTGGGGCACATACCTCCCTCTCCAGTGCCACCCACCACCTCACCTCTGGATCCCTGTGCTATTGTGTAAATTGGCATAATTGCGCCGTGTAACAGGGTCTTATCCCTGTTAAGAATCTTGCCTGTAATCTAGCAGTGTGCTGGTTAATTGCACACCTGCAATCAACTCCACCTGGCTGATTAGAGCTCCCTCAGAGCTCTGTGAAATAGTGTCATGTGAGACACAGGAGGAGGATTTTCCTGAGCTGACATTTGGAGCTGACACAGGAAAGCAGAGAAGCCTGCACACAGACTGTCTTGAGCACAAAGGGGTGCTGAGATCAAGACACCCAGAGACTTATATTCCTAGACACAGGGGACCCAGGAACCTACCAGAGACTGACATGAAGGGCCACCTGCTTTAAGGTATCTCTTAGTATACCAGCAAACGTTATCACAGGGTTAATTTAAAGGGCAATACTCCCGTGATCAGAAAACAACGATCCTGTCAATAATCCAACCTTCCGCCACACCTTTATACAAACAAACTAGTACCTCTTGTGATGTTACACTTTTATGACTCAACATGTTACATACAAATGTCATGATTGTGTCATTATTTTCTAGCAATTACTCCTATTGTGTCGCAGCATCGCTTTGACTGTGGATTTATGAATGGTGTATATTATCAAGTTAGGAAGATAGATGTAGTGACATTGTTATTCATTTAAAAACAATAATGCATTCTCCTTTAATTCAATTAATGATAATCAGCTCAGGGGGACACAGAGATATTCTCGCCAACACCCGGGGACCCCCAGACAGGCGCGAGGACAACCCGTGGACCCCTCTTAGTGCTAAATGTATGTACTTTTTTTATACAGATTAATGTATGTCAAGTGGTCAAATACAGTATTATCCATATGTGCAGTGTTCGACAAACCTATACATTTGCTCGCCCCGGGCGAGTGGATTTAACCCCCGGGCGAGTAAATATTGGCCCAAGCAGCACACGTTTGGTACTAGGTGGCGAGTAGATTTTTTTGTGTGGCGAGTAGATTTTTTGGTGATTTGTCAACCACTGCATATGTGGATAATATTAATTTTGCAAAATACTTTAGTGTATGTGTTAAGGGGTTGTATTCATTTAAATGTATATATTTTTTTGGGGATGCCACAGGATTGGTACCGCATGCCCGGTGAGACCCGCAGCTCCCCCGGACTCCCGCGGGGAACACCCAGTGACACCCGCCGGCCTGTTGTATGGATGGTGTGCCTGCAAAAATGTAAACAAAGAAATTTTTCTAAGACCTGATCCATTTGCGCCTGCCTTGGGCTGGCGTGTTTTTTCAAGCGCGTTTTTAAAGAACGATCTCTTAGCGTAGCTTAGAGAATCCCGCAGACTGGCAGAAATCAGTGTATTTAGCTGATCGTACGTGTTTGGTGGGACTTACAGTAGAAAAATTTCTTGAAAAAAGGTCGTTTAAGAGTGCAAAGTGCCTGTTAGCGCTGCTCTGTGAATCGCGCTGAGCGCAATATCACGTTCTAAAAGCACTTTGCGCTCTTAAAGCCACTTTATGGAGTTTAGTGCATAGCCCCCATAATATACGGCAGGGGTGAGCAAACTTTTTATGCCGAGCCCCCCTTTCTATCCATGAAATTTCTCGGGACCCCCCTGCCTGATGTAATCAAAATCACATGAAAATAAACAACCTTTATTAAATGGTATTCAATGTAAATACAAATATGTCTAAATACTTACATATTTCAACAGCTTGTGCTTGCAAAATTAGGCTGTGTCCATGCTGCCGTTGAGAGCGGTGACATCACCAACTCTCGAAGCATGAGCGCAGCGTGTCCTGCATAATTTTGCAAGCACGAGCGGGGAAGTGTTTACACTTTTTCCCCCCCATTATTTCTGTACATTCATAGTATGATTGATATAGATGCAGCCTACCCTTTCACTTGCAGAGGATCGCAGCGAAGCATGTTGCCAGCGGAGAGCAGGAACACAGCGCTATTGCAAGGCAGACACAGGAAGAAGGGACCTTTGACATCACAGTGCTCGGGAGTGCTCCTCACCCGTACCTCCGAAGCTCCCACGTGTGCGCACACACACCACCTGCACTATCCTGTTAGCCGCCCGTGCACATCTTTGGCTGCCCGCGCACATCTTCTTGGCCGCCCGCGTACAGCTTTTTCGCCCTCCAGCGCACATCGTCTGACGGCCTGCGCACCCAGGTTTTGACGCACGCGCCCCCACCCCTAAATAATCTTGAACCCCCTCAAGGGGGAGCACCTCCCAGTTTGTGCACCGCTGCATTCAATCACAACACCCACACACAACACACTCATATCACAACCAACACAGACACAACACACACAGACACAACACACACACTCAATCGCAACTAACACAACACACACAAGACACACTCAATCACAACCAACACAGACAGCACACATACTCAATCACAACACACTCATATCACCACACTCACACACACTACACACTCATATCACCACACACAACACACAATCATATCACCACACACACCCACACAACACACTCATATCACCACACACACAACACACACTCATATCACCACATACACTCATATCACCACACAAAACACACTCAGATCACCACTCACACACACTTCACTCACACATATCTTCACACTACACACACACTCTGACTCTTTCACCTGGAGGGGGGGGGAAGAGTACTAAGCCGTGTGCTCCTGCTGTGCTGCTGAAAACGGGCAGGGAACAGACAGGCGGAGGAGGGCTTGTCTGTGTGCAGGGAAGGCCCCGCCCGCGCAGCAAGGCCCCGCCCCTGCAGCAGGCAGAGAAGCAGCCTCAGCACAGAGCTTGTAGTTGCCTGTGCACAGCTCTGCCCGCCCCCAGGTTTCCCTGCACGCAGCCCGTGCCCCTCCCCTACATAATCTTGCACCCCCCCAAGTGGGCACGCCCCCCAGTTTGCGCACTGCTGATATACAGTACCAGTAATAATTTTGTTTTTCCTCAGAAAATAAACTTTGTCATCAAGCGGAGAACGGCAAATGGAGGGATTTCGATGGATAATATCGCTTTTTTGAAACATTGCTTGCGCATTGATGAATCTGATTTAAAAATACAAGTACTGGAGGCAACAATTTAGTGACAGTGCAATTTTTATTGATTAGGATAGAATAACTGTGAGCTTTATAGAAAACCTTAAACACTATGCTGCTGTTTTCATATTCAATACTTTTTTACAGTACATACTGTACTGTATAAGAAACCCCAAAAATAAAAATGTATAATCTTTTATTCTATACAGTATGTATTTATTCTACAGTATATGTATTGTATATGTATTGTTTAAATACTGTTTTGATTTAATGCGCATGGGAACAGTATACTGTGTGTCTCATGGAACCTTGTTGAAACGCATACAGTATGCGTGTCATCACATTTATGCGAATGCGTGTATGTGACAAAGAGACACCACACATCTCCCCCCCCCCCCGAGCCATTCATGAAAATTCCCTAAGCCCTTACTGTGTTTACTAACTCCTGCACACACTTCGACAGTAGCAGTAGCCCCCACACCCCCCAACCGCCTCGCACACAAAGTCTTACTAACAATACAAAGGTAATGCAACCGCTTATCAACTCCCCACCCCCTCTAATTCTTGTAGCCTTCTTGAGGGACTGACTGATTTTAACCAACCATTACTGACTGTATGTTTTTGAAACACTGTATTTTCTTATAAAAGGTGACACAATGAAACAATTTAAAAAATGTTTAACTTTTTTTAATTTTTTGGGAGTAAAAACATTTTTGGATAACTTTTGAACAGACGAACAATCAAGCTGCGATCACCGCCAGTCTGTCCTTCGATGGACGAGCGCTTGTGTGCCTCAAAATGCCATTTATTGAGTCTCTCACGATTCTCATTAAATTATTGGTAATTTTGAAATACTGCAGCACTTCCTCTAATATTGATCTCCGTAAATTTTCTGGCAGCGCCTTTTTTATTCGATTCCCTTCGTAGTTCACGTTGTGGGTCCACCCGCAGTACACCTCGTAACTGACGTGGTGTTTGAAGATGTACATTGCATATCTCTGGGCTATGCCAGCACTTGCAACCTTGTACTTCTCCCTGAGTGGCTGGTCATGCAAGCTGTCGGGCACCGTTTCAATGCGAGTGTGTGTGGGTGTGACTCTGGGAGCGGGTGTGCTTCTGGCAGTGGGCGAGGGTAGGTGGTCTGAGATGATGCTTTGCTCGTGTCAAAGTTGCCTTATCGGGGTTGACATCTCCTGTCGTGGTCTTAACGGGGTTGTCTTAACGAGGACGCTCGCTGCGAGGCAGACGGGTATAGAGAATTATAAATTAACAAGCAGTTAGACAATTACTGTGCACTGTACAGTATACAGTACAATTTGACAGTAGTAACTGCATAGTCCAATATGCTGTAGTTATAGTGTAAGCAATGCCAATAAATGCACTTTACTGCACTAATTTCTCTTTTCTTTTCAGAGATGCTGAACTACAGAAGGAGGGGGGTATCATGTGTAAAATTAGTGAACAGTGTGTATAGTGTATCAACAGTCCTAATTTACACAACCCCCCCCCCCCCCCGCTGTCTCAATAAACTACAGAATGCAAAGCAGCCATGACGAAGAAGATAAAGACTGAAAAGTTGTATTACTGTTTTTATTATTATAAATTTGAATTATTCATGATTATTTGTATTTCTCATCCTGATAAAATAAAAAACAATTTCTTTAAATTCACGATCATCATTGATCATCTCTTTCTTTTTCTTTGAACTTTAATTAAATTCACTTTGAATGTGTGGGGGAGATTCTTCGAGAAGGGGTTGAATTTGTGTGTGAAGTGGTTAGGGGTGAGCTACACTAGTTGCCAAGAAGGGCTTATCAGATTAAACTTTTTAATTCGGGAATGTGTGGATAAACATTTCTATTCACATTGTAAGGCTTTGTGTGTGAAGTGGTGGTGGTGGGGGGGGGGAGGAGGGGGTTTGAAGGTGCTGCAGTAGTTACCACCGGCCCTTAAACTTGAAATGCTCTTGGTGCCAGTATGTGCGTGGATGAGTCATTCAAGAAGGGATTATCACACGTGCGCATGCGTTACCGTAAACAAAGCCTCAAAGATTTTAATGAATGGGTTGGGGGGTGGATGGAGGAGTCATTCTTGCCAATACAAATAAATACAAATGAATGGTTTGGGAGAGGTGTCGATAAGAAGTAGAAATATGCGTTTCAACAAGGTTCCAATGAGACATACACGCATGCGCAGAAATGTGAGAACATACTCGGGAAGATTAAACTATTAAACTGAGCCAGAAAGTCACCCATTATAAATGAATGGTTTGGGAGAGGTGTCGATAAGAAGTAGAAATACTTTAGCCTTGTGTGTGTGGGGGGGAGGGGGAGAGCGCTGTATGATGGATTATTAGTTCAATTAAATATTTTCAACATGTCATCATAATGTTTTGATCCTCACACCACCAAATAAAAATCACACCACCTCATAAAGTACGTACAGTACATGACTAGTGTAGAACTAAAAAGGTACAGTAGTGATTGATTCTGAGAATATCAATAATTGTTATGCAGGCATATGTCGAGAACCAAAAAAATAAAAAACTTGAAATTCAAATTGAATGAGAAGTCATACACGCATGCGCCTAAATAATCAACAATGTTCCAATGAGACAAACACGCATGCGCAGAAATGTGATGACAGGATTGGGAAGATTAAAGCCAGAAATCTACCCATTACAAATGAATGATGTGGGAGAGGTGTAGATAAGAAGTAGAAATACTTTAGCCTTGTGTGTGTGGGGGGGCGAGGGGGAGAGCGCTGTACAGTATGCTGGATTATTAGTTCAAAGAAATATTTTCAACAGGTCATCATAATGTTTAATGCGCAAAAATTCTCATTTACCTCTATTAGGAGGGAGAAAGACCACAGTGGGTCTATATCCAGCAGAATGAGGCACTTGCAAACTAGGGAAGTGAACAGATGTCTGCCTTGACGTGGCTCGCAAGCTTACAACGCTTTGGCCAAAGGGTTAAACTAAATGACCCTATTTCAAGAGAATATATAAGTATTTTACTGTGTATTTCTGTCATGTTGGATGTAGCATTGGGCTTCTCTGTCGTCTGTTGTATACATATGCCACGCTCAATAGCACTCCATTTTGACACACATACATATATATTTTGTGGGGGCTCAGGGGTTTCCAAAAAGAGCTTGCTGGGGTTCTGTGTTTTGTTAACCCATTCTCAGCTGTTCCAGCTGGTGGAGGTCAGTGGCTCCTCCTTCCCAGGTTTTAAGCCCGCCCCTCCCCACTTCCCTAGTTTGCAAGTTCCTCATTCTGCTGGATATAGACCCACTGTGGTCTTTCTCCCTCCTAATAGAGGTAAATGAGAATTTTAATCCTAATAGAGGTATATTAGTATTTTATCTGGTAGTATTAGGACTTGCAAACAGGTGTCTGCCTTGACGTGGCTCGCAAGCTTACAACGCTTTGGCCAAAGGGTTAAACTAAATGACCTTATTTCAAGAGAATATATAAGTATTTTACTGTGTATTTCTGTCATATTGGATGTAGCATTGGGCTTCTCTGTCGTCTGTTATAAGCCTATAATATACATCTTCTCTAACTGTGCATGCAATGTATTGTATATAATGTATACTCTGTTCATTTATGTAACTGTATTTGTAACCATGTATTATTTGTCATATTAACTATGCCCAGGACATACTTGAAAACGAGAGGTAACTCTCAATGTATTACTTCCTTGTAAAACATTTTTATAAATAAATAAATATAAATAAGATTGTCATCAATATCACTTAGCTGATTACATTTTTACAAACAACTGTATGTACCCAAGTATAGATTCAATTGTAATAAATGGACTGAAAGATATTAAATGAGTCCAAGTCTTGGGCAAACAATTCCCTCAGTTCCTATTATGTTCCATCAATTTTTGAATGGGAAATTAGATGTTGTTATAGAAATAATATCTATGATGTTGACATGATTGCTAGCTAGTAAAGTCTCAGCTGCATTGGTTATACAGTACATGTTGTAAATAATTGACAAGCCATAGATAGGTTTAAACTGAACCAGAATGTAAATAATGATAAATAGATTAATAATACAAACCACTTTTAAATTACAATAGGGAAATGAGTTAGTTCAAACAAATGGTTATATGAATATATACTATATGATGTAGAACACAATAAAGATACAATAAAAAAAAACAATGTTTATGTGTTTATGCAGAAGCAAATTATCTGATATATTGGTAAACTGAGGATAGAAGCATCAACATGACGTCAGGACGAAACGCGTCAGAGCTTATTCACCTTTGCGGATGTCAATTTTTGATTAAATAAATGCTTTTCTACTTCAACTAATGGTGCTTGCGTCATCTATTCATTGAGAGCTTTGACCTCCAAAGAGCAACTTTTTTTCTATACCAACAAATCGGCAGGAGCACGCCAAACAACGTGGCATTGACGCATCGATGTACCTACATCAGCATCACTTGGCAGTTTATTGGATCATACCTTGAGTACTTGCCAGCTGATTTTCTTGTGTGGGACACAGGGTGTTGGTGAGGGCAGCAGCTGCTGGATTCAATGATTTACCCTGAGACGTGTTTTTCGAGCGTGTCTTTTCGTATCTCTATCCTGCATACTAGCCCCCACCCTGAGTGAGTCCGATCACATGTGATGATTTAAAGCAGATACCTATTTATTTAGCCCACGTCCAGGCTGTTTCAAACTTCAGTGACCAAAAGAGTAAAGGATGTCCTATATTTTTATTTAGCCACGGTTGCAGCATCAGTAGCTGGGGTTTATTCCTCACTTCTTCTACGGTTGTAAATAATAATCAATGTAAATAGACTGTGAGGAATCGGGGAGTTCGTCCCTTGCGGCGCGTTCCATCCTCGCTTACCTATAGTACTGCAGCGGCAGCTGCCGAATATTCGCCCCCCGCTGATGTGCGCATCACCATTCCTGTTACAGAGCGTGCGCGCACCCGCTCTTTCTATGCACGGTCACTGAGCATAGCTCCGCCCACTTGGGACGCACCGCACCTCCGCTGTGCGCAGTGCACGCGCATGACGGTGTGCAACGAGCCCCAGCTACGTGTCAAGCTTTGCTATGAGCCTTGTCTCCTGCAACCTATCCTGGCATCTGCGGAGGCTCCGCCTCCGCTCCTTACCCTACTGGTTCCTGTCTCCTATATAAGACTGCCTCTTCCTGGCATACCTTGCTGAACATAGACTTTGTGTGCCTTGTGTGTGCCTGACTTGTCCAGCCCTGCCTTGCTTTGTTTTCTACAGTTACCTCCCGTGTACCGACCTCGCTTTGGATTTGGATTCTCTCTGGCTCGTGACCCCTGGTTTATGGATTAACCTCTCGTGTACCGACCTGGCTTTGCATTTGGATTCTCTCTGGCTCTTTACCCCTGGCTTACGGATAACGACTAAGTGTACCTCTCCTACCCTTGGAACCTGGCGAGTATTGGATTAACCCTTTTTCTTCATACCCAGACCCAGCAACGCTACAAACCACCTACTGGGCCCGCCTTTGCTGCTGTGGGTGTGTGGCACTGTCCTTCCCACCTCAGTGCCGGGGTCAGGTCTTCTCTGTGGGCTCGCACAAGCGTGACATAGACAAGTGTTCACCCAGTGACCCTATACTAGAAACTATAGGACGCCCAGGTGGTATGTGAAGGGACTTGTGAATTTTGGGAAGGTGATGAAAGATTGGAGGGATGGGGTGCAAACAGTGTAAATAGTCAAGTTCTTTGTTTGAAATAATTTAGAAATCTTTGCCTTCATCTAATAATTCTTATAGCAGTGTAAGAAAAGAGTTAGTAGGATCTGAGTCTACAGGAGAGCAGATCGTTTAATTGTCTGTGTGCCTCTGCATAGTAATAAGTGCAATCCAGAATGACGACAGCACTGCCCTTATCCGCATTTTTGACCACAATGTTGTTTTTGTCTCTAAGGGTGGTAATATCATGTCGTAGCTTTGGTTGCAAATTATCACTATGTTTAGGACAAACAGTGAACTGAATACCCTTCGACAAAAGTGACAAATCTCTTTCCACTGCTTGTTTAAAAAGGTCTATAGCATTACCTTTCATATTATCTGGACAAAATTTGGACTGTCCGACAGCTAAAGCTTGGACAAAATTGGGTCATGCAACAGGACAATGATCCCAAGCACACCAGCAAATCTACAACAGAATGGCTGAAAAAGAAAAGAATCAAAGTGTTGCAATGACCCAGTCAAAGTCCAGACCTCAACCCGATTGAAATGCTGTGGCGGGACCTTAAGAGAGCTGTGCATAAACAAATGCCCGCAAACCTCAATGAACTGAAGCAACGTTGTAAAGAAGAGTGGGCCAAAATTTTTCCACAATGATGTGAGAGACTGATAAAGTCATACAGAAAACGGGAGACTTCCGGTGACGTCATCGCACATGATCTGCTGAGGAGAGAGCTCCAGAGCCCTCCGGAGTATAGCGGCCTAAAAATAGGACCAATCGGAACAGCAATAACATTAAAATCAACCGGCGCACGGCGCAACTCCCAGGGGATGAGTGGAAGGCTAAAGGGACCCGCGCAAACAAGTTTGAAAAGCTTTTTCATGCTGTTGCATAAAGCCCCAGCTAGAGACGGCTCGATCCAAGATGGCGGCCGGACATCCTCCATAGAAATGCCCGACAGCATGCCTGAGCAGGGGAGCAGGGGTGAACAGCCAGAGGTAACCAGGGATTACCTAGAGGCTTTATTCCTGAGAATGAGACAGGGATTCCAGGAGAATCTTAATAAAGCCATACACACACTCAGAGCAGATATGAATGCTTTGTCAGAGAAAACTGACACTCTGCAAAAAAAAGTGGAGGATATAGAACACTCATATTCCCAAGCAGAGGACGAAATAAACAGATTAAACTACGAAATCCGCTCCCTAAAAGAGAACGCAGAGGAACAGGAAAATAGAGACTGGCGCCAGAACCTCCGTGTGCGATATATCCCGGAGGCGGTAGAGACTACTCACTTACAGCCGTACCTGAAAGACATGTTTACCTACCTGGTCCCTGAGCTGAAGTAGGAACAAATGGAGCTGGATAGAGCACACAGGACATTGGGCCCGAAATCGCAAGATCCTAAGAGGGCCAGAGACGTCATCATACGTTTCCATTCCTATACAACTAAGGAAAAAGTGCTCACAGGCAGCAGAGAAAGAGGTGAGGTTCAATTCCGTAATACCCACCTGGAAATCTACAGTGACCTATCTAAAACAACAGTACCTTGATAAAGTACCTTGAGTACGAAACGCGTAGGTGCGTTTACCTGTCCGTTTTTTTGTGTAGATTCAGCATGCAATAAACTTATTACCATTTTTTCACCTTTGGAGTGGCCTGGCTGTTTCCTTTTCCTGCATGAACATTACAGGACCCCCTGGCTGTGCGCTATCAACGCTCTCTATTCTTCTAAAACAACAGTAGACAGGCAAAGGGAAATGCAGCCCCTTACACAAAAATTAAGGGATCACAAAGTGAGATACAGATGGGGCTTCCCCTTTAAATTGATGGCGCAGGCTGGAGGGAAGATGCATGTGGTGTCCTACATGGAAGATGGCCCTAGATTCCTAAGGGCCCTGGGTCTCCAACATACAGATGATGAAGCGACATCTGAGGGAGCAGAGGAAGAGTAACCCAGACAAGGAACGACGAAAACGCCAAGGACATCCCAACGCCTCGCATCGCAAAGGAACCCGACGCGCGTTGAGTAAAGAAGAACAGCCGACGCAGGATGTGTAATGTAAAGAGGAACAGCAGAGACGGTCGTCGTCATAAAAAGATAAACGCCCCCTCCAAGCAGACAGTATTGAGACGTGTTAGGGAAATAAGATTAATGGAACTCCTCTCGGCACAATTGGGTCAAAAGGTGGATAAATTTCATAAGGTTTGGTCAGTATGGCCAGACAATTAACAAATGAGTAACTGGGTCACACAAGTCTGGAGTCAATAAGCCCCCCCCCCTCTTATCTCTCCTCCCCCCCTCCCTCTTCTTTCTTGCTTTTCTCTCCACTATCCTTGAATTTCTCTGAGAGAGATATGTCCGGAAGCGGCTGCTTCCCAATATGTTGAAAAAAATGTCAAAAAAAAATAACAAAAGTTCTGTAGAATACAACAGACGAAAGTTAATATATAAGAAAAGAAGACAACAAAATACTATTTACGTTGTAATGTAATGTTTAATATTTCTTCTCGCTGTAAAATATGAAGTTGTAACAGATGTATGTTAAAAAATGTTATATGATGTCATTCTGTCGAAAAACAATAAAAAAAATTGAAACAAAAAAAGTCATACAGAAAACGATTACTTCAAGTTATTGCTGCTAAAGGTGGTTCTACAAGCTATTGAATCATAAGGTGTACTTAGTTTTTCACACATGGCTTCTATATTTTGGCTTTATTTTTGTTAAATAAATCATGACACGGTGTAATATGTCATGTGCTGTTGTTCATCTGAGGTTGTATTTACCTCATTTTTAGACATGCTAAGAAACAGATGATTGTTATGTCCTGATATGTAAAACCATAGAATTCAAAGAGGATGAACTTTCTTTTTCACACAACTGTATATACAATGAGACATAAAATTAGATTTCATTAAATCAAGCGACAACCTTGTTGACAATGTGATATATGCCATATGCTGCATTGATTGATGCCATAACATGTTTAATGCACTCAATCAAGTACCTTCAGGTGCGTTTGAGTTCGTAGGAGGGGCTATATAACTTACCTTCAATCTTGCCCCAACCATTCTCCTTGTGAAAGGGCTGTATAGCCTGAAATGTGTGAGAGAATTTTCCTGTCCTGTCTTTAGTGTTTTTTAACATGTAGTATAATAAAAGTTTTTTTTTATTTTTCCATCTACCTGGTGAGTTGATCAGTGCTTCTTACTGAATTTGGCTGTTTCAACTAATCTTTTTCCTGCTCATGCACCCATATTGCCACAACAAAGTCTTTCACAAATTCAGAACACACACGGGACTTCCAAATTAAACACTTTATAAATTGTCTTATGAAAGAGTAATATATGTTGTCAATTGTGACTGTGGGAAACTCTATGTGGGTAAGATGCATAGAGCTTTCAAGATTAGAGTCTTTGAACACATACCATTAGTGCGTAATGCACTAGATACAGCTATTGCGAGACATACCATAGAAGCACATAATGGTGTCTCACGAGTTCTACACTTCACTGGGACCTAGCATGTCCCTCTCGGACCTCGGAAAGGTGATTGGGACCGGCATTTGCTTCAGCAGAGTGCAGATGTATTTTTGACTTAAAAACACAGTCCCCTCTCAGTCTTAACGAAGGTTTTATCTATTCACCCTTTCTCTGAATTACCTATCCGTGGACCAGTTGTACTTTCTTAATAAAGAGGGGTTTCTATGGGGATCCAGGTATATAGAACAAATTAACAACATGGACTGTATTGACTTTTGAGGCGGTCCAACAAGAACTAGTTCATTCCTACATCCCCATATAATTATATCATCTAATGTTCCACCTCTATGCTAAAACACCACCAATTGAGACTCTGACACTATAGATTCGGAACAACATAAGGTGTTTGGGGACAAGTTTGACTATGCCATCTGCAAGGACCAAGTCCACCCCTATATCCATTTGTCTATGTTACCTATTGATATTTAGTTCTCGGGTTCATTTAAGAAACTATATATACACATATATATCTATGACCTTTAACATGTGCTCTATCCCATGTGGTTAAGGTATTTTCGCAATTCACTTTTGCTCCTATTGTTGGGAGTTCTGCTAGTTACTCAGAAGTGACGAGTATTTCAGGACGTGTGAAGTACTATGTATTATATACTAGCTCTCTATTTTCTTATTGAACATCTGCTCCAATATAAGATTACAATTCTAAGTGACATACGGCACTATTTTGTCCGTTTTCATAATGCTCCCAATCAATACAGTAAGAATTGGGACCTAAGGGGTTAATACAACGTTGAAGGAATTATCCTATACGTGCCCGCATGGGCTATTTATGAAGGGACATGATGTTAGGTCTTCACTCCCCTAAAGAAGCGTAGGTGTACTACGTGAAACGTGTGTCGGTTTTAGCGACGTCACAACTGTGATTTCAGTGGCTGAGAGGTGATGCCGAGGCAGTTTTGCAGAGGATGTAATAAGTTTACAATGTGCCTTTTGCTGTGCTACTGTAGCCATTATGCGCCATGTGGGTTTGATATATTGACATTGTCAACGCAGACGGACGGTTTAGTTTGTTACCGGTTAAGTGCGATGCTACCGTTGCCAATATGCCAAGATGTGCCAGGTCGGTCTGATACATTGACATTGCTTGCACAGATAGATTGATTGGGTTGTCACTTTATACTTGCTACACAGCATCTCTCCGACACTTAGGAGCCCTCTCCAATAGGGAAGGCTTTACCGGGCTAGGGGATATGTGCTGATTACAAACAGTGTATGTAGCTGTGAGTGTTGAACGCTATATTCCTGCCATAGGGAAGTGCAAAACAAAGTGTCTAATGCTACTGAGTAATGCTCTATAATCTGAGCAGTGGATTTATTGGTTAGACAGAAGATATATTGTGCAATTGATACTTACTAACTCTGTGTAATAAATGTTTGATTCCAAGCAGTGTTCGACTTTACATTGACACTGTCGGTCTATATATCGACATAATCTGTCTTTATCTCACTGTGCATAAGGACTCAGGCCATTGTCCACCTGTGTATGGACTTTGCAATACGCAGCGTGAAGGCAGAGTGACACATATAGCATTGTTTAGCTTTTTATATTTTTTAGTGTTTGTATATTTTATAGGTATTAGTTCTACTTATTGTGGTTGTTATTATAAGTTTTTTTGGACCTCTAAAGCATGTTGTGCTAAGAGGGTAAACTGTTGTGGGATATTTTATTTATCCTCACGGTGAGATACACTGTGTAATGCCTGTATGCCCGCAGACCTGGCCAGTCCCCAGTACTGAGGTGGGTAAGGTTATATCACGCACCCACAGCAGTGAGGGCGTACCCGGAATGTGGTAGTGCATTGCCGGGTCTGTGGAGAAAGGGTTAACATATACTTGCAACGTCCAGGATATCAGAGTTTGGATAGTAATGTCCGTGTGCCAGAGTCCAGGGGCAATAGAGAGCAGGGTGGTGATGTAAGCCAGTGTCCAGGGATAGGAGAAGGCAGCAAAGTCGTATCCGGATGCAGGGTTCAAGGGCAGGAGAAAGCAGGGTAATCCAATACAAAGCAGAGTTCAAGCCAGGGAGATCCAAAGGTAAGCAGGGATAGGAACCAGTGCTGAAAGAGACAGGAGAGCCAAGCATAGAGACTGCACATACAGGGGTCACAAGAAGCTATGCAGAGCAATGAGTAAGAGGACAGACAGGGGTTATAAAGGAGGGAACACCAATGGGAGAGAGAGGAGGAGCAGAGGGTTGAGTGAGAGGTTGCAGGGATAGGTCGGAAGGAGTGAGGGAGGAGACAGGTGAATCAGAGAGGGAAATGGCTTGTACACCAGAGCTCTGGGAAGGTCTACAACTGGAGCGTGTGCGCATGGCCTCTGTAAAGGTTGGATGCGCGCACACCGGGTGTGCCAGGAAGCGTGCAGAGCGCCGCGGGGGCGGCCGTCAATGAAGGAGAGGGAACAGGAGGAGCGGCTGAAGGAGGTATTGTGACAGAAGAGGGAATAGAGAGATGCTGCAAGCAGTGAGTGCCGCGGAGGGGATTGGGTGTTTGGGGATATGCGCGCACCTTGCGGGGACCGCGCGTGACAGCTGGGAGCGCGTCAGGACACGCCGCAGAGGGACGGGTGCGGGAGGAGGAAGGGAGAGATGAACGAGAAGGCAAGGAGGAATGGTCAGAGGCAGGGGAAACAGAGGTGACGGGGACACATTGAGGAGCATGAATCCCCATAAACCGTCACAGTATCCCCCCCTTGAGGATCGATCTCCGGGCGATCCTGCCATGGCTTCTGGGAGAATTTCCGATGAAATTGTCAGAGGAGTTTGGGAGCGTGAATATGACGAGAAGAAATCCATGAACGCTCCTCTGGACCTTACCCCTTCCAGTGAACGAGGAACTGTAGGTTGTTTCTGGACCAACGGGAGTCAATTATGGAGTGAACCTCATATTCCTGCTGTCCGTGAATGGTCACAGGGTTGGGTTTTCGGGAACGGTCCGGGAAGTGAGAACTTTGGATAAATGGTTTGAGTAAGGACACATGGAACACAGAAGGAATCCTCATGGTGGGAGGAAGTGTCAAACGGTATGCGACCGGATTGATCCCCTCCAGTATCTTGAAGGGACCCAAGAATCTTGGGGACAATTTCAGAGACGGGGTCTTGAGCCTTATATTTTTTGAGGACAACCACACTCTGTCTCCGGGTTTAAACGAAGGGCCCGGTTGGCGATGTCGATCTGCCTTTGTTTTTTGTCTTGAGACGGCAGTTTGTAGAGTCTTAAGGATCTTCCTCCAAGAGTTTTGAAGCGTAGAGACATGAGAATCCGCTGCGGGAACACCAGAAGGGAGGGAGGAGAGGGGAAGACTGCTAAGGTGGAATCCGAAATTAATGAAGAAAGGGGACTCTTGCGTAGATTCGTTTTTAAGAGAGTTAATAGCAAATTCAGCCCACGGTAATAGATTCACCCAGTTGTCTTGAGATTCGGAGACGAAACATCTGAGATACTGCTCTAAGGTCTGATTCATTCTTTATGTTTGACCGTTGGTCTGAGGGTAATATCCAGAAGAAAATAAAAGGGAAATCCTAAGTCTCTGGGCACAGACCGGACAAGCACTGGTGAAATAAAAAATGTCCTTGTTCATCTTAGGCCACCAAAAGGTCCGTTTGATAAGATCCGCTGTCCTCTTGAAGCCTGGATGACTGGCCGATCTAGAAGAATGTCCCCAAAGTAGAATTTTGTGGCAAAAACGTGGAGCTGCGTATAAATGCCCCTGTGGCACCCTGAATCTCCTGGGAATGTGTGAACCTGGGCTTTGTTGATTTCATCCAAAACATCAAAATTATTGGCAGAAATTATGCATTTGGCTGGAAGAATAGATTCAGCGGACTCATTGGAGTCGTTCTCCGTGGCGATCTGGCGAGAGAGAGCGTCTGCTTTGATATTTTTGGTACCAGGAATATAAGAAATGGTATAGTTGAAACGGGAGAAGAATAGAGACCAACGAGTCTGACAAGATCCTAATCGTCAAGCCCCCTCGATATACAGTACTTTTTTGTGATCGTGAGGATGGCAATAGGCTCCTTGGTACCTTCGAGAAGATGCCTCCACTCCTGAAGGTCCAATTTAATGGCCAATAGCTCACGATTCCCAACATCATCATTTATCTCGGCAGACGAGAATTTCCAAGAAAAAAAACCCCAGGGGTGCAGTTTCTTTTGGGGAGAGGATTTCTGAGAGAGTACTGCACCGGCTCCCACATCAGAGGCGACAACTTCTAACGTGAAGGGAAGCGAAGTATCAGGATGTCGTAGGATGGGTGCAGAAACTAAGGCCTTTTTGAGACACTCGAAGGCGTCAATGGCTTTGAGAGGCCAAGTCGTAGGGTCAGCACCTTTTTTAGTCAAGGCGGTGATGGGCAGAGCAATGGAAGAAAAATTACGGATGAACTTCCGGTAATAATTGGCAAAGCCAAGAAAGCGCTGCACGGCCTTGAGAGAATTTGGCAGCGGCCAGTCGAGGACAGGCTTCAATTTATCTGGGTCCATAGAAAAACCTTGGTTAGAGATAATATAGCCTAGGAAGGCAGTGGACGTCTGGTGGAACAAACATTTCTCCATCTTGGCATACAGGCGATTAGCACGAAGCCTAGAAAGTACCAATTTGGTATGGTGAATGTGCTCCTGTAAATCCTTAGAGAAAATGAGAATGTCATCCAAACATATGATAACAAATGTTCCCAACACGTCCCGGAAGATATCGTTCATGAACTCTTGGAAAACAACAGGAGCATTGCATAGCCCGAAGGGCATCACTAGATACTCATAATGTCCAGATCGCGTATTTCAACATGGATTTTTCAACCAAAAAAGTTTTTATTGAGTGCATGGTACAATTCTCACATTTTCTGCCAACCCATTGTCATATATAACAGTACACATGCCAATTCATTTTATATTTAGATACACAGACGACGCACTGGGGTGACATACAGACCAACTAGACTTACACCCAGGCTAGACCTAGGAGACAGCAGGGAAGGGGGGGGGAGGAAGGGTGGAGCAGCCACGGAAAGGCTTCGATTCAGCTGGGTCCGTCGCGGAGATTACTGCCACAGAGAGTCGCCTTATCCTTTGGGCTTTGAGGACTCCGGGACCGTCCGAGCCCGGGACATTTGTTGTCTTCCTGATTATGTTCGCCTGCGCGTGAGGGCGCCGACCTCTACTCTCTCCCTTGACTGCCGGGATTAGTTGACCTCTTATGTTGAGTGTATTCTATGTCTCCCCGTCAGTTACACGCATCCAAGAAGAACGCGCCTAGCGCTATTAAAGCAGTATATTGGCGGCATTGACCCCTGGGATATCATTCAGGGCCAACCATGGAGCCCAGACTTTTAGAAAGTTTGTGCCGGTGTCGTTAACCAGACTCGTTAACTGTTCCATCCGGCAAACGTGCCAAATTCGATTTCTGATTTTTGGGATATTTGGTATTTCGGGCTGCTTCCACAATGCTGCGATTTCGCACCTCAGAGCCGTTGCAAAATGTGCAATTAATTTGTGCTCCGATCTGTTTAACCCCGGGATGCGTCTGGCCAGCAGAAACAACCAGGGGTCCAAAGGGATCGCGCAATCGAGAATTCTCTGGAGCCAATTTCTGATATCTTCCCAGATTGGGAGTATCTTGGTGCAACTCCACAGCATGTGCAGCAAGTCTGCCTGCTCCCCACATTGTTTCGGACACAATGGAGGGTAGCCCCTGACAAACTTTGATAATCGTAATGGGGTCAAATACCACCGCATCAGGACCTTATACGCGTTCTCCTTCAATGTCGTGCAAATTGAGCTCTTAGCTGCCGCCAAGACAATATAGTCCCAGTCTTCGTCCTCTAGTGTGTCCCCTAAGTCTCTTTCCCATCTATTCTTATATTTTAACGTCACGTCTGCGTCAGGAGTCGGACAGACCACCGCCTTGTACATCGTAGAGATAAGTCCCTTGGTACCTGTTCCAGTAGAACAGAGCTGTTCAAAATTAGTGCGTTTAGCTCGAATGGGAAATTTCTCATAGAAAGCTCTTAGCTGGAGGTATCTAAAGAATTCTGAATTTGGAATTGACTTTTCAGACTTAATTTGCTCGAACGATTTGATAGATATTCTACCCTCCAGGTGTCGCAGGCGGGTATAGCCCTTCTGTGTCCATGTAATAAAATCTTTCTTCTGCAGGCCCGGAGCGAAATCAGGGTTTCCCAAAATTGGGGTCATCAAAGAGTGCTGTCTCATCAAGACGTGTTTATATTTGCTTTTGTCCCATACTGCCAACGAGCTGACAACCGCGGGAAGCGGGTGTGTAAAGTCCTTGCGGACCTTATTTGGGAGCCAGATCAGGTCCTGCAATGCCACCGGGGCACAGCAGGCCGCCTCCAGCTCCACCCATCGCCTTCGACTAGGGTGGGTGTGCCACTGGATAATTTGGGTCAATTGGGCCGCTTTGAAGTATGACAGCAGGCAAGGTACCGCTAATCCTCCTCTTGTTGTGGGCCGAATTAGTGTGCTAGTTTTGATGCGGGGGGTTTTATTACCCCAGACAAACTTCACCATTGCGGACTGTAACCGAAGGATCTCTTCCCTGATTATAGGGGCTGGAAGAGTCTGAAATAGGTACAGAATTCTGGGAAGGAGATTCATTTTTAGTGATTGAATCCTGCCAATCCAGGATATGTTATACCCTGCCCATTTCCGGAGATCTTCCTTCAGTGTCCGTATTAGTCTGGGGTAATTTGCCTTATATAGGGTGCCTGATTGTTTCGTGATATTGATCCCTAAATATTTTATGGAGGAGGTTTGCCATTTGAATTCAAAGTTCACCGTGATCAGTTTCTCGGTGACCTTAGGTAAGTTGATACTTAGGGCTTCTGATTTTGCTTGGTTAATTTTGAACCCGGATATCGCATTAAATTCCCCTAGTAATTGAAAGACGTTCGGCAGAGAGGTGAGGGGCTGTGATAGCGTGAGTATCACGTCATCAGCGTACAGGGCCACTTTATGTGGCTGGTCACTAATTTGGATTCCTACTATATTCGGGCTGAGGCGGATATGCGCCGCCAGGGGCTCGATGCATAACGCAAAGAGAAGGCGTGACAGAGGACAGCCTTGCCTGGTGCCGCTCTTGATCTGGAATTCTTCCGAGGGGAAGCCCTGGTGTCTGACCTTCGCTGTCGGTCCCTGATATAGAGCGAGAATTGCCTCTGTCATTCTCCCCCCTAGGCTAAACGCCCCCAGCGTCTCTCTCAAGTAGGGCCAGTCAATCCTGTCGAACGCTTTTTCTGCATCTAAACTAAGCACCATAGACGGGATATTCTTTTTTTGTGCCAGATCGATCAAATCTATAATCCGTCTGGTGTTATCAGCGGCTTGTCGACCACATATGAACCCCACTTGATCAGGATGGACCAACTTGGACAACACCTGGTTAAGGCGGTTAGCTAAAAGTTTGGACAAGATTTTTGTATCTGAGTTTATTAACGAGATGGGCCTGTAGCTTTTACAGTCCGCAGGGTCCTTTCCTGGTTTGTGGATTACTGAGATAGACGCCTGGAGCATCGAGCCCGGGATGGGGGCACCACCCAGGAAGGAATTACATAGTTTTAGGAGATGAGGAGCTAGTATTTTACGAAATTTTTTATAATAGAGATTGGAAAAGCCATCCGGGCCTGGGGCCTTGGCTGCTTTTAACGACTTCATTACCTCTAGGAGTTCCTCGAGAGTAAAGTCTGCCTGTAGTGCGTCCCTCTCCTCTCTGGTCACTTTAGGCAATTGTGCCTCTGCTAAGAACGTCTTTAGTCGAGCTTTTGTGGTTGGCGTGTGTGCCACCTTTGCCCCATCATAAAGGGTTTCATAGTATGTTTTAAATTCATTAACTATTTTTTTGGGGTCAGAGGTCAGATCCCCCTGCTCTGTTCGAATCGTCTGAATTTGGGAGACGTGTTTTTTGTCTCTTAGTTTGTTGGCAAGTAGGGTATCTGGCCTGTTTGCTTTCTCAAAAAATTTCCGCTTAGACCATGTCAGCTCCTTTTCAGCACGGGAGGTCAGCAAGATATTAAGTTTGGTTTTAGTGTCTAGCAACTCCTTAAGGGTCATTGCATCTTTGTTATTTTTATGTCGAGCTGAGAGGACTGCCAATTCTTTTTGTAGCTGATTGATTTTTTTGTCCTTCTCCCTCTTTCGCCTGCTTGCAATCCTTATGAGCTCTCCTCTCAGAGTCGCCTTATGGGCTACCCATAGGGTAGCCTGCGAAGTCACACTTCCCATATTCTCTTGAAAATATTCCCTGATTCTATCCCCTACATTTTGTGCAATTGCGGGGATTTTTAGTAAAACTTCATTAAGTTTCCAGTTCGCTCCTGGTCTGTCTAGAATAAAATCGGAGCACCGCAGCTCTATCGGCGCGTGATCAGACCATGAAATATCATGGATGCCCGAGTGGGAGATCTGCGAAACCATTCTACTAGAGACAAAGAGATAGTCTATCCTACTATGGGGCCTATGCAGAGAGCAGCGCTATTTCGAAATTCGCCATTTTTTTGAGAAAATCGCGCAGAAAGCAGCAGAAAATGGCGAGTTCCGAAAAACGCGCCAATTTTTCTTTTCTATTTGTAAAACTCGCCTCGCGGCTGGCGAGAACCTCAATCTCGCCAGTTTTAAAAATATCCGTATGCAGAGAGGCGCGAACGGCATCTAGCGGCTGTTCGCGCCAATAAAATGGCGCGATTGTCTCCTTTTTGCCTCGCCAGAAAAAACTGGCAAGAAGCTGCCGCTCGCGGCCATTGCAAAGGGAAAAAAAAGGCGCGAATTTGTTTTTACACGTTTCTGAAGCGCGCATCTCGCCAATTTAAACTCGCCACACGCATCCATGTTAAACATAGCAGAATTCGCACTTTTGTGCATATGGAGAATAAAACTCTCCAAAAAAGCTACTTTTTAATAAATTCGCCAATTTTAAAATTCGCTGCTCTCTGCATAGGCCCCTATATCTGTCATGGGGATGGGAGTAGAATGTAAATTCTTTGTCCTGACGGTGTTGTTCCCTCCATATATCTAACAGGTTATTGGTTCTCAACCCTCTGTTCCAGGTTTGCCTGATCTTTGAGTTGGCTTTGCCACTCGGGGTGCATCTATCCATTGCTGGATCTAGTGTCTGATTAAAATCGCCCCCTAGTATTATGCACCCCTGCGCCATCTTCCGGAGGATGGAGAAGAACCTTTCCAGGAAGGCTTCTGTGCCTGTACTTGGTGCATAAACATTTGCCAGGGTGACCAGCTGACCTCTGATTTCGCCGTTTATAATCAAAAATCGGCCGTTGTAGTCTTTTTTGATGGTCTTAATCGCGAAGGGCAAACGGTTATGCAGTAGAATGGCAACTCCTCTTTTTTTTTTGTTGGCTGAGGCTGAGAACCAAGTCCTAAATCTATAGTCAATAAATGTTGGTGAACTAGTTTTGGAAAAATGGGTCTCTTGTAAGAGAATTATGTCGGGGTCTGTTTTCTTGTATGTTGCTATAGCTATCCTGCGCTTCCCCGGACTATTAAAGCCTTTCACATTGTGTGAAATGACAATGATGTCTTTATTCATGTGTGTATTTGCAAACCTTCTCTCTATTGCAGTCAGCCATCGGAGCCCTCGATGTCAGCGATGAGGGTCTTTCAATTCTTTCTGCAGCTTCGGACCGCCGTCTGAAAGCATAAGGGGGAATATATGTTCTATGTTGACTTTCTCTCTGAACACTTTGCGCGTAAGGGTGTTCCTTACTCCTATGCGGGAGTTCTTGGACCGAAATCCTCTCTGCCGAGACCTGTGGCTCTGGGGTGGGGATACAGAGGAAAACACATTGAGGGGACGTACATACACAGATAACATTTATTAAAACATTTAAGAACTGTCGGGTGAGTGGGCGAGAGCAAGCTCCCCCACTCTCCTTCGTTGCCTCACTTAGGCGTGCAGCCCTGGCGGAGTCTGGGATGGCCCTCCATCCCCCTCTCCCGTCTCGAATGGCTGGCCTAAGGGGGTCTTGCATGGGCCACACTCGGGGTTTTTCCCCTGCGCCCATGTGGAGACTCATGTTCAAGGTTTGCGTGAGGGGCAACCTCCCTCCCCCCCTCCCTTATTCATGTTGTCTACTATAGTAACTCCAACCTCGTACTTGTCTAAGATATTACTTTAACTCTTAACCCGTAAAATAACTTGTGGGGTGTAACTTAATACTTGTAACTGCCTGTCCCTTCTGACTGCTTATCTTCTAGACTGCTTGTCCCTGTTCTCTTAGTGTGGTATGTGCGGTGTAGCCTCTGGGTTCGGGTCTATTTTGGCCCTTAGCTAACCATCCCACATACCCGCTTGTGCCTCTTTAAACTGTGTAAGGGATCTGTGTGTTGAAGCCCTATCTGTCTCATGTGGGTGTAATGTGTGTGCTGGCAGGTCACTGTAGCCACTTTAGATGCATCAACATTTTATTAGTCTTTTCTTCTCCATGGGCTTTCTCTGCCGCCAGCCGTCACCAGGTGGGCCGCGTCCTGGGTCTTCTTTTGGTTGCGTCGCCCATCTCTCTTTCCCGCTGTCTTTTTGAATGTCCGGCTGTGTCCTTCCCTTCCCCGCTTCTCGCGAGATTTGTGCTTCTTCCGCCGCCGGTTGTCAGGGGTTTTCCTGTCTCCTTCACCTGCCCCCTCCAAGATGGCGTCCGCTCCATTTCCGGTGACGTCTTTCCGTTGGGCGCCATTTGCCCTGCATCCGCCCGCGTGAGAGGACGTCCCTTCACCTGTTCCCGCGGTGATGCGCCCTCTACTTCCGTGAAGACGCCTCGTGGTGGAGCTGCTTCTGTGGTGTCATGCGTTTCACAGCGGCCGGCCATTTTCCTGTCCAGGTAAGGTTTTACTTTTTGCAGGCTTGAGGACTTTCTGGGTCGACCTTTTCCTCTGCTTGTGGCGGCCCAGAACTTTGCGGACATGGCGTTAACGGCGGGCTTAGTGGTGTAATGTCTATCTTGGCAGTTTTGGTGATTGGTGACAAGCTCTTCATTTATTTATTTATTAACTCTTCGGGAAAACCGCTATCCCAACTTTAACTTTAACCCTGGTTTGGGGGTCTGACATTGACTTCAGACCTCAGCTGGGACTGTAGGCTCCCGGAGCGTTGTGGGCGAACCGGCTGTCCTCCATTCCGCTTCTTCTCCCCGTGCTTCCCTCCTGGGGCTTTTTGAGGGGCCGTCCCTCAGGCCTAGTTTACTGAGGAAGTCCTCTTTCTCCTCTATCTCCTTCATTGCAAAGACCCTCCCGTTCTTTATAACCAATAGGCCGAACGGAAAGGTCCAGCGATACCGGACAGCCCGGTCCCTCAGCAGCCTTGTGACGGGCTGCAGTGCCCTTCTCCTTGCCAATGTTATTGGGGATAGGTCTTGGTACAGTTGCAGCGTGGCCCCCTCAAATCTACAAGTGCCTTCCGCTCTGGTGCACTTAAAGACCGCGTCCCTGGTCTTGAAATAGTGCAGCCTGGCGATGACATCGCGTGGCTGCTCTGTTGCTGCAGGGCGGCTTCTGAGGGCTCTGTGGCAGCGATCCATGGCTCTTTCTGTTACGGGCAAGTCCGGCAAGAGAGTCTCCAGCCACCTGGCAGTGAATGCTTCCACATCGGTTATTGTCTCTGGGATGCCGCGAATTCTGATATTATTCCTGCGGTCCCTATTCTCTGCATCCTCTTGCCTCTCCATAATCTCCGATATCTGCGATTGCATGTACGCCGCTCTTTTGTCAGCTTTTTTAATTTGTTTATTAACGGTCACCATTTTGTCCTCGAGGGCCCCTGTACGCTCCCCCAAGCCCTGAACTTCTTTTTTTAAGTCTTCGAGCCCAGTGTATATCATGCTCTTCATATCCTGGTACAGTCGATCAAAGTCGCAGATACGAACCGGCATCTGCGTGGGCACATCTGGGTGGTCGTCTTCTGACTCTGAGCCTGCGTTTGATTCTGGCGCCATTACTGTATCTGCGTTCCGTGTAGTGGAGCGGCCCAGATATTTTCTCATATCCCCTTCCTTCTTCTTCTTGGGGTTGCCCGGGGCCATCACAGGAGTTGCTGCTGTGCTTTTATTATATTTTGGGCGTTTTTGGGTTGGTGGTTACTGCTATTTCAGCGTTGTTAGTGGAGGTGGGGAACGGAGCTCAACTACTATGCCTCCATTCACTTCAGCCTCGCGCATGCGCCTCCGTCCAGATCGCGTATTAAACGCGGTTTTCCATTCATCCCCTTCTCTTATACGAATGAGATTACAGGCCCCGCTTAAATGGAGTTTGGAGAAGATAGAGGCTCCTTGTAGACGGTCGAAAAGTTCAGAAATTAGGGAAAGAGGATATCGTTTTTTTACAGTGATTTTGTTGAGTCCGTGAAAATCGATACAGGGTCTTAGCGATCCATCCTTCTTCTTCATGAAGAAGAAGCCTGCCTCAGCAGGGGAGGTAGAATTGCGGATGAATCCTTTCTCCAAGTTTTCTTGGATGTAAGACGTCATAGCCTCAGTTTCAGGAACGGATAAAGGATATGACTTCGACTTCGGGAGGATGGTACCTGGAATTAAAACAATAGGACAATCGTAGGGACGATGGGGAGGCAGTACTTCAGCTTGTACTTTGTTGCAAACATCCAGGAACTCGTGATACATGGTCGGGAGAATCGACAGGTTGGAAGGTACGGAATCCAAACTGGCGAGCACAGCAGCAGGAAGAGTGGTAGGAACTGGCTCGGATGAGGAAGGCCATTGGATAGATAAAGCGCCGGTCCAATCAATGCGCGGATTGTGGAGCTGCAGCCAAGGCAATCCTAGAATAACCTGAACTGTAGGAGAATGGAAGATATCAAAAACTATTACCTCCTTATGACCATCCGCCGAGGTCAAAGTAAGAGGAATGGACTCCCAGATGATGAAGGCTGGCTGAAGCGGGCGTCCATCGATAGCTTCAAGACCAATGGGCACTTTTCTCTTGACCAAAGGAATTTGGTTCTCAGAGGCGAAGGTGTGATCCAAGAAGTTACGCCAGATGCGGAGTCAATGAAAGCTTTTACTTCTAATAGAAGGTCAGGGCCCGCCAGCGTTACAGGAAGCATGAATTTCTTTGGGAGATCCTTAGGGAGAGAGGGGCAAGAAGAGATTGTACCTAGTAAAAGCCCCTCTACCTTTACTGGGTGTTCCCGTTTCCCGGCTTTAGGGGACAGTTCTGGAGACGATGTTCTAGGGAACCCCAATAGAAACAGAGTCCCTTCTAACGACGTCGCATTCTCTCTGCAGCCTGAGGTTGTTGGCTACCGATTTGCATCGGTTCTTGAGCGTCCAATGCCAGGAAGGGCGAAGGGGAAGACCTGTGGGAGACAACCGAGGGAGGACGAGAACGGAAACAGTGTCGCTCGTGACGTTGATCCAAATGTATGCTGAGAGTAATCAGTTCGTCCAGAGAGGACGGCCGGGCGTGATTTGCGAGATCGTCTTTTAACGTGTCAGACAGACCGTGCCAGTATGCGGCGGCAAGTGCCTCGTCGTTCCATTGAGTTTCTGCGGCGAGAGTGCGGAACTCTATTGCTCACTTAGCAGCAGATTTTCGAGCCTGTGTGATATGAAATAAAGAAAAAGCGGCCGTATCCCGGCGTGCGGGATTGTCAAACACTTGTTGAAATTCATGCCTAAATTTAGGGTAATCTTGGGTTAATTCAGATTTGTGCTCCCAGAGGGGAGAAGCCCAAGCGAGGGCGTCGCTGGTGAGTAAGGCGTAAATGAAACGCCACCTTGGCACGGCCGGTAGGAAACAGAGAGGGGGACATTTCAAATTGAACCTCGCATTGGTTTAGGAATCCACGGCAAGCGAGAGGGTCCCCATCATACCGGTTGGGAGGTGGTCCAGAATTACCGTAGGTCACTGAGACAGGAGGTGACGGGGCCACTGGGGTTTCCTGGAGAGACAGATTAGCAAGTTGTTGTGAAACAGTGGTCAGTTGGTTACTGACAAATTGTAAATGTTCCAAAGAAACACCTTGACCCACCTGAGGGGGGGTCTGCATTTATTGGGCTCTGCATAATGTAACGCCTGTATGCCCGCAGACCTGGCCAGTCCCCAGTGCTGACGTGGGTAAGATTATAACACGCATCCACAGCAGTGAAGGCGTGCCCGGAGTGTGGTAGTGCGTTGCCGGGCCTGTTGAGAAAGGGTTAACATATACTTGCAAAGTCCAGGATATCAGAGTTTGGATAGTAATGTCCGTGTGCCAGAGTCCAGGGGCAATAGAGAGCAGGGTGGTGATGTCCGTAAGCCAGTTTCCAGGGATACGAGAAGGCAGCAAAGTCGTATCCGGATGCAGGGTTCAAGGGCAGGAGAAAGCAGGGTAATCCAATACAAAGCAGAGTTCAAGCCAGGGAGATCCAAAAATAAGCAAGGACAGGAACCAGCGCTGAATGAGACAGGAGAGCCAAGCATAGAGACTGCACAAACAGGGGTCACAAGAAGCTATGCAGAGCAATGAGTAAGAGGACACACAGGGGTTATAAAGGAGGGAACACCAATGGGAGAGAGAGGAGGAGCAGAAGGTTGAGTGAGAGGTTGCAGGGATAGGTCGGAAGGAGTGAGGGAGGAGACAGGTGAATCAGAGAGGGAAATGGCTTGTACACTATGGGAGGCGGAGCCAGAGCTCTGGGAAGGTCTACAACTGGAGCGTGTGCGCGCGCGCTCTGTAAAGGTTGGATGCGCGCGCACCGGGTGTGCCAGGAAGCACGCGGAGCGCCGCGGGGGCGCCCGGCAAGGAAGGAGAGGGAACAGGAGGAGCAGCTGAAGGAGGTAATGTGACAGAAGAGGGGATAGAGACGCCGCGAAGTGAGTGCCGCGGAGGGGATCAGGTGTTTGGGGATATGCACGCACCTTGCGGGGAACGCGCGTGACAGCTGGGGGCGCGTCAGGACACGCCGCAGAGGGACGGGTGCGGGAGGAGGAAGAGAGAGATGAACGAGAAGGCAAGGAGGAACGGCCAGAGGCAGGGGAAACAGAGGTGACGGGGACACATTGAGGAGCAGGAATCCCCTAGAACCGTCACACACTGTTAGTGTTAAAGTGGCAATATACCATTGGTTACACAGCGACCTACACTACCGACACACTTTATTGCAGCACGGCTAGCACCGCAAGCCGGGGGATGCCCCGGCGTGCTAGCCACACTCCCTCAGCGTGCCGCGCATCACCGATGCGCGGTCACGCGTCATCGGGTGCCTGCGCCCCCTGCACGCGCGTCCAGGGCTCCCCGAGGGAGCCCTGGTGTCCCGCGATGTGGGAACGGCGGCAGGGGGTTCCGGGGACCCGGCGGACCCGGCAGCGGGAGGGAGAGCGCCCCGATCGGAGGGCGCTCCTCCGCTGCTTCGGCGCGTGCCCGGCACCCTCCGGCGCGCGCCAGGTTACTGCTGCGGCCGAGAACGGGCAAATGCTCGAATAAACTCGGCCGCAGCTGTAGTATAGATTGAATACAGATGTTTCCAGTTGAGCTCAGCCAATGAGTTTGGAAGACTCGATACTTATACACAGCTGAGATATACAAGCACCACTCCTGATGAAACCGGCAAGCCCAGTGAAACGCGTTGAGTGACAAGAGACACGTAGGACGTGACGTAATTCGCAATCCTGCCCGAGACCAGACCAGAACACTCTGCGGAAGTGCGGGAAGGAGCGGTGAAGACTGAGCAGAGGGCAGAGAGAACGCCCAGAGATCCGGATCGGTCGCAGCTCCATTTGATTGTTCATTTTTTGTTTCAATTTTTTTTATTAGTTTGCTTACATGTCATCAGTTTACATTTTTGACCGTATCACAGTTTGTGTATCTCCATTTACATTTCTGTGATATTCCTCTTAACATAACAACAATTTTTTGTATCTGTAAATCTTTATACATTATTTCGTATTGGGTTAAATGTATTCCCTTAGTTATCTCATCTTTGGGTTTAGTCTTACTTTATGATAAAGGATAGGACAAGACTAGGGATAGAAAAGAGAGGTTCAGATGGAAGATGTTGGGTGGGGGGGGAGAGGCAGAGGGGGGGATTGAGGCCCATGTGAACTAAGCCCCGACAGTTGATCGTCTATCTTCAGGGTAGAGAACATAGGTCCCAAACTTTATGATATTCCTCTAATTTTTGGTTGAGCTGGGCTGTTAGTCGTTCCATTAATTTAATCGCGTTCAACCTTTTAATTACTGTCTGCTTAGACGGCACATTTATATCCTTCCAGGCAGCTGCTATTAAGCATCTAGCAGCAGTGAGAATAAAAGAAATCATCTTCCTCATTGGGGTGGGTGCCTCTTCAACGGGCTTGGATAACAAGTATATCAGAGGATCCAGACGGATTCTTGCCCCCGACATTTCGAATAGCATATTTTGGATACGTAGCCAAAACTTTTGTATCTGTGGACAAGTCCACCATATGTGAACCATATCTCCTCTCAGGCGCACCCCCTCCAACATAAATTCGGTGTGCCTGGGAAGATCTGGCTCAGCCTACTCGGGGTTAAGTACCATTGGAATAGAATTTTGTATATATTCTCTTTCGTCGTTGTGCAAATTGAGGTTTTGGCTGCCGATTCCCAGATATCCTCCCAGTCTTCCCTATCTATCTCTATATTGAGGTCTTCAGCCCATTTCAGCATATAATTATGATTTTGGGGGGGTTGTTTTTTAAGTTAGTTCAGTGTATATTCTCGAGATCAGTCCCTTCTGGTATATACCTGTTTTACATAATCTTTCAAATTTTGTTAAATTCGGAAAGCTCTTGTTCTGCGATATTGTTAGCAGAAAGTGTCTGATCTGAAGGAAGCTAAAAATTTGAATGCAAAGGTGATTAGCTGTCATGCGCTCTGGCTGGCGCTGAATAGTTGAACACACTTAGAAAGTGTGAAAGGCTGAAGGTAAGGCACAGGGAGTGTGAGGGGACCACGAGGGAGGTCGGGGCTCAGGGGCAAAGACGGCAATCGTACCCCTGTCAGCTCATCCGCCCTGGGTCCTGCTGCTCCTCAATAACCAGTCCCACAGCGTGCATCCGGCAATGTAGAGGTGTAGAAATGAAGGGGAGAATCCGGTGCGACAGCAAGCAGCCAAATGACGTAATATCCAGGGTTTGAAAACAGTAGCTTTATTGAACACACACAGGTAGAACAGCGCAGGCTGCAGCACAGCCTCCTCCTCTACGCGTTTCACGCTATACTGGCGCTTCGTCTAGGAGTGAGGAGAGTGCCTGCAAGCCCAACATTTAAACCCCGCGAACAGGGACTTAATTAAAACTGTTACAGCTGTGGACCTCCAGAGAAGACAGGTCTATCTCAGTGATCGCATAATAGACATATAGTGACCACATGAGTTAAATAATACTCTATTTATCCTATATTACATTCAAGGAATGAATTTAAGAAATCTTTGGATGGTACTGTTTGCTGAAAACACAAATGAGAATAAAAAACACATAAAGAGTTAATAAATGTTGCAACATTGATGGGATCATATGAAACACGGTCTTTGAATATTTGTACTCTTAACATTGTGTGGTACTCTTTTACATAAGACTTCTAATGAATCACAGATCCCTGATGGATAAGAAAGGGGAAAGGACAGGGTAGAACGGGGGGGGGGGGGCGGTGAAGAGAGGAAGGAAAGGGGGGAGAAGGAAGGGGGAGGGGGGGGGGAGGGGGGGAGGGAGGGGAAGGGAGAGGGAGGGGGGTGGGAGGGAAGGATGGGGGGAGGGGAAGGGGAAAGGAAAGGGGGGGGGAGTGGGGAAGGGGGGGGGAAAGAGGAGGGAAGAAAGGAGAAAGAAGAAAGGATGGAAGGGGCCAAGGAGAGCAGAAGTATTCATAACATAATAAACAGTATAGTATGTATAAATATACAATATATAAATAACTTAGAAAAATGCAATCATAAAAAACATCTGAGATCCCAATCAACATTCAGTCCATTGGGCTGCAGCGTATTAAGAGTAAAAATCTAGTGTGCTTCTCTTTGGTGGAGGATTTTAATCCTATCTCCACCCCGTATAGGTAGAGCAATTTGTTCTATTGCCACACACTGGATTGACCCTGCACAGCCCAATGGACATGAATTAAGATGTCTGGACACAGGATGTAACATGTCATGATTACGGATCAGTCTAAGATGCTCTAAGATCCTAATCTTAAGCATGCGACTTGTTAGGCCGACGTACTGTTTAGTACAGCGGCAAGTCAATAGATAGATCACATAATCAGATCGACATGAGATAAAAGATTGTATCTTAAATCTACGTGGCCCATCTGAATTGGAGAAATGGGTAGCTTGCAGCATGTTTGGACAAATTTTACATCTCCCACATTTATATGAACCAATTAATTTGGGAAAGAACGACCTAGCGGACTGAATGGGTTTAAGCACACTAGGTGACAGTTTATTGCCCAATGTAGGAGCCTTACAGAACACAACTCGTGGACCTGTACTGACGATTTTAGATAACAGGGGATCTAGTGTCAAGGTACCCCAATGTTTGTTAATAATAGATTTGATAGCAAGGGCTTGGTCGCTATAACCTGTGATAAAGAAAGGAACATCTGATCTATCAACTGATCTGGATTTAGTTGGGGTCATGGAAATTAAGGAATCTCTTTCAGTATCTAGAGCTATCTTATTGATATGATAGTTATGTGTGAACTTCAAGTTCAGTTGATTATCTTACAGGTAGTCAAAGAATTTGAGCAACTCCCCTTCACCCCCACTCCAGACCATCAACAGGTCATCAATATAGCGTTTGTAAAACGCTATATTGTGCCTAAAGGGATTATTATCTCCAAACACGTGGGAGGCCTCCCACCAACCCATAAAAAGTTGGCATAGGATGGGGCGAAGGATGTCCCCATGGCAGTCCCACGTGTTTGGAGATAAAATTGCTTATTGAATGTGAAATAATTATGTGTGAGGGAAAAACGGATACTATCCAAAATGAAAACGATATGTGCCGGGGATAAATGTATGATCACTGTCTGAGGTTCGCGATTGGGTCCTGTCTTTGGATGTTTTGAGAATAGATTTATTTGAACTAGCTTTTTTCACATTATAATTCTTAGATTTGTTAAAATTGCCTTTGGTCTTAGATGTTGCTTTCTGCCAAACATAAACTTGTTTAGCCTCGTAATCAGCTTTTTCACGTTCAAACTTAGTCTGCTTAGTGATAGTTATAATGTTCTCTTGCTTCTTAATTTTATTGGCTAGATTGGCATCTAAATCTTTAAATCCATCAATGTGTGAAAAAGCCTTGAGTTTGGTCTTTAAATCATTCACTTGTTTGGCCACAGATTTCTTTTCCAACATTTTATGTTGGATAATGAGGTCCATATGTTTAAATGAACATTCATCCAAAATCATGCACCATTTACGTTCAAAACCATCTTTGTCAAACCCAAATGATGGTGCTTTAGTAAGGCGTAACCCTCTTGGTATACGCCTGACTCTATTATAATTTTCAATGGTTGTAATTTCCCACCAAATTCTTTCGTCATGCAGCAAGTATTTCTCCAATCTAGTGACTTGCATTTTTAAATCTGCTGCATCTTCACAATAAATTTCTGAAGATTCATTGAAAATGGCTTCTGCTCTGAGTGCCCGTTGAGAAGTGTTGCAACAGCTAAAAACAGTGTCTATGTGGCTGGCAGAATCCAGATCCATGGTGCAGCCTGCTGTGTGTGTGTGTGTGTATAACAGTAAATAGGGACAACTTCCAGATAAGCCAATAGATAATCAAGGCTGATGGATACGGTCCCTTTAATTGTCTTGTGTGTTAACAGAGGAAATCATAAATGATCAGTGGATAGCCGAGCTGCTGACAGAAGAAAAATCCAAAGGTTATTAGCTGTCATGCGCTCTGGCTGGCGCTGAATAGTTGAACACACTTAGAAAGTGTGAAAGGCTGAAGGTAAGGCACAGGGAGTGTGAGGAGACCACGAGGGAGGTCGGGGCTCAGGGGCAAAGACGGCAATCTTACCCGTTAGCTCATCCGTCCTGAGGCTTCTCAATAACCAGTCCCACAGCGTGCATCCGGCAATGTAGACGTGTAGAAATGAAGGGGAGAATCCGGTGCGACAGCAAGAAGCCAAATGACGTCAGATCCAGGGTTTGAACACACACTAAGTATATTAGGGTTGAGTGGTGAGCTTTATTGTTATCTGTAATCATGCAACATGACCTGGGTAAGCCCAGGAATACATCCCGTGAAATGTTCGAATAACGGCCGTTTCATCTGTATGGGAGCGTCGTAGTCACTGGTTATCCCTAAACATGCCTGGATTTAGAGATGGGTCTGTCCTCTTGTGTTTCCTCAGGCTGGATAAATCACTAAATCTCTTCCCACATTCCATACATGCGGTTTCTCCCCTGTGTGTGTCCACTTATGTTTCCTCAGGCTGCATGACTGCCTAAATCCCTTCCCACATTCCCCACATACATGCGGTCTCTCTCCTGTGTGTGTCCTCTTGTGTCTCTTCAGTTGGGATAAGTCACAAAATCCCTTCCCACATTCCCCACATATATGCGGTCTCTCCACTGTGTGTGTCCTCTTGTGTGAATCCAGGCTGGATAACTGACAAAATCCCTTCCCACATTCCCCACATACATGCGGTCTCTCCCCTGTGTGTGTCCTCTTGTGTGTTTTCAGGTTGGATAAGATACTAAATCCCTTCCCACATTCCCCACATACATATGGTCTCTCCCCTGTGTGTGTCCTCTTGTGTGTGTTAAGGTGGGATAACTGACTAAATCCCTTCCCACATTCCTCACATACATGCGGTCTCTCCCCTGTGTGTGTCATCTTGTGTATGTCCAGCTTGCGTGACACACTAAATCCCTTCCCACATTCCCCACATACATGCGGTCTCTCCCCTGTGTGTGTCATCTTGTGTATGTTCAGGTTAGATGACCTACTAAATCCCTTCCCACATTCTCCACATACATGCAGTCTCTCCCCTGTGTGTGTCCTCATGTGTATGTTCAGGCTGGATGACACACTAAATCCCTTCCCACATTCCCCACATACATGCGGTCTCTCCCCTGTGTGTGTCCTCATGTGTTTGTCCAGGGTGGATGACACACTAAATCCCTTCCCACATTCCCCACATACATGCGGTCTCTCACCTGTGTGTGTCCTCTTGTGTATGTTCAGGTGGAATAAATGACTAAATCCCTTCCCACATTCCCCACATAAATGCATTCTCTCCCCTGTGTGTGTCCTCTTGTGTGTGTTCAGGCTGGATAACTGACCAAATCCCTTCCCACATTCCCCACATACATGCTGTCTCTCCCCTGTGTGTGTCCTCTTGTGCATGTTCAGATAGGATAACTGACTAAATCCCTTTCCACATTCCCCACATACATGTCTCTCCCCTGTGTGTGTCCTCTTGTGTCTCTTCAGTTGGGATAAGTCACCAAATCCCTTCCCACATTCCCCACATACATGCATTCTCTCCCCTGTGTGTGTCCTCTTGTGAGTGTTCAGGCTGGATAACTGACCAAATCCCTTCCCACATTCCCCACATACATGCTGTCTCTCCCCTGTATGTGTCCTCTTGTGCATGTTCAGATAGGATAACCGACTAAATCCCTTCCCACATTCCCCACATACATACGGTCTCTCCCCTGTGTGTGTCCTCTTGTGTGTGTTCAGGCAGTATAACTGACTAAATCCCTTTCCACATTCCCCACATACATACGGTCTCTCCCCTGTGTGTGTACTCTTGTGTCTCTTCAGTTGGGATAAGTCACAAAATCCCTTCCCACATTCCCCACATACATGCGGTCTCTCCACTGTGTGTGTCCTCTTGTGCGTGTTCAGATAGGATAACCGACTAAATCCCTTCCCACATTCCCCACATACATACGGTCTCTCCCCTGTGTGTGTCCTCTTGTGTATGTTCAGGCAGTATAACTGACTAAATCCCTTCCCACATTTCCCACATACATGCGGTCTCTCCCCGGTCTGTGTTGTCTTCTGTGCATTTTGGTCTGATAAAGTCAGACTCTTCCCACGTTCTCCAAGATCTTTTCCTGTGGCAGCAGCTAATATATATCTTTTGGAATGAGAAGCAGTTACATTGTTTATTAATTGCCTTGACTGGTTGAAAGATGCATTTTCTGTCATATTTATTGGAATGTTGCAAGATTGTTCTGTCCTCATCTTTTCCATATTCTCATTTGGGTGTTTGAACTTCAGATTTTTGAGGAGGTAATCCTGACTGCTAAAAGCAACCTTGCAGTGTTGGCATGGGTGGATTATTGGTGCTTGTCTTTGTACTAGACGAGACAAAAAAGTCACTGTTACACAAACTGTCTTACAAAAGTCATGCAGGAGAGGCAAGTTGGCGTAGCACAAAAAGTTCAGGATGAAAGTAAACTGTTGCTGTACATTGTAAGAATGAAGGTTTAGCACAACATGTGCAGCATTAGGGCCGGGAGAGTAGCTATAGTGGATCATACATTTAAAGTGGATCATATTAATTAATTATTTAAAAGGAAATCTCACAAGCTGCAAAACACCAATTAAAGTGGAAGAAATTTTTTCAAATGCTTTGATAGATAGTAAGTCGATAATTTCAGTTGTGAAGGTATAATTACAAAATGTTTGTACCATGAATAGAATACATGTCTCATTAGGAGCTCACATATCTGGGTGTTCCCGTTACAGCATCATGTACCAGGTCTCTAATAGTTATAGGATGACCCAACTTTATGCACAATCTCCATTGTTACATCAGGAACCAAATGCACAATTATTGTATTTGAACATATATACATATACAATGGTGGTGGGACAATGCAAACACAAAACGATGCAAAATCATGGAATGTGATTCCCTCCCTTTAAGGTGACATCGCAGCACCCAATAAAGGGCATTCATCACATGGTACATCTACCAACACCCTTTATTACCTTAGCGGTTAGCCACTGAGAGAGGTTATTAATGTATTTTAATATAATTGATGTATTTATTTATTACTGGTTTACCATTTAATTGCCAATGTGGATATCTGGGCCCCTCATTGAGAGGGCCTAGTTAACCACAGTGATGATCAATGGTTTTATATGTAAAACGTATTTTGAATGTTCTTTTTTTGTTTTATTTTAAACGTGTATATATTTTTTGCTAATATTTAAAATCACATTTGTATAATAGGAAAATTGGGCATTAGTCTAGAAGAGGGGCGAAGGTAGGGGATGTGGGTGATGACGGTAGTTGCCCTGGGGAGGGTGGTTAGGCTTCCCGTGGGGGTGGGGGGAGGTGTGGTGAGAGGGGTGAACCCCTTAATTATCTTAGCGACTAGAATGGCAATGCTTTACTGGCCACTAACGGGGTCAACAGGGTTAGGTAATGTTTATTTAAAATAAAGTATTAACCCCTTTGGTGCCTGTGGTATACCTTGGAACCACGGGCATGAAACGGGTTAGTGTTATTTTGATCATAGGTTTCTGCAATAATAGACATTACAGAAGCCTATGATAGAAACATTAACCCAATGCGGTAACACATTATTAATGGTCGCGTTAATTCCCATATCGCGAGAGTGGCCCAAATATCGCACCCAGTAAATAATTACCACAATCTTGATATATACCACCTTAAAATTGTGGTAATAACACCCGTTAGTTTATTATTTCCCCGGGTGCGATATTAACTCCACTTTAACAGAATTTGATGCATCTGAGCTGTAGTGTTTAGTTTATGCCTTCGGGACAAACCAATAACTAACCATGCTTTACTAGCCACAAAGTTGGCAAAAGGGGGTATATAGTGTAATGTCATGTTTATATTATCCCCTGTGTGACACAAGGTGGTAGGAAAAAATAGGCACTAGTACCCAGGAAACAAGGGAAATAAATGATATCCAAGAGAGCGTGTACCCATAAAACTGATGAAATTTAATGGATCATCCAAAAAACAGCTACATCACGGGATATGCAGACCCCCACCAATGCATTTCGAGCGTAAGCTCTTTCTCGCGGGAACTTTCATTGAACTTTATATATATTTTTTTTTGTTGATTGGCTTTTTTTGCAGAGCACCACACATTTTTTCTTTTCCATTATCCCGTGTGGTCAGCTAGTCATGGAAACCGATAACTAGTTGACCAGTGGACTACTAAGGGGTTAATATGTACTGTAATGTATTTTAACAACTATTTTATCATCTATTCCATGTTGGTTTAGCTCATCTTGCCTATGTATATAATGGGCAATATATTGGTCATATATAATGGGCAGTATATTGGTCATTATATACATAGAAAAGACAGAGCTAACGCCAGCCTGCAGCAGGTGATAAAATATTTGCGGTATTTCTGCCATTTATTCCGTTCCGATAAATATATAATATTCTTTTCTTGGGGTTGAGGAGGAGCGCTGGATCTCGTGATATGTAAAAGAATATAAATATATATAGTGCAGATGGTAATTCACTGCTTTAAAACGATGTAAAACATAAGAAATGGACTCACAAAAATCGTATAAAATCACTGCATGTCAGAGATCCTTCTCTCTCTGACTGGAGCCCTTTATGTTACTGGAGTCTGTATCCTCTCAGTGAAGTGGGTGATATGAAAATAAAGAAAACCACAAATAGTGCAAATAGTATGAACTATACAAATGTATTATGCACAGGTTATCAGGAAACTCACATTTTCCATTATAAGATTGGGTGGTGGAGAGAACCGCCGATAGAAGCAGGCTGCTGTTCGGTGCTTCACTTTCCCCTCACAGTGTAGTTCAATGCCAATCTATGCCGTCGCGTCACTTCCGGTTTCGCGTCACGGGTGAGGGCGGGAAGCCAGAATGGGAGTAATCTTAGCAGTAGTTTGCCAGTCCTTCCAGGCGCAGAATCTCTCTAACTCTACGCGTTTCGCAACAGCTTCGTCAGGAGTACTGGTACTCCTGACGAAGCTGTTGCGAAACGCGTAGAGTTAGAGAGATTCTGCGCCTGGAAGGACTGGCAAACTACTGCTAAGATTACTCCCATTCTGGCTTCCCGCCCTCACCCGTGACGCGAAACCGGAAGTGACGCGACGGCATAGATTGGCATTGAACTACACTGTGAGGGGAAAGTGAAGCACCGAACAGCAGCCTGCTTCTATCGGCGGTTCTCTCCACCACCCAATCTTATAATGGAAAATGTGAGTTTCCTGATAACCTGTGCATAATACATTTGTATAGTTCATACTATTTGCACTATTTGTGGTTTTCTTTATTTTCATATCACCCACTTCACTGAGAGGATACAGACTCCAGTAACATAAAGGGCTCCAGTCAGAGAGAGAAGGATCTCTGACATGCAGTGATTTTATACGATTTTTGTGAGTTCATTTCTTATGTTTTACATCGTTTTAAAGCAGTGAATTACCATCTGCACTATATATATTTATATTCTTTTACATATCACGAGATCCAGCGCTCCTCCTCAACCCCAAGAAAAGAATACTTCACATCCTGGGATTAGGAATGATCCCATCAGAGGAAGTTGAGCTGCTGTTGTACACTGTTTTTATTTTTTACACTATATGGTGATAGGTTAATTGTGTGTACTTAAGGTGTGTCACTTATCACACTAATTACTATATTGTTTAGGAAGCGCCCAGTCCATCCACTTCCCCCACTCCCTCACCCACTGTTACCTAAATATATAATATGCCTGTTTTGTATCGGATCTGATGCTTTTAACGGGTCCGATAAAAAGTGCTTTCTTTTTGGCCCTACAACGCTGATTCATTGCACGATAATAAGGCACTTCTTTTATGGGCAGTAATATGGCATTTTTGGTTACCACAGCTTGATGTATCTGGCCCTTTGACTCAAGTCAGGTTTAGTGATATTAAGTTCTAGTTGACCTGTAATGGTGTATGCAGATCTATCACTATTTGCAATTCTACATCAGTAATAAGATACTAGAGATGTAAAAACCAAGTAACACACATATTCCTGATTACCTTGTGCTGGCGCGTTACTTTTCCACAACGTACCCCCTTGATACTAAACTCTTTCCCATATTCATCTCCATACCAGGAGCTGTGTGTGTGTGGGGGGAGGTCTGTGCAGGTTCTGTAGTAAATTTTTCTGTGGTACTGGAACGCCACAAGGTTCTGTTTTTCCTCGTTTCTCACACAATTTACAAATCTAAAATTAGGACAGTTAGTGAGGTCTCAAAGTAATGTCTATTTTATAAAGGAAGAGCTGAAAAAAGATACAAGTTGTTTATAATGTGACTTGTCTTTTCTTTCTTTTCTACAGTTTTTGAGGTGAACAGAAGTTAATGGAGAGCAATGTATATACGATGGCTCACTTGTATGTACCCACAGTTTGATTAGAATGGGAGCCACAGGCCACACCAGTGACTACTTTCTTATTATTTAAAAAAAAAAAATTTGTTGTAATTAAAAAGTCCCCAACAAGATGACACAAGTGACACAAAGGTGAGTTTCTTCCGGTGGAACTAAACAGAAAGTGGGGTTGTTGTAACAAGGTGTTGTAGTAGGAATGTGTTCCATTAGCAACCTGAGCTTATATCATGCCCTGGACTGATTTGGAAACTGGACTATAGAAAAAGCCTTGAGCCACAGTCTAATGAGGAAACAATGTCGGTTTAGGCTTGAAACTCCCCACCCCCCACCTCGCAAGCATCCCATTACTCCACATAGACCACAGATCTTACCCGTGCACGCGCCACCAGACGCTCGTGCAGCAGTGACCACTGGGGCTGTAGCCTAGACTACATATGGGCCGCAATGGTGCTGAACAAGGCTGTGAGAAGACAGGAGTGAGGGGAGAGGTGCAAAGAGCTGCTGTGATCACATGCTCATTGCCATTTACTTGAGTGGCTGTTAAAGTGCAATTGAGGCTATTGCACTTTAGAGACTCTGGTAAACAGAGGAGGCAAAGTGGATAAGAAAAAATAACCCCCTGCAGATCAGTACCTGGGAGGCAAATAAAGGGAGTGGGAGGAAGGGTGATACAGAACACAAACCGCAATAGAAACACAGTAAGAGAAACCATGTGAGACGGGTAACTCTTCTCCTGAGGGGATAAGGGGAAATAATTTGACAAGCTGTTTGGGGGATAAATAAAATGAATATTTCTGTTTCTTCAGTAGTTTTGGGAGGTTTTGCAAGGATTTGGAAAGACAATAAGTGAAGGTTATTGTCACAGAGTAATAGTCTGGAGAATATAGATGTGGTATTAACACCCCAGTAAACTAGGTAAAGTAGTGTACTGTAGGTGAGAGCAACCAAAGTTATCCATAATGTCAACAGCTGCCTCTGGGTAAATAAGGCTTTGAAAAGTGTGGCCCTGCGTTCCTAAGACGAGGAAAGACTTGTGTGGGGTGAGAGGAAAAGGAGTGCTTAGGATAGCTAGCAAGGAGAAAAGGCTGATTGTACAAACTCTTATGGGTTTGTAATCTCAGGATTTATTTAAACTGAAGCAGAGTAGGAAAGTTGTATTTAAAGGGGAAGTCCCTCCTAGGAAGAACGTGAACAACAACAATGGCATATTTAATAGGTTAAATGTAGCAAATTATCAAGTTAAAAAACCTGTCCCAGACAACAAGGGGTGCATTCTCAGCACTCAGTCCCGTTCTGGCACCCGGTATCTCAGACAGTGTTTCAAAATCCTCGCGAAAACCGTCGATTTTGTCAGTACCACAGACAAACTTGTTAAAACTGTGGTGATCCACTTGGGGAATCACTGAAGATATATCTGGCACACATCTTACTTGTACAAACAAAGTCAATTGCCGGTGCTCACTGGATCAGGGAATGTCCTGCAGGTCCCATGTAGTAACACGGTGAAGAAGAAGATCCTGGCACATGCGCCCGGGCACACAGAGGTGTGTGCAACGTGTTGCGCATGTGCGGACCTCCGTCGCGCCCATGACGTCACGGTGGAGTTTTATTTTCGCGCTGGATCATCAGCTGCAGCACATCAACTCAGGTGAGGTAAGGGGTATATATATATATATATATATATGTATATATATATATATACACACAGAAAAATATTTTACCAGATGGGGATCCAGGAAAAACGAGACAGCACACAGTCAGGGAAATCCAAAGTAGATGTATTCAAGACAAATACATAGGCACTGCATCCAATGTTGCATTTTTCTGTGTATGTGCATATATGGGATAAGCATCAGTAAATAATCTGTTTTCAGTGTGCCAACTGCTCTTTATTTTTTCTACATATATATACAGTGTTCGACAAACCTATACATTTGCTTGCCCCGGGCGAGTGGATTTAACATCGTGGCGAGCTCCTATTGGCCCAAGCAGCACACGTGTGGTACTAGGTGGCGAGTAGATTTTTTTGTTTGGCGAGTAGATTTTGTGGTGATTTGTCGACCACTGTGTGTGTGTGTGTATATATATATATATATATATATATATATATATATATATATATATATATATATATATATATATATATACAGGCAGTCCTCGTTTTACAACGCTTCGCTTTACAACGAATGGCTTATCCAACGCTATGCAATGCATACCTATATTCATTTTTACAACGCCAAAATGGCTTATCCAACGCTCTTACGACGCTTTGCAACGTTGTGTATGTGTGTATATATATACAAATTCACATAAACAACGTTGCAAAGCGTCGTAAGAGAGTATATATATAATATTATACTATATAATATTATATTATACTATATAATATATTATTTATTATGTTATATTATATATATAATACAGTATATACACTATATAATTTATGTGTGTGCTGCATATCTTATTGCCTGCATAAAATATTTGGTGTATTTTAGTGTTAAAAATGCCTTCAGGAACGGAACCTTTCATTTAAACAGTGTTCCTATGGGAAAACGTGTTTCGCTTTACAACGTTTCGCTTTACAACGCCATTTTGAGTAACGCATTGTGTCGGATAACCGAGGACTGCCTGTATATATATATATATATGCAAATATAACTGTATGCTCATCTGCATGTCTTAGGCAGGTCTGCAACCCCGCCTTGGGGGGTTCGCTTCGGTGGGGGGAGCGTGCTGCGGCGTCGCCCGCTTCGGGGGGGGGGGGGCCTTGCAGAAGCCCTCCTGCCTTGCGGGGGGCCCTGCTGCCTTGCAGAGGCCCCCGCTGCGATGTGTGACCCCCCTGCCTTGCAGAGGCCCTCCTGCCGTGTGGAGAGCCCATTGCCGTGCGGAGGTCCCACTGCTGCCACGTGCGACCCGGTGAGTTTGTGTGTGTGAGTGACAGACAGTGTGACTGTGTGTGTGAGTCTGTGTCTGTGAGTGTCTGTGTCTGTAAGTGAGTGTGTCTCTGAGTGTGTGTGAGTGTGTCTGTGTGTGTCTGAGTGAGTGTGTCTGTGAGTGAGCGTGTGTCTGAGTGAGTGTGTCTGTGAGTGACTGTCTGTGAGTGAGTGTCTGAGAGTGAGTGTGTCTGAGAGTGAGTGTGTCTGAGAGTGAGTGTGTCTGAGAGTGAGTGTGTCTGAGAGTGAGTGTGTCTGAGAGTGAGTGTGTCTGAGAGTGAGTGTGTCTGAGTGAGAGTGTGTGTCTGAGTGAGTGTGTCTGAGTGAGAGTGTGTGTGTGTCTGTGAGTGAGTGTGTCTGTGAGTGAGTGTGTCTGTGAGTGAGTGTGTGTGTGTCTGTGTGTATCTGTGAGTGTGTGTGTGTGTCTGTGAGTGAGTGTGTCTGTGAGTGAGTGTGTCTGTGAGTGAGTGTGTGTATGTGAGTGTGTGTGTCTGAGTGAGTGTGTGTCTGTGAGTGAGTGTGCATGTGAGTGAGTGTGTCTGAGAGTGAGTGTGTCTGAGAGTGAGTGTGTCTGAGAGTGAGTGTGTCTGAGAGTGAGTGTGTCTGAGAGTGAGTGTGTCTGAGAGTGAGTGTGTCTGAGAGTGTCTCTGAGAGTGTGTGTCTCTGAGAGTGTGTGTCTCTGAGAGTGTCTGAGTGAGAGTGTGTGTCTGAGTGAGTGTGTGTGTGTCTGTGAGTGAGTCAGAGTGAGTGTGTGTGTCTGTGAGTAAGTGTCTGTGAGTGAGAGTGTCTGAGTGAGTGTGTCTGTGAGTGAGTGTGTGTGTCTGTGTGTATCTGTGAGTGTGTGTGTGTCTGTGAGTGAGTGTGTCTGTGAGTGAGTGTGTCTGTGGGTGAGTGTGTCTGTGGGTGAGTGTGTCTGTGGGTGAGTGTGTCTGTGGGTGAGTGTGTCTGAGTGAGTGTGTCTGTGAGTGAGTCTGTGAGTGAGTCTGTGAGTGAGTGTGTCTGTGAGTAAGTGTGTCTGTGAGTGAGTGTGTCTGTGAGTGAGTGTGTCTGAGTGAGTGTGTCTGAGTGTGTATCTCTGAGAGTGTGTGTCTGAGTGAGAGTGTGTGTGTGTGTGAGTGAGAGTGAGTGTGTCTGAGTGAGAGTGAGTGTGTGTCTGTGAGTGAGTGAGACTGAGTGTGTGTCTGTGAGTGAGTGAGAGTGTGTGTGTCTGTGAGTGAGAGTGAGTGTGTGTCTGTGTGAGAGTGAGAGTGTGTGTCTGTGAGTGAGAGTGAGAGTGTGTCTGTGTGAGAGTGAGTGTGTGTCTGAGTGTGTGTCTGTGAGTGAGAGTTAGTGTGTCTATGAGTGGGAGTGAGTGTGTCTGTGAGTTAGTGTGTCTGTATACAGTGTTCGACAAATCACACAAAAATCTACTCGCCCAACCAAAAAATCTAAAAATGCAAAGAAGCTAAGGGATGGGGTATACCATAATACTGAGAAGTTATGGTGAGTAAAAAAAGTGACAGAAACCCTCCCTTGCAAAGCAAATATGCAAATATAACTGTATGCTCATCTGCATGTCTAAGGCAGGTCTGCAACCCCGCCCTTCACCATTATCAACCAGCACACAGTACTTCCACTGCAGCAAGGGATTCTGGGAAATGACATGCAAATGAGCATAATAAGCTATGCCTACTTCATGCCATTACAAATCCTCCTCCAGTTGCACCTTTAACTGACCAGCTGTCGGTAAGCCATAACCCTCACACCGAACAACGATCTTGGCACCATTCCAAGTCCTGAATCGTCCTGCTCGCTTGTCCATGTATCACCTGCAGGCAAAAAGTTATGGGACAAAGGGTGACTGTATTTTTTCGTGCTCTTGCAAACCGTGTGTATGCTACTGTACCTCTTGCTTTGGGAGTTCGCAACTTTTGAGTCTCCCTCTATGCTATAGGATCCCGGAGGATACTATACCATAGGCTCAATCAGATCCCGCCGCTGCCACCAGAAAAAAGCCTGTCACAGTAGAACAGAACTTTTAACACCAAAATACCCGGATCCATTGACTGGGCAAAGCAAGAGATAAAATAAATTGGGATTTATTTACAGAAATGAACATATACAGCTTGGTTTACAATTACAACGAAAATACACTTACTTTGGAACTGGGATACAAAACTAATCTTTCCTAGTTGCAAAACAAACAGCAAAATAATCCAGACAGCTTTTGCTTCAAGTAGCCTCTTCTTGCTGGAGTCTTGTAACTGGACACTTAGGGCCTCATGCAGTAAGCGCAGATAAGGCTTTTTTCACCATTTTTCTGCCAAAAATGCCTTCCTGATTCAGTAAGTGCCGAAAAGTGGCAAAAATCAGCAATTTTGGTTCCCGATAAAAACTAATCGGCTGCCGGGTGCCGATACGCCACTTTTCGGCACTTTTTGAAATCGGCTGTATTGTAGTAGCCCCAATCAGCTTTTCGCTGCCGATCGGCACTCTAGAATTGAGATTTTTACGCCAATCCGTCCTGCCAACTGCTGGTGGTGTAGAAGCATCGGCAAGGTCGACACTTAGAACAAATCAGGCCTTTTTCCTGCCTGGGATTGATGCCGGGGGTCTCCGGAGCGGCTACCCATTAATACCTGCACCGGAGCCCCCCGGCATCGATCTGAGGCAGGAAAAATGCATTTAAAGCCCACTTCATTACCTTAGCGGCTAACCCCACAGATGTCGGGCCACCGGTTCTTCCCCGCAGGTGTCCCCTGTGGACCCGGCAGCCTGGTACCCGTGAGAAGCCAGAGGATACCGCAGGTGGTCTCCAGAGGTCTCTCGCAAACCAAAAGGAACCAACCCTGTATGTAAAAAAAATAAACATGTCCTATACATGAAATACATCAACCCCCCCCCCCCCCACCCCCACAACACATACAGTACAATAACGTGCAAAATAACTATTATCCAGATAGGGATAATAGATTATTTGCCCATTATTAAACCCATTAACTAGCATAATAAAATAATTAAAGTTCTACTCACCTCATCAATAAGATGCCCCCGTCGCCAGCAAAATCTTGTCCTCCGTTGCCAACAAAATACATAGCCAATACATTGCAATTACATTCAGATATCAATTAACCCCTTAATCACCTTATCTGATAATGACCGCAAAGGTAATTAAGGGGTTAAGCCACCCTGGCCCGATACCCACCCTTCACCCATTCATTTGTACAGTGGCTTCATCATGCAACTATATATATATATATATATATATATATATATATATATATATATATATATATATATATATATATAGAGAGAGAGAGAGAGAGAGAGAGAGAGAGAGAGAGAGAGAGAGAGAAGAAATGACCTAGGCGCAAGTAAGCCAAGAAAGAAACAAAGAGAAAAAGAGAAAAATATCATAGGGCAGTATGTCTGTTACTTTCAGAGTTAAGGTGGTAAGATATACACTTACACTTAGTCAGCCAAAGTTAAGCCTTTAATCCACCACTGGGATTCAGGAACACTGCTGCTGGGATTTCTTTGCTGTTTGCATGGATCTCAGACTCTCCACGTGTGCTGCTTGCTTCAGGGGTCACCTTTTCATCTGCAGCTGCGTGTCTCCTTAACATGGGATATAGCTCACCAGGGAGGGGGGGGAGGCGGGGGGGGGGGGGGAAGGGGAAAAGGGACAATGGAACAAAAATAGTATAAAACCTTTTATTATAAAAACTATCTAAAAAATAACAAACAGTATCTCACTCACATGGTGTGAAATAATATCAAGCAGTTGAGAGTTTGAATTGAGTCTCTCACACTCGTAGAGTAAGCTGTCCGGTCCACTGCACTGCTGCTAGCCTGGTTTACTTCCGCGTCATGTGCTCCGGCTCCAATTCTCGCGAGACTTCGACCTCCAATGACGTCACAGCGCTATCTCCACTCCGTTCTGCAGCGCGTCTCACTCTGCTCGGTTTGTAATGCCTGCAATGACTGCAGGATCTGCCCTACGCGTTTCTCCTCTAGGGCTGCCTCAGGGGCATAATACCATTGTGTCTCCCCACCCCTGGTATATATACCCACCTCCTGTGACTGATTGGATGCTTGCAAACAATTATATTAAACACTTTACCTCCGTGACGGGTACTAATTAAAAACGAATGGTGAACACAAGATGAACCAAATGTCCCTATTACCCAGACTGGCGACACCTATGTGTACTTTAGGAAGAGAAAATTACATATTGTATACATTTGACAATACTGGTTTATGCCTTAGCCTATAGAGTCAATTGGTTGTATTGCCAAAATATCTTGTTGCCCTAATCTAATCAGGGATCATATTGAGTACATAATCTAATCAGGGATCGTATTGAGGAACATAAGTTAACCTCATATATCTAATTGTGCCAATAGATAGTATATATGTTGTATGACAACTAGAATCGCTAGGCTGGGTAACAGAAAGCATAACAAAATTTCATACACACACAAGAACAATTAGAAGGTGAATTAAATGGGGCTTAATGCCCCTACCATTTGGACAAATTGTATACATTGTTAAAGCTAGGATATGTTTATATACAATTTTATAAAAACTGCCAGAGCTCATTAAATTGGCATAGGCTATTTTTAGCAAATAGTTTAGAGTCAACTCTTTTATTACCTGCAATATAGAGATTTGTACTTGGGACTGGAAGTCAGTAGTACGTTATATTGGATAGTATATTGGCAAATCATCATGATGACACATCAAGATTATTGATAATGAAGGGACCAAAAAATTTAGTCAGATCTGACAACAAGAGTATTAGTAAATATTGGATCTAGACTATATATACAGATGAGAGACATAGAGTCAGGAGTTAATAGATTACGATAAGCACAAATCTATATATAGCTAAGTAAAGCAGAGACTTGAATACAGTTAAATAATTTGGTAGCTGGTGTCTTTTATAAACAACAAACCCAAAATAAACGCTATAATTGGACATACCACATAACATATCTCCGATTAAACATATTAAAATTTCCTATGGCTTAGGTAGAACATATTCAGATCATGAAAAAACTTATTTAATTCGGTATTAAACATTGCGAACATAATAAAGATTATTTATATGATAGACATAGTGATCGTTACTTGGTAAACCCTTATAGATCTATACTGTTGGTGTTCCTGTTTGTTACATGTGACACAGTATTTACACTATATAATCCACTATCTCATGTGGAGCATCATATTAGTACTAATGGCATGAATTAGATGTTATCAAGGATGATGCAACCCACAGTCATGTTGGGGTGAGAGATTGCTACACACTACTAATAAACATAAATACTTCCGAGGGGGACAGGATGGATGAGCACCTATTTATTGATCTTCCCATAAGCTAAGTGAATTGAAGTCAAGAAAGAAGAGCAGTATTTTCAGTAAACAAGAACACCAAAGGCCATTAAACAGTAATTATATTCTTCCTACTTTATAGCACTAAGACTAAACAGATAATTTGGCTTATCTTACTTCTCTTAAGCAGAGGTTGACAGTCTAAATTTTTTGTACAACAGTTCAAAGGATTTTTTGAGAGGCCTCTTACAGGCCTACATAGGGGGAGATGGAATATGGACAAGAACACTTAGTTGAATACAGTACCGAGAATATAGAGGTATGTCGAGTAAGATATTAATATTACTCTCTCAGGAAGGACCACAGGTCAATATCAATATTCATACCCAATGGTGCTAACGTTTTTAGGGTATAGATCCAGAAAGTTTCCTGTCTGGATATTTTTATGACCTGGTTCCCACCCCTCCAATTGAGATGAATTTTGTCTATTCCAACAAATTGCAGACCATTTGGGTTTTGGCCATGGTATTCCTTAAAGTGTTTTGATACACTGTGTTGGACAAAACCTCTTTCTATATTTTTCACGTGTTCAGCAATTCTTAGTTTTAATTTACGTGTTGTCCTCCCTATGTATTGTTTATTACATGGGCACTGTAGCATGTATATTACGTTACTTGAGTTGCAGTCAATAAAATCCTTTATTTCAAACTCTTCATTTGTTGTTGCAGATGTTATTTGTTTATAAGACTTTGGTGTATTTTGGCATAATTTACAGCCTCTGCATGTCAGACACTTATAGAAGCCATTTGTTATACTTACAGGTTTGATGCATTCTTTTTTCAAACAGCTGGGAGCTAATCTCTGTTTGAGGTTAGGGGCCTTGGTGAAAATGATTTCTGGTTTAGTTGGTAAAATCCCTTGTAAAATAGGGTCTTTTTGGAGAATATTCCAATGCTTTTGGAATATCTTCCTGATATTTTTGGAGGAGCTCGTAAATTGTGTAACGAATGGCACAGATATTTTGCCTTCCTCACCTCTATTTTCCTTGATTTCTTTTGATTTGTAAGTTAACAAGTCTTTACGCTCCATCTGTTTGACTCTGCTAAAGGCCTCATCTACCACTTCTTTCTTGTATTTTCTATCAATAAACTTATCGATTAGATCATTTGCTTGTTCCTGGAAGACGTTGTCCTGAGTACAGTTTCGTTTTACTCTTTGTAGTTGGCCCAGGGGGATGTTGTTTATCCACCTATCTAGATGACCACTATCCCCCATCAAGAAATTATGGCAGTCCACCTCTTTTACAAACGTTTTGGTTTCCAAAACCCCATTCAACACATATAACTGTAAATCTAAAAAGTCGATGGTCGTTTGACTATATTTATATGTGAACTTTAGGTTGTAGGGATTGTTGTTAAGTGTGGTTAGAAATAGCTGTAGTCTCTCCAGGCTCCCGTCCCATACAAACAGAATATCATCAATGTATCTCTGCCAGGACACCAGACTTGCCCCAAACTCATGGTTGGACCAGATGTATTCGTCTTCCCACATGCCCATAAAAATGTTGGCATAGTTTGGGGCAAATCTGGTGCCCATAGCTGTGCCCCTGATTTGCAAATAGTACTTGTCGTCATACTAGAAGTAATTATGGCTAAGTATATGTCGAATACAGTCTACAATGAATCTGGTTTGTATTGGGTCTAATTCCCCATTTCGAAGAAGGGTATCCCTAACTGCGTTACATCCTTGTGTGTGATCTATCACTGTGTACAATGTGCACACATCACATGTAACCAAAAGGTAGTTGTCGCTCCATGTCATATTCTGTACGGTGTTGATTATCTGAATACTGTCCTGCACATAGGATCTCAAATTCCTAACTGTACTCTTTAGAAATGTGTCTATATATATAGACGTGTACAAACAACAATAATACCCTTAACAAGCGCTAATCTACAATGTGCAATTAACTCACAATAGTGTGAAAATGGCAATGAATTGGTGATGTGAACGTGATCACTCAATGTGAGTGAAAACCACTTCTAAGTGGTGTACAAGCTGCCAGAGAAACTAATAAACAGATCTTCCCAACCTGTGAAATAAATACAAATACAAAATAAAAGTCCCGGCGCTACAAATGTCCCAGATACCGTGATCCAAATGGAAAGTCCTGGATGAAAAATTCTCAGATGGATGGTACAGGATATTTTCACAGAGTCCCAGGGAGTTGATAATTCCCTTTAACGATGTCCGCAGTGATTCTGGGGAAACATAAGAGGTACACACCAATTGCGCAGTATGCCACTACTCCTGACCCCACTCTGAACCAACGGACAAAGAAACCCTACTTACAAGATAATATCTTGTGCGTTCAAGGGAGAGAATCTGTAACTGTGTCTCTGCTCTGTCTCAGTGTTTCACGGATCCCACGTGACCGGCAGCAGTGATCTCTTATTCCATGCAGCGACCAGCACTCACAGGGGACGTAAGTCAGGCATGTCATGCAGGAACAGAGAATTGACACAATGGTGTAATACGTTTACACTTTATTAAAAAACTTTAAAACACAAATCACCCACACTTACAGTAAATGGGGGATGACGATATGACTCACGGATGCCGTCCGCCACTTGTCTGCAGCCTGATGCACACTAGGGAGCCTTCCTGAATGGCGTTCTCTGAAACTCCTAGCCGATGACGTCAGCGGCAGGGCGGTGCAGGTACGCTCTCACAGCATCGGCACGACTATGGTGGCTGGACTGGCTCAAACACTTGGCTCCTCGGAGGAGCCAAGTGTTTGAGCCAGTCCAGCCACCATAGTCGTGCCGATGCTGTGAGAGCGTACCTGCACCGCCCTGCCGCTGACGTCATCGGCTAGGAGTTTCAGAGAACGCCATTCAGGAAGGCTCCCTAGTGTGCATCAGGCTGCAGACAAGTGGCGGACGGCATCCGTGAGTCATATCGTCATCCCCCATTTACTGTAAGTGTGGGTGATTTGTGTTTTAAAGTTTTTTTAATAAAGTGTAAATGTATTACACCATTGTGTTAATTCTCTGTTCCTGCATGACATGCCTGACTTACGTCCCCTGTGAGTGCTGGTCGCTGCATGGAATAAGAGATCACTGCTGCCGGTCACGTGGGATCCGTGAAACACTGAGACAGAGCAGAGACACAGTTACAGATTCTCTCCCTTGAACGCACAAGATATTATCTTGTAAGTAGGGTTTCTTTGTCCGTTGGTTCAGAGTGGGGTCAGGAGTAGTGGCATACTGCGCAATTGGTGTGTACCTCTTATGTTTCCCCAGAATCACTGCGGACATCGTTAAAGGGAATTATCAACTCCCTGGGACTCTGTGAAAATATCCTGTACCATCCATCTGAGAATTTTTCATCCAGGACTTTCCATTTGGATCACGGTATGTGGGACATTTGTAGCGCCGGGACTTTTATTTTGTATTTGTATATATAGACGTGTGGTGACCAGGGGATCCTGATGACCAATGAAGACAGCACACTGCAAGGTTGATAGCAAAAAAGTGTATTGTGTGTATTTTTTGCTATCAACCTTGCAGTGTGCTGTCTTCATTGGTCATCAGGATCCCCTGGTCACCACACGTCTATATGCTACATATAGGACGAGCATCTGCTTCCTGAAGTAAACCGTGAGTGCAAATCTCCATACCATGACTAATATATATATATATATATATATATATATATATATAAATAAGAGAGAGAGAGAGAGAGAGAGAGAGAGAGAGAGAGAGAGAGAGAGAGAGAGAGAGAGAGAGAGAGAGAGAGAGAGAGAGAGAGAGAGAGAGAGAGAGAGAGAGAGAGAGAGATTATATATATATATCTACTATATATTTCTGAAAGCATTGTATGTATGTATGTATGTTTCCCTGGTGTGTTCCCTGTCCCTAGCGGCAATCTCATTGGTCCCTTGCCCTACCCGCCCCCACACACCTCTCATTGGCCTCACACACTCACACCACCCCCTTGGCCCGCCCCCCACACCTCTCATTGGCCTCACACACTCACACCACCCCCTTGGCCCGCCACCCACACCTCTCATTGGCCTGACACACTCACACCACTGTTTCAAGGCCCCTTGGCCCGCCCCCGCACACCTCACCACTGCCTCACTCTCCCAGCCCTCACTGAGCTTTGGGAACGCACCTAACTCTCACTGCTCTGGGAGACGACGCTTCACAGCTCTCATCTCTGAACGCACTTAAACCCTCTCACCTCTCAACGCACTAAACCCTCACCGGCTGCTACCACCAAAAGGAATCAGGTACAGACTCTCTATATATATTGTGTAAGTACCTGAAAACCGCAGGACACAACACAACTCACCTTCAGCCTCATGCGACACACTGCTTCACCGGAAAAATAAAGCCTTCCTGTCGGCACCAAATTAATTCATATACCTTGCAACACAACACTCAAAAAACACTCCGGTGCCACACATACCCCCCCCACCCCCCCACAAACCCCCACCCCCCCCACAAACACCCCTCCCCCCCACAAACACCCCCCACCCCCACAAACACACCCCCCCCGACTCACCTTCAGCCTCATGCGACACACTGCTTAACCGTTAAAATAAAGCCTTCCTGTTGTAAACCCCATTATAACGCGGTCGCGGAAAATACAAAATGGCCGCCGCATCAGCACATCTTCACCCCTTCACCCCGCGGGACAGGAGATGGGAGGGGGGATGCCCCTCCGGTCCCGGCTTCCCCCTGTCACCACGTGACAGCCCGCGGGACAGGAGATGGGAGGGGGGATGCCCCTCCGGTCCCGGCTTCCCCCTGTCACCGCGTGACAGTCCGCGGGAGAGGAGATGGGAGGGGGGATGCCGCTTCACCTTCTCCCCACCATTGTACCCGCTGCCTGCGCAGGAGGAGGGGGGGGGAGCGGGTGTTGGTGCTGGTGTGTGTGTAAATGTGTGAAAGTGTGTGTAAGTGTCTGTGACTGTGTGAAACTGTGTGTAAGTGTCTGTGACTGTGTGTCAGTGTGTGTAACTGTGTGTAAGTGACTGTGAGTGTGTGTGTGTGTGTGTGTGTGTGTGAGAGTGTGTGAAAGTGTGTGAAAGTGTGTGAGAGTGTGTGAGAGTGTGTGAGAGTGTGTGAGAGTGTGTGAGAGTGTGTGTGAGTGTGTGTGAGTGTGTGTGAGTGTGTGTGAGTGTGTGTGAGTGTGTGTAAGTGTCTGTGACTGTCTGTGAGTGTCTGTAACTGTGTGTGTGTGAGCTATCCTTTACAACAATAACATTTTAACGACTTACAACCAAAACAAGTAACATACAGTTAGCTAAATTGCCATCATATTACATGTGCTTTATACTACTTTTTTTTTTACACAATTTACTTTTCACAAATATTACATAACATTCACATGACATTAACAGTTTACAATACAACATTTATGGTTCACATCCCGGGCAACGCCGGGTCTCTCAGGTAGTATATATATATACACACACACACACACGATGAACCAATATACAAATAAATGTTGACGGGTTATCAAAAACATGCTCTACTATAAATACCACTTCTCCATACAGACACAGTACAATAAAATCATATTTCCTAATAAAATCCAATCTCATCTTCCAATCAAAATCCTCAAATGCCAATCAAAACTTGCATTTACATTGTATACATGATGCATACAATCTATGCACATGTACACTCTGCAAATCAATGTTAACAATAAAATATTCCAAAAAAAATACCAATACATCCAAACAAGTATACTATTTAAACCAATCAAGTAACCATAAATCAATTATCATTCATTAATCAAATCACTAAACAATTTAAATACCATCCATAACAACTAAACAATTAACTATTTCAATTGTTAAACAGAACAAGTTACCATCAGACAAAATATAAGTACCAAAAAGAATAGAATATACAAAAGCAAGCCTCACCATGACCTAAAGTAAACCAAACAAGACCAAAAATTACATCTATCTAATTAGAAAATACATTACACACACATTTATGCATAGCAAAAATCATTTTAAATACTGCAAAACAAGCTTTTAAAACAAAATCATTTCTTACCCTGTATGTATATATCGATCTAGACATACATACATACATTCAGTGGCAAGAAATGATCTTAAAAAATACAAAAAAAAACACATGTAAAAAATTTAAAAAAAAAATTGAACAAGTTAAAAAAAAATACATTTCTTTTGTTGACTTACCATTACTTGACCCACTCACCGACTCCCGTTGAACCGCTTACTCTAGAACCAATCCACGCACAGGAACCCATAAAATAATAAACCATAAAATAATAAACAATAACATAATAAACAAAAACAATCCAGGGGTCTTCTATTTGTAATCCATCTTCATCTGTATTCTTCTTACTTGTATCTTCTTCCGCTCTCTTCCGGGGTCTTCTTGTCTTCTTCGGCCACGCTCTGGTCTTCTTTCTTCTGTAGGAGGCCCTTCCTCCTCGGCGTCTGCCTTCAAAATAAGACGACATAGGCTTTTATAGGCCTATGACGTCACATTTTCGTCATACGGTTCCCATGGCCCTGATTGGGCCGTGAAAACCATGTGATTTGGGGGGGGGGGAATTATTTATGATGACGTCATTTAAAGGCAATTCCGCCTGTCAATCAGCATGGCCGTGCTACAATTGCCTTTAAGATGACGTTATGAAAAGAAAGAGTTGGGATGTATTTCCCACGCTCTGATTGGCTACCGTACCATGCGAGGCCGGTCATCTTTCTTTTCATGACGTCATCTTAAAGGCAATTGTAGCACAGCCATTCTGATGTGTTAGGGGGTGTATTTATTGTAAAGTATTTGTGGTGTTGTATTTTTTTGGGGTGCACTAAATTGGTACTGCAGGCCTGCGGGGAATACCCGAGGGCCCCCGTCGGCCTCTAGTACCATTGCTGTGCATCCCAAAAATGTCATATATGTAATGGGGGTATAGGGGTTGTTGGGGACACAGGGTTTGTATGTTGTTTATTGCAATGTTTATTGGGGGCAATTGTCTCCAATAAAAATGCTATTGTGCCTTAACCCCTTCATTGCCTTAGCGGATAGCCGCTATGGTAATGAAGCAACATTAATGTATTTTAATAATATTGTGCGGGAGCAGGGGTCCCCTGAGCTGAACCGCATTGATTTGTGGCTCAGGGACCCCCTGCTTCCCGAGTTACAGGCCCCGGTTTGGGGCATCGGTTCCAGTGTCGCCGCCATCTTTATAGCGTCCAAGACGCAACGTGGGCTCAATAAAGATGGCGGCGACACTGGTACCCGATGCCCCATACCGGGGCATATAACTCAAGAAGCAGGGGGTCCCTGATCCACAAATTAATGCGGTCCAGCTCAGGGGACCCCCTGCTCACAGTACACTATTATTAAAAATACATTAATGCTGCTTCATTACCATAGCGGATAGCCGCAAAGGTAAGGAATGATTGTTTATTGATATGTGTGTTTTACTCATAGTGTAGATGTGCAGAGGGTCTCTGGAGCTGAACCGCTTTGGTTTTGGGTCCGGGGACCCCCTGCTTCCCGAGATACAGGCCCCTTTATGGGGTGCCGGTATCCCTCTGCTTTGTTTACATTCCGCGGTCACGTGATCGGGACATTTAAATGCAGAGGGATACCGGCACCTCATAGAGGAGCATTTATCTCGGGAAGCAGGGGGTCCCCGGACCTGAAACCAATGCGGTTCAGCTCCTGAGACCCTCTGCCCATGTACACTATGAATAAAAATAGTTTATAAATATTTTTTTAATGTGCCGATGTTTGCACAGAGAGAGTGGCGGATCTCTCTCTGCTGCAAACACATATCGGCAGAAACAGCCTGGTTATCGGGAGCCAGGCTTTTTTTATCACTGGCTCATCTGCGTTTTGCTTTTGCAGTGATTCACCAGGGATTCGGCCCTTCCAGAATACTGCGAGGGCAAATCACCAAAATCATGCCGATAGGGAACACTTGGCGAGAGCACTTTTTCGGCACTTACTGCATAGAGCTTAGCCTCTGAGAATCTTAGAGGACTTACTCAGAGCTTGGAATTCTTGGACCACACATTAAATCTCAGGTGAATTTGTTACAGCATGAAGACTCTGGTTCCTGATGGGCTGCACGGGTTCTTATAGGGTTAACATTCCTATTCCTAACTAGTGCAGCCTATCTATATATTTCCTTCTCCCTATCACGGAGTTGCCAATACTTTGCAAACCTGGCAGAGACGGGGCTTCTCGTTCTGCTCTGGGCATGTGCGAACTTTGCACCTTGGCCGCTTAGCATATGAGACCCTGCCGTTCAGTCTGGGCATTTTGACAGCTTGCTAGGAGGGCTTATTTAAGTTCTTTTCCTTTACCCCTCCTTGCTAACAAATGGTTTAACACTTCCATATCCTGGATTGCCCTTGAAACTTGCCCGGAATGCTTATGGAAGTTTTCTTCCTTTCCCCCTCCATGCTAACAAATGGTTTAACAGCTCCATATCATGGATTGCCTTTGAAGCTTAGATGGCGGAGTAGCCACTCTGGTTCCCATGCAAATGGATTTTTACCCATACTGAACATTATTTTAAACTTAAAAACATATAACCCTTGCCACCTTATACCTGGTGGGAGATACACTGAGCCCCAACCTGGGTACTGTTTTTTTGGGGGGCATATACTGGGGACCCTTGAATGTAATTAAATTCCCTGCCCGGTCTTACTGTTCTGGTCTGTGCTGAAGCAGGGAGATTTGGCGGTGAGCTGCAAACTGCTTTCTAGGGAGGATTTTATCCGGTAGTCTGTGTTCCTCATATCCTCAGGAATCTGGGGGGATTCCCGCGTGCAGGTTGCAGGGTAACCCAAACACAGGCCCCCTTCTACCCAAACAAACCCGACAACATTTTACTGTAAAATCACCCCTGAAACAAATGCCCTGCACATCTCCGCTGATTGGCACTCCTGGAACAGTAAACATACACATACATCTTTATTACAAATGCAGTTACATGCCATGATTGGGTTGAAGAACTGACAATCACAATTCCCCCATATGGCTCAGGGGCACCCAGCCAGGCATAATACCTTTATATAGTGGCCTTGGTAACCCTTCACCATCGCACTGTGTCACTGTCTGTGTGTGTTTGTGTGTCACCGTGTGTGTGTGTGTGTCACTGTGTGTGTCACTGTCACTGTCGATGTCACTGTCTGTGTGTGTCACTGTCACCGTCTGTGTGTGTGTGCCACCGCGTGTGAGTGTGTCACTGTCTGTGTGTGTGTGTGCGTGTGCGTGACTGTCTGTGTGTGTGCGTGTGCGTCACTGTCTGTGTGTGCGTGCGTCATTGTGTGTGTGTGTGTGTGTGCGTCACTGTCTGTGTGGGTGTGTGTGCGTGCTTCACTGTCTATGTGTGTGTCTGTGTGTGTCACTGTCTGTGTGTGTGTCACTGTCTGTGTGTGTCTCTGTCTGCGTGTGTATCTCTGTGTCACTGTCTGTGCGGGCGCGTTACTGTCTGTGTGTGTGTCTGTGTCACCGTCTGTGTGTGTGTCTGTGTCACTGTCTATGTGTGTGTGTGTGTCTCTCTCTGTGTGTGCGTGTGTCTGTCTCTGTCTGTGTATGTCACTGTCTGTTTGTGTGCGTGTCACTGTCTTTGTGTGCGTGTCACTGTCTGTGTTTGCATGTACGACTCACTGTCTGTGTGTGCAACACTGTCTGTGTGTGTGTGTGTCACTCTCTGTGTGTCACTGTCTTTGTCTGTGTGTCACTGTCTTTGTCTGTGTGTCACTGTCTGTGTGTGTGTCACTGTCTGTGTGTGTGTGTCACTGTGTGTATGTGTGTCACTGTGTGTGCGTCACTGTCTGTGTGTGCGCGTGTGCATCACTGTCTGTGTGTGCGTCACTGTCTGTGTGTGCGTCCCTTTCTGTGAGTGCGTGCGTGCGTCACTGAGTGTGTGGGCATCACTGTCTGTGTGTGTGTGTGCGCGTCACTGTCTGTGTGTGTGTGTATGCGTCACTGTCTGTCTGTGTGTGTGTGTATGTGTCACTGTGTGTGTGTGTGTAACAGGGGAACTAATCCCTGTTCAGAATATGCCGCTAATCCAGCAGTGTGTTGGTTAATTAGATCCAGCAGTTAATCACCTGGCTGATTAGAGGTTTGATAGAAAGGCCTGCCTTTGAGACAGAAAGGGAGATTCTTCCTGATCTGAACTAGGAAACAGAACAGAGGTTCCTGAGTCTCACAAGTGAGACTGACCGAGGGAACACAGATGTCTGGAGCTGACAAATAAGACTTCTAAACCTGGATGCTGATTATCCGGAGAAAAGGCAGCAACCCCGCAAACAGATAAGACTTTATTTTCCAATGACTGTTGTATGTATGTATGTATGTATGTATGTATGTATGTATGTATGTATGTATGTATGTATGTATATATGCAGTGTTCGACAAACCTATACATTTGCTTGGATTTAACCCCCGGGCGAGTAAATATTGGCCCAAGCAGCACACGTTTGGTACTAGGTGGCGAGTAGATTTTTTTGTGTGGCGAGTAGATTTTTTGGTGATTTGTCAACCATTGTATATATGTATATATGTATATATATATATATATATATATATATATATATATATATATGACTTGGGCTGATGAATAGCTTGGGTAGCCACCCAGTTAAAAAGGGCTGGAATATAAGGATACATATATGCCAAAGTGGAGCAGGTTTTGTTTGGCTCACTATTTCATATGTTTTGCTGTATTAAAGGGTCAGGCGCAATAAAGCCTTATTTTAATTTCACCTTAAAAAACGGTCTCCATTGCTTACCTCTGCACACATCTCTTACAGTGTGTCACTGTCTGTGTGTGTGTGTCTCTGTGTCCCTGTGCTTGTGTGTCCCTGTGCGTGTGCGTCACTGTCTGTGTGTGTGTGTTACTGTGTGCCACTGTCTGTGTGTCACTTCGTGTGCGTGTGTCACTGTGCGTGTGTGTGTGCGCGTCACTGTCTGTGTGTCTGTGTGCGTCACTGTGTGTGTGTGCATCACTGTCTGTGCGTGTGTGTGCGTCACTGTCTGTGCGTGTCTGCGTCACTGTCTGTGCGTGTGTGTGTGTGTCACTGTCTGTGCATGTGTGTCACTGCCTGTGTCACTGTCTGTGTGTGTGTGTGTGCGTGCGTCACTGTCTGTGCATCACTTTCTGTGTGTGAGTCACTATCTGTGTGTGCGCGTGTGTGTCACTGTCTGTGTCTCTGTGTGTGTGTGTTTGTCTCTGTGTCACTGTGTGTATGTGTGTGTGTGTGCGCGTCACCCTCTGTGTGTGCGTGCGTCACTGTATGTGTGTGCGTCACCGTCTGTGTGTGCGTCACCGTCTGTGTGTGCGCGTGTGCGTCACTGTCACTGTGTGTGTCTCTGTCTGTGTCACCGTGTGTGTGTCACTGTGTGTGCGTATGTCCCTGTCTGTGTGTGTCAATGTCTGTGTGTGCGCGCGTGTGAGTCACCGTCTCTGTGTTTGTGCGTCACTGTCTGTGTGTCTGTGTCAGTGTGTGTGTGCGTGTTACTGTCTGCATGTGCTCGTCACTGTCTGTGTGTGCTCGTCACTGTCTGCGTGTGCGTGTGCTCGTCACTGTCTGCGTGTGCGTGTGCTCGTCACTGTCTGCGTGTGCGTGTGCTCGTCACTGTCTGCGTGTGCGTGTGCTCGTCACTGTCTGCGTGTGCGTGTGCTCGTCACTGTCTGCGTGTGCGTGTGCTCGTCACTGTCTGCGTGTGCGTGTGCTCGTCACTGTCTGCGTGTGCGTGTGCTCGTCACTGTCTGCGTGTGCGTGTGCTCGTCACTGTCTGCGTGTGCGTGTGCTCGTCACTGTCTGCGTGTGCGTGTGCTCGTCACTGTCTGCGTGTGCGTGTGCTCGTCACTGTCTGCCTGTGCGTGTGCTCGTCACTGTCTGCGTGTGCGCGCGCCACTGTCTGCGTGTGCGTGTGCGCGCGTCACTGTCTGCCTGTGCGTGTGCGCGCGTCACTGTCTGCGTGTGCGCGCGTCACTGTCTGCGTGTGCGCGCGTCACTGTCTGCGTGTGCATGCATCACTGTCTGGGCGCGTGCGTCACTGTCTGGGCGCGTGCGTCACTGTCACTATCTGTGCGTCACTGTCACTGTCTGTGCGTCACTGTCACTGTCTGTGTGTGCGCGCGTCACTGTCTGTGCGTCACTGTCTGTGCCTGTCACTGTCACTGTCTGTGCGCGCGTCACTGTCTGTGTGCGTCATTCTTTTTTCAACTGTTTTAGAAAACACACACAGAATCAGGGGGTGAGGGAGCAGAGAGCGAGAAAGGGAGGGAAGAGGGGGAGACGAGTTTGTGTTATGTTAAGAACTGGAAATAAATACATTTGGAAGTAGTAATCCCCTCCGAACTGGGCATTCCTGGCCAATAATGCCCTGGCTGTAAGAGTTGAAGGGCCCAAGCAAATCCCCCACCTCTATACACACAAACACTGCAGCCCCCACCTCTATACACACACAAACACCCACTTCTGTACAAAAACACACTGCAGGGCACACCTCTATACACACAAACACACTGAAGCCCCCACCTCTATACACACAAACACACACTGCAGCCCCCACCTCTATATCTATCTATATATATACACACACACACACACACACACACACACACACACACACACACACACACACACACACACACACTGCAGCACCCACTTCTGTACACAAAAACACTGCAGGGACCACCTCTATACACACAAAAACACACTGCAGCCCCCACCTCTATCCACAAACACACTGCAGCCCCCACCTCTATCCACAAACACACTGCAGCCCCCACCTCTATACACACAAACACACACTGCAGCCCCCACCTCTATCCACACACTGCAGCCCCCACCTCTATCCACACACTGCAGCCCCCACCTCTATACACACACACTGCAGCCTCCACCTCTATACACACAAACACACACTACAGCACCCACTACTGTATACAGAAACACACTGCAGGGCCCATCTCTATATACACACACACACACACACACACCACAGCACCCACCTCTATACACACAAAAACACACTGCAGCCCCCATATATACAGAAACACACAGTGCAGCCAGGGTTGCCACCTTCTATTGAAGGCTAACCCGGATATAATTTTGTTTTAGATCTTTTTATTATATATTTATCTTGCCTTTGGCTGTATCCTCCCCTCCAAATTCCGTCAACATGGCTGCGCGACATCACGTAATGCACCGAGTGGTGAGACGCTGTTAACCCTGGATACGAGCGCATTAAAATGAGTACAATAGCAGAGACCGCGGATACAGTGTTGCAATACTACCACTTCTTCTCAGATCTCTCCCGCTGACGTCACCACGCCAACGCCCTACGCGTTTCCCTCCTTGACGGAGATTCTTCAGGGGCGAGTGATCATCTACCTATATACCAGCTAGAATCTGTTTTGTGCCATCATAACAATACAGGTTGGTTTGATCGGTATGCTGCATCACATGACACACAACACACCTACAGAGGCAAAGCGTATTTAAGTATCTCTAGCAGCGACAAGTGTTATTATACATAGGCCTTACATTGTTGGTATTTATCTTTGCTGGTCTATTTCAGGCAAAGACTGTTGCATTATATACCTTGGCCTCCTACCATTACTCCACTCTCTCCCGCCATTAGTACATTATATGTTGTAATTAATATTCACTTCATGTTAAGAACCTATTTTAAGTTTGCTAATTAAACGCTAAGTTTTAATTGCCTAGGAGTGCACTTACAAATGAGCATCTAGTTGCTAGGTCCTGACACTAAAATGTCTACACCTCTCATCTGTTGTTAGTTATTATTTAAACTGAAGCAGAGTAGGAAAATGGTATTTAAAGGGGCTGTCCCTCCTAGGAAGAACGTGACCCAACAATGGCATATTTAATAGGTTCAATGTAGCGAATTGTCAAGTTAAAAAACCCGTTTAGCAGGATTTCTTTCACAATACACAAATAAGTAAAACAGTTATTTTAACCCTTTGAGTGACGGAGGGGTCACGTGATCGCTCCCTCATTGATGACAGAACAGACAGGGAGACCCCCTCCCTTCTATCCCACGTAGTGATAGATCCGTCCTGCCCTGCACAGGAGCACAGAATGTCACCTCCCCTAGGAAAACCAGCAGGATTACAATGACGTAGCTATTACATCATGGGGCAAGACGCGGTTACATAGCAGCTACATCAAAAGGGCACCCAAAGGGTTAAATGGGGATTTCATCCTTTTCCAGGAAGTCATGAACTCCAAGTGATTTCATGTTTTCCCGCCGCTAGGTTGGATTTAAAACAGCAGTTCAAACTGCCTTTAAAAAATAAATAAAATATATGTTTCCTTTCGATATGTGCATTAATGCAATCCCAACACTGACAAGTGATTAGCTAAGTTGCTGATTGATCCGTTCTCCTGTGATCAATCGGCGAAGATTCGACTCGAGGGTTCGCTAAATCCCTGTGTAATGCAGTCAGTGGAACATATTTATATTCATATGCGTTCCACTGACGTGTGCTCGCTCCCGAGCCCTGGTCCTTTCACATGGAGCATCTCCAGCAGCAGAATCTCCCTGTCGGAGTAAGTATTGTGACTTGAACTAAACTTGTTCCTGGGGTAAGGTCAGCCTCTACTATTAATCCAGATATATGCGAGTGGATATACCTGAGACACAGGTTTAAACCTCTGTCACTCTGGACCAGAACTGCTATGGATTCTACTATTCTGTTTATCCCACTTAAGTCTACTCAATTATTAGTAATAAGCTACTGTACTAGATAACACTTATGATCTAGCCTCTGTGTCTACACTACACTGGCGACACACTTTATTCGAGCTCGGCTAGTCCCACGAATTCGGGTATACCCGGGTGTATTGAGGTTTGTGACTGTTTTCTGCCCGAGTGCATTGAGGTATTTTCCAAGCAGGGATTGAAGCATTTTATTCCCGCTGGCTGCAATACTGCACAGTATATATATATATATATATATATACTGCATTACAATTCATGAATTTATGCCATCTGGTAGACACGCGAAGCATTGCAGCCTATTAAATCCTAATCATTATCATTTAACAGATCAGCCGCCCGTCAGCCAGGCATGAACCCAGGCTGGGAAGGCAAACGCAACGGGGCTTGTCAGAGGTGAGGAGCGGCGCATTCCAGGTATCTGCCAGGTACATACTGGGTATTTGCTCGAATAAAGTGTGTCGGTGCAGTATCTATAATAGGAGTTGTCTTGTAATCTATATATATCCCTAATAGTTTGTAGTTTGCCTTATCTTATGCCCAGATAAATGTGTAATAATGCTGCTTTTGACTGTACGCTCATAACATTGAACCATCTTTTAACTTGCTCCTTTACAGCTTTAGCCCCTTCGTTTTGGCAGAAAAATTATCTAAGAAAGAAAATATCAGCACGGCAGCTCCCAGCTCTTCAGACTAATTTATAGTCATTAAATATCCTTTATGGCATTAATACAGTGCATACATGTTGCTTCAATTTACTGTTATTTAAGTGTAACTTATACAATTTGACTTCTCCACAGTTCAGCAAGTGTGCTGAGCTATCCGTGTTTGATTATTTTGTTATTGATTGTCCAGGTTGCTTGGTGACGTGACATCATCAGCGTCACATGACGCTGCGATGACATCAGACGTCAACCAGGAAGTACTAAGGCTGCAGCGGCTGCCCGACTGCAAACACAGGTCATGGGTATGAAGTGGATTTTGTAAACCTTAGGGGTATATATACGCATAGTGTGTCTGCACGTGTCGCACGACACAAATTGCCGCCACGGCTTGAGCCTCCTGAGTGGTGTCCGGCAGCTGGGATTTTATATTGTAACCACAAGGATTACCCAAAACTCTGAAAGGGTTAAATAGGTTGTCTAACCAGGCTCTATAAAAGCTTGTGTACGACTATAGAGCTCATTACCACTGACACCTTATTAATTATTGAAAACAAAGCATTTTTGTAGGCCAAAAACCTTTAATTGCTTTCAACAGTGACTCAAAGACGTCCTCGTCTCCCACGTGCTGCCTCCAAATGTATTCAGCCAAATATGACTAAATGATGACGTGCTGTTCCTCGGTGTTGTTTGTTGCGCCACTGTGTATTAGGAGGAGGTGGGGAGGGGCAGTTACTGAGTTAGGGGGCAGTCCTCACTGTGTATTAGGAGGTAGGGAGGGGCAGTTATCTGTATTAGGAGGGTTTGAGGAGGTGGAGGTGGGGGCGGGCATTTTACTGGTTGGAGGGCATAAGGGGGATTTGAGTGGAGGGGGTGGTAGATTTAATATGGGTACTTGCCTGACACAGGAAAGTACCCTATTATGTATACACGTGGGGTCTCTGTATTTGGGGTCAGTCACATCCTTCACCTTTAGGTATAGATTTGAGTACACTAGGTACGCTGCCCAACAGGTATTTTTAGGCTAAGCGCTTTGTGTATATAAAGTTATTTTATTGCAGTAAGGTGTATGGTCTGAGGGGACGTGTCTGTCCTGAAACGCCACGTGTTTGCATATACCTGCTCTGATGCTTTGAATACAAAGTAAGTTACTTACAGAAAAGGCTCCTGTGTGCTTCCTGCACCACTTTATTTCTTCATCTTCTCTTTCCCGGAAGTGGAGACACTGACTACATCCAGGTCACAGCTCTGTGTCCTACTGCGCATGCTCACACTAAGGGGATCATGGGAGTTGTAGTTTTTAGACTTCAAACCGGATCACGTGTCACATACTATGTAGATTTGAAACAAGACGGTAACATTTCCCAGGCACTGTGCTAGGGAAAGATAGTTTCTTCTGCATGTAGATGTGTATACTCCTCCTTGTCCTTAATATATCTCAGTGAAGCTGCTTCAGTTCCTCCCTTTTGGCCAATGTTGATAAGGAGGTAGCTTGGATATGACATAACCCCTGAGGCTGTAATACAACTAAGGCTTGTTTTATGTTAATGTAGCCCCGAGGTTATTTTTGACTCACTGACCCCCCTCCGCGAGTGCCGAGTGGTTGCGGTTGCCGCCGGAGGCAACGACGGACCCGCCGGCACTTCGCGAGGGTGGGGGCCAGTGCAGGGAGCGCTCGGCATCCCTGGAGCTCCGGCGGCGCACCCGGCTAGCGGGGGCCGCCATGACACACTACGCAAGCGTGCGCGGGATCGCGCATGCGCAGACAGAGGCAAAGCGTCCCGGCAGCCCTTAAGAAGGCGCGCGAGGGCAGGGACGGGGAGGAAAAGGTTGCGGCGGCCATTAGGCGTTCGCGCATGCGCGGGAGAAGGGCGCACGCGGCCCCAATGGTATAGCAGCCTCCTGGGGACTACAACTCCCAGGAGGCATAGGGAGACAGGCACCAGGTGCCTGATAGGAGTCAATAGGGCTGGAGGATTCTCAGCCCAGGAGAATAAGATACATTTCGCGGGCTTCGGAAGGCAGTCGGGGCTGAGGAGAGGAAGGGGAAGGAAGGGTGCAGGGAGCAAGTGGCTCCTGCACCAGGTAAGGATCACCAAGTCCCAGGTAGGCCCCAAATCCCTGAGAGGGTAGGGGGTAATTGATAAGGGACGGCCAGAGATAGGGAGCTGCCCCTTAGGTGTCAGAGGGTGCTGGCTTGTCAGTGGATCCGGCTGGTGTTGCCGTGAGCGCTGACAAGTAAGCACAGTGTGTGCAGCGTTTGCTGAAGGTTGTGGCTGCATGTGCCGGGTGATTGCAGACACAGTGTATGTAGCGTGTGCCGTGGGTTGCTGCCGGCTGACTGAGTGTGTGCAGTGTGTTATTGCTGCGGGTTCCGTGTGCAGTGTGCTGTTGCGGCAGGTGCTGCTAGTTGTCAGTACAGTTAGGGACTTGGGTAGTTAGGGGAGTGGGACAGGTCATTACCCCTGCAGGCCATAGGAGTTCCCCAAGCCACTACAGGTTGCGGTACTACAGGGACAGGCCCTAGGTAAGGGTTCCTGTCACGTTAGTGCCCCTTAGATAGGGACACAGCGGCGGTTGCTGTTCCCGTAAGGCGGTTGCTGTTTCCGTGAGGCGGTTGCTGTTCCCGTGAAGCGGTTGGACCCACGTTGGGGTCCACAGAGACTGTGTTCCAGAGTGGGACCGTCCTAGCGGTCCGTACGTGCAGGAGTTCGGTTGAAGGAGTCATCGCCGACTGAGCCTTTGCGAAGACTGCTGACCCGAGCATCGGAGTGCTCGGCAGGTATCAAATATATAAGTGCACCACCGGGCACTTAGCTTAACTGTGACTGCGCAGTCACCCACGATCTCTGCAGGAGTGCGGGACATTGGGTGAGGGTATTACCGAACACTGGGTGGGATCGCCGGTGATGGTGGAAGAGTTATGTGCCAGGTAACTCAGTGTCTCCTCTAGAGAGGGACACCAGATATTGTGTATAAGGTGATACAGTTATAGCCTAAGGTTATGTCGTGTTATGTTTTCTATGTTCTCAAGTAAAGTGTTAGTTATTATCTATACTGTGTATGTGTTTATTAAGTGTCCTGCGAGGAACCACTCCCCCTTTGGTGGGAGCCATCGCAGGTGGAGGCGCTGCGCTATGTAATGTGTGAGTATTACCCCAGGCTCCCAGCTAGCGGAGGCTCAGATCTCCTGGAGCCACAGGTGTTAGACAGCGACCAGTAGTCCCTTAGGTAGGTGTTCAGAAAAAGGGCTACATTTAAATAATAATCCCCTCAGAATAGGGCATTACTGGCCAATAATGCCCTGGCTGGAAGAGTTGAAGGCCCGAGGCGAAGCCGAGCGACTTTAACCCAGCCAGGGCATTATTGGCCAGTAATGCCCTATTCTGAGGGGATTATTACTATTATAGGCTAAATGTAGGCTTATTTCATAAATAAGAGACACTTTTGTATAGTTAAATAGATTTTTTAATTAAAATAAAATGGTAAATACATGAAACCACCTCTATATACTCTTACACTGCAGATATCTATATCCACACACTGCCGCCCCCTCTGTGTACACACACACACAGCAGCTCACACACAAACTGCTGCCACACACACACACACACACACACACACACACACACACACACACACACACACACACACACACACACACACCACAGTGCCTCTACACACACACACTGGAGCTCTAGACACACAACACAGCACCTCCTCTACACTCACTACACAGCACCTCTACACACACAGCAGCAGCTCTACACACACAGCAGCTCTATACACACACAGCAGCTCTATACACACACACCAACTCTGCTGCTACACACACATGCTACATCCATAAACACTGCTACTGACACACACACACACACACACAGCTCTATATATTCATACACACACACACACACACACCAGCTCTACACTCACACAAACTGCTGCTACACATACAACAGCACAACACACACACACACACACACACACACACACACTGCAGCCACAATAAAAAATGCAGCCACTTACTAAACTTTGCACTCTCCCCCCCCCCCAGCTCTACACACAAAACAGCACAACACAGCACCTCTACACACACACACACACACACACACACACACACACACACACACACACACACACACACACACACACAACACTGCACCTCTATACACCACACACTTCTTTGCAGTCTCTCTCTCCCCTCAATTCAACTGAATCTACTGAGAAAATCTGTCAGCTCGGGAGGGGGAGGAGTCAAACCGTGGCTGATACTTTTTGACCAATCCCCTGCCATGTCTCAGCTGTTCTGAAAACTGATTGGCTGGAAATAAACAGATTGAAAACTGCATATTGCAAGCTGCTGAAATTCAGGGCATTACTGTGGATAATGCCCGGAATTTTAACCAATCAGAGAGCAGGGTTTTCAATAATGCCGTGAATTTTACTGCTTTAGCCTATAATATACAGTAGTTGGCGCGCGCGCACATGTGACGCACACTTTTTGTGTGTACGGGTCCGTACTGTAAGCGACAGGCTTGGAAGCTGTTACTGTGTGTGTGTAGCTGTCTCCCTGTGTGTGTTTGTCACAGGGAAGCTCACTGTGTGTGTGTGGGCGTGTTGGTGTGTCACTGGGAATCTATCAATGAGTGCGTGTGTGTCACCGGAATGCTGCATGTGTGTCACTGGGACCCTGTGCCTGTGCGTATGTGTCACTGGGTAGCTGTGTGTGTGTGTGTGTGTGTGTGTGTGTGTGTGTGTGTGTGTGTGTGTGTGTGTGTGTGTGTGTGTGCGTAAAGATTGTTTGAACGTTAATAATTTATTATATATAATATTTTAAAAATTAAAAAAAGTCATGTGAGAATAAATAATTAACATATGCAACTTTGAGATAGAGAGATATATACACACACACACAGACACATACATACACACATATACACAGACATATATACACACACACGCACACACACACACACATACACGCACACATACACGCACACACACATACACACACATACACACATACATACACACACATACATACACACATACACATACATACATATATACACATACACATATATACACATACACATATATACACATACACATATATACACATACACATATATACACATACACATATATACACATACACATATACACATACACATATATACACATATCGCCCGATCCATGTGTAAAATCCAAATACAAAGTGTTAATAAAAAATGACAAGACAAATGCACACTCACAATTTGTCAATGCAATAAAAGCATTGTATGGGTAAACCCATGCGCCAACATGTGTCTGCTCGCTGACCGCTTGCTTCGTTACGTCAGACCTCACTGCTGCCGGTGTGTCACGAAGAATCGTTCCTCCGGCAATTCAGATGAACAGCCTGTAGTTCCTGGCAGGTTATTTTGGTTAATTCATGCAGCTCAGGGGATGTCTTCCCCTTGCTGGCAGAAGGTGTATGAGTTTAGTCCACCACCGTAGTTCCGCAAAACCACGTGCCCTACGCATTTCTTCCGGTAACGGCTTTCATCAGGGGATCAGGTTTCTGCACCACCCTCCCATTAGCATCCTGCACGGTAATACTATAAGATCTGGACTGCCCATTCTCTGGCCTGTACTCCATTTTATGGATGTAAATGTTGCGCCCAACACTCCATACACTCATGAGGTAACAGATCCTTTCCTCGGTCTTATGTGCTGCATGATTAGAATTAGACATGATATAGTCCTCAATAGTCTCCATCAGCCAGGCATCAGTGTTATCCTCTATCTCCTGCATGAGAGATTCAGGTACATATGGATATTCCAGACCATGAGACCGTTTGTATCTGGCAACTATGGCCCTCTCAGCCCTACTGATGCGGATTAACTTCTTATTGCCAGTCTTGCCTGACAGTACCCATGACAAGGGTTCTTCAGGGGCAACTACAGTACATCATATAAAATAGAGGATCCTCGAGGAGTAACGAAGCCCCTTTGAATGTCATACCATCGCTTGCTTAACTCTTCAATGCGTTCCTCCTCGGAGTACTCACCCACATCCCACCAGTGGTCAACTATATCTCCTCTAATCAGTATGAACCGTGTACGATCCAACCAAGCCTCATACCCCTCAATCATAGGGGCCCACCACCTGGTTTCCTTCTCTACAGCCTGCTCCCTCACTGAAACAGCTATCTCTCCTTCCTCCGGTTCTCCCCCAGAAGAAACTCCTGATGTCCCTGTGGACCTAGAACCCGACCCAATACGTTTAGGCCTACCCCTCACATTTGCATTATAATCAGTGGCACTTGTTGTGGACAACATTTCACCCAAAATCATTTCCCTCCCCAATCCTTCATCGGAAGTAAAACATTCCCCCCAGTCCATGGTTGACCCAGTCATGTCCTCAGATGTATCCTGTGACTCCCCAGACCATCCTTGGCTAGAAAGTGACCCGGATGACGAGGTGACAGGGGCAGGGGTTTGGGCAAAGGCCGGGGGCAGGGCAAAAAGGGACGTGGGCTGGCGATGCGGTACTACGATCCGCAGTTTGACAATACCGCGGCCGGTGCCAGAGTGTTGCAGGTCAGGCTCATCCTTCTCTTGATTCCCCGGCTTTCTCATGGTCGGCCGACTCTTACTCTGCTCTTCTACTGACATCCTGGTGCAGCACGGCGGTCGCGGCTTGCTACCAGCCGGTTCCGCTGTGTCCGCCGGAAGTGACGTGATCAATCTCGCGGGACGAGGCGCCGCCATCTTGAGTTGGGTCCCCCACCGGAACTTCCTCCTCCAGTACAACATCCGGTGCCGGACGCGATGGTTCGCTCCGCTTGGGCCTTGGCTGGGCCTTCCTTCTCCGTCGCCTCCATCGGAGCCTGTGGGGAGTAAGAAGGTGTCTCACCGCTCCGTCAGCTTGCGATGGGGTCCTCTCACCTTCCGCACTGGGAGTCACCACGGCCGTGGGACTCATCCGCTCCGATTGCACCAGCGCAGGTGACCGCGGACTCTCCAGACTCAGCTCGGCTACATCACCGGTAAGTGCTGGCTCTTTTTCAGCACCGCTGTAGTGGTCCGCCGGTAGGCGTATCACCACCGATGTCGGGCTTGCTTGCTCTTCATCCGACGATGCAGACTCAGATGCCTCCGGGTTCTCGCTGCGGTTGCAAGCCCCAATTTCTTTTCTCTCCGGTGCTATCATTAGCAGGGATTCCCATTCTCCGGGATCGACTTTCTCCGTCTTTACTTTGGGTGAGGCTCCAGCCGTCAGCTTGGCTGTCTCTCCTCCAGCCTCTGTGGCGTGCCCGGTCACAAACGACTCCACAGCCCACAGATAATGTATGCCACGCTGTGGGGCATCTTGCAGTGGTGCTGGCTTCTCCGCCGGGTAACCTGCATTGAACGCACAGGCACCGCAGCGTCTCCTTGTCACCCGCCTTCACTACCAGGAAGCCTCCTGGCAATAGATAGGGGTGTACTGCAATGTCCATTGCACTCTTAGTCGCACTGGTTAAGGGAGATACTCTGCACTGTAGTCTTTCCTGTTCACCAGCTCCTCGCAACTGAGGGGCAGGACGCGCACATCCAGCTCCTCCCTCAGCCAACTCTGTTCTTAATTGGCAGATACAGGGACCCATCCCCCTTGTAGATATTAAGGGAGGGTCCTACAGGTTCACTTGATGACCCAGAATTGGCTCTGAGCCTGTCACAGTCCAGGAGGGCACAGCCACAGCTTTCACGCCACTTCCCCCAGCAGGGTGGGGTTCTCTTTTTCACGCCTCTCCCGGCCAACTCCTTGCAACAACTTGATTTGCAAAATTTTCTTCACGCGGTCTTCCAAGGAAGCGGGAACCGCCATCTTGGATTACACGGCCATTCACATGAGCATCTGAGGTAGATACTTGGTTGATGATCACCGTCTGGCAATCAGATAGATACTCCATCATTTCCACACATAATAGCAATGTCCTCAACACTGTCCTCCAGGGTAGCACCCCGGGATCATAGGCAGGACAAAAACGGCACGGCCACAGCCTTGGCGCCACTCCATAGCAGACTAGCAAAAGCCCCTTCAGTATGTGGTACCTCCGTGGTAAACACTCCACGTGCGCGCTCTCCATCAGACGCGAGACGCCATCTTGGACTCTCCGCACCGCGCGGAACTTCACCTCTTGCGGTCGCCATCTTTACTTGTGTATTTTTATCGCACATGGTGCTCCTCTCTGCTGGGCAGCTGCCATTTCGATGCAATAAAGAATGCCAGTGCACCTCTCTACATGTATCTCGTATGTCTGACTCATGTTGCAATACCTCAAGCTAGGCTCACTCTCTCTCTGTATGCTGCATCTGCCTTCCTCCAGTCTGTGCTCTGTGATAAGTGATCTGGTTACTGGCTAGAGTACTCTGGCCTCTCCATGCAGTACTGGGGCGTCTACCTACTCTTGGCTACCTCTAGCGCAGACCCTCTCAGGAATTCCTGACTTATGTTAACCAGGCTATCCCCTCAGGCAATACACCAAAAAGAAAAAAGAACTAACGCGTTTCGTGACGTGAGAAAGTGGCGTGCCTACGTCACGAAACACGTTAGGGTGGGAGGAGCTAGGATCCCGTGAGAGCAGTGCAATCTCTGTGGCTTGAGAGGTGAGGAGTCTGTCAGAACCACTGGTTACAAACCGGAACGTAACCGAGTGGGGGAAGAGACTCTAAGCACACCCAACCGGAAAAGACAAGCTGTGAGAGAGCCCTTCTCTTCCGGAGCAAGCACAGGAGGTGCAATACAAGCTGCGGACGGCATCCTCGTGTTGTTTTGTAACGCATGTATTCATGTGAGTACATGTGAGTAACCATTCACTTGTTTTTAGTGCAGGCTTAGTAGCCGGTTTTGTAGGGCTTTGTATAAGCCAATTTTTAATAAATTTGTGACCCCCCCTTTTTTGCCATTGTTCACTTTCCTCATCTGGGGGTTCGTGGAGTTCGGGTGATTCTGGGAATCACGAAATCCCAAGAGATCAAGGAAGTACCCAGGGGATTCGAGGTACATAAGAACATAAAGGGAATAAAGCACAGATTGTCTCCACTGTACCCTGAAAGAGACACTCTTGTAAGTGTATTCAGTCCACACTGGGGAAGTTGGAATAAGGGGTTAACATCAAACATCAGTAGTACTGCGCAATGGTGTACCCTTTTATCAATTTCAGGTGTATTGAAGAATAGCAGCAGCAAAGAAACACTACAGCCACCCACTTCAAGTCTTGGACTTTGAGACACTCTTCAAAGACTTGTTTTGTTTCCTATGGACACAGTGACTCTTTAAGCGCCAGGTATCCCAATTTCACCTTTACAGCTTTGTATGCAAATTGAGGTAATTTGCATTGTGGGAAGCCTACGGCAGCTTTGGCCTCTTGTCTTCACAATTGGTTTGTTTATTCACGTGTAATTTACACATTAATAGGTTTAGCGCTTGAGTTAGGGTATTCACTTTATTTTATTTTAGTGGTCTTACTAATGCTTTGTAAAGGGGCATAATTATGTTTACTTCCCTTCCATCCATTGCCCGTTTGATGCAAGATAAGATCTTGTTTGCCTTTGCAGCTACTGCATGACATTGGGCACTATTGCTAAGCCTGCTGTCTACAAGCACTCCTAAATCCTTCTCCATCAAGGATTCCCCCAATATATCTCCATTTAATTTGTAAGTCGCCTTTTTATTCTTGTATCCCAAATGCATAACCTTAAATTTATCTGTATTAAACCTCATCTGCCATTTACCTGCCCACGTTTCCAGTCTCTCCAAGTCCTTCTGAAGAGAAATTACATCTTGCTCTGATTCTATTACCTTACACAATTTAGTATCATCAGCAAAGATGGAGACTTTGCTCTCGATCCCAACCTCAAGGTCATTAATAAACAAGTTAAAAAGCAGGGGTCCCAGTACCGATGCCTGAGGTACTCCACTCACGACTTTAGCCCAACCTGAAAAAGTTCCATTTATGACAACCCTCTGTTGTCTGTCCTTTAACCAGTTTTCAATCCAGGCGCATATATTATTACTGAGTCCAACTTTCTTTATTTTGTACACCAACCTCTTGTGTGAAACCGTATCAAAAGCCTTTGCAAAATCTAAGTAGACCACATCAACTGCATTACCCTGGTCTAGATTCCTACTTACCTCCTCAAAGAAACAAATAAGGTTAGTTTGGCAAGATCTATCCTTCATAAATCCATGCTGACTATTACTAATAAATTTATTTTCCATTAGGTATTCCTGAATATTATCCCGTATTAAACCTTCAAGTAGTTTCCCTACTATTGAAGTCAGGCTTACAGGTCTGTAATTTCCCAGTTGTGATCTAGCTCCCTTTTTAAATATAGGCACCACATCTGCTTTACGCCAATCTTGTGGTACTGAGCCTGTGGAAATGGAGTCCTTGAATATTAAATATAATGGTTTTGCTATTACTAAGCTTAACTCCTTGAGAACTCTTGGATGTATGCCATCGGGGCCAGGTGCCTTATTAACTTTAATTTTTTCAAGTCGCTTATCAACGTCTTCCTCAGTTAACCAATTGTTCATTAATATGGAGGTTGTGGCTTCCTCCTGCGGCACTACTATTGAACTTGATTCTTCCCTGGTAAACACAGAGGCAAAGAATTTGTTTAATACCTCAGCTTTTTCCTTATCTCCAATAATCTGCCTAACCATCTCACACTGAAAGGGTCCTATATTTTCTTTTCTCCTTTTTTTGTTAAGGTACTTAAAGAATTTTTTAGGGTTGACCTTACTTTCTATTGCAATCCTTTTTTCATTATCCATTTTTGCTAATTTGATTGTCCTTTTGCAATTTTTGTTACATTCCTTATAATTCTGATACGATGTGTCCGTCCCTTCTGACTTAAAGAATCTAAACGCCTTCCTCTTCTTGTCCATTTCCTCCCCTACCTGTTTATTTAGCCACATTGGTTTTGACTTATTTCTTTTATACTTATTACCCCTGCAAAAACATCATCCCATTGTATTACTACTAGATTAGACCTCAGTTTATTAAAATCTGCCTTTCCAAAGTTGAAGGTATTTGTTGAACCCAAGTAATCTGTTTTTTGATAAGGTATCTCAGCAGCGCCTCCAAAAATGTAACGGTCAGACCCCCACCCAATCTCATATTGGCCCCTGTGGTTGTAATCTGCTCCCAGTTACATGTATGTGTGTTGTGGTGCACCTGCTGGCAACAGGACTCCTGAGTCTCCCGCTGGGTGTTACTGGGGATATTCACCATGACAGGCATCTGAGGTAGTGTGCTGAGTCCTACTCACATTTGGTACAGTGCCTCCACCCCATCCATATCCCTACAGCGGCAGGGAGGAGTTTCTGACGGGGAACTCCTTGGTGCATCTTCTTGTGGAATAACTCCAGGCTCACACAAGAAGGGTATTTCCATGGGCATCTTTATTAGACTGCCCATCACAGCAACCGACACTTAGCCGCACATCTTGTAGGGGCCCTCCATTCAGAAGATTTCTCCTGTCTTCTAATTAAGTTGGTTTTCCTCCTCTCCCCTAAGGGAGACCACCAGCTGTGCCAGAGCCCTGGACACAGTGTGTAACCAGCTTTTCACTTGCCACTCTGACAGACAGACTTGAACTGCTGCAGACACTTTACTTAGACTGAGCTTGGACTGACTAACTTTAGGCAGTTCTGTGCAATATATAACCTCCAGAAAGACCCACCTCTGTGTCACTAACGGTGGTCACAAAGCATGCTGTCACTTCCTTTGCTACATATGACACATCACTGGGGTTTATATATATATATATATATATATATATAATCGCCAAATACGCATAACCACATGCCCATGGCGAGTGGATTTAGGCCGCTTGCGAGCCGTGCTGCGGCTCTATGAATTCCCCTGCTCGCGCCAATTTTAAAAAAAAATAAATAAATAATTCCCCTCCCTGATTGGGTTGACGTGGGGAAGAGGGCCGGCTGGCAGCTCTGGGTTAGCCCCTTCCCCTGATCTCCTCCCCCCCTGCCCCCGATCCCCACTTGCTGCCCGGGGCGGGAGGTAGGCTGGGGGGGTCCCTGCTTGCTGCCCGGGGTGGGAGGTAGGCTGAGGGGGGTCCCCGCTTGCTGCCCGGGGTGGGAGGTAGGCTGAGGGGGGTCCCCGCTTGTTGCCTGGGGCGGGAGGTAGGCTGCTGCAGCAGCTGCGGTGTCCGCCTCTGGAGAGGGTGCGGCGTCCGCTTCGGGGGCTGATGCGGTGCTGCGGCGGCATCCGCTTTGAGGGGGGGTGCTGCGGCGGTGTCCGCCTCTGGAGGGGGGGGGGCCTGCCTTGCAGAGGCGCTCCTGCCATACGGAGGGCCCGCTGCCGTGCGGAGGACCCCACTGCTGCCATGTGCGACCCCCCCCTGCCTTGCGAGTGTGTGTGACAGTGTGAGAATGACAGTGGGTGCGTGTGTTACAGAGTGAGACAGTGACTGTGTGTGTGACTGACACTGTGTGTGTGTGTGTGTCTGTGAGTGAGTGAGTGTGTGTCTGAGTGAATATGTGTGTGTGTGTCACCCTGTCGCCCTCGCGCTTTCCTTGTCGCCCTTTCCCCGTCGCCCTTTCCCCGTCGCCCTTTCCCCGTCGCCCTTTCCCCGTCGCCCTTTCCCCGTCGCCCTTTCCCCGTCGCCCTTTCCCCGTCGCCCTTTCCCCGTCGCCCTTTCCCCGTCGCCCTTTCCCCGTCGCCCTTTCCCCGTCGCCCTCTCTCTGTCGCCCTCTCTCTGTGTCTCTTTCTCTCTCTGTGTCTCTTTCTCTCTCTGTGTCTCTTTCTCTCTCTGTGTCTCTTTCTCTCTCTGTGTCTCTTTCTCTCTCTGTAGGTAGTAAAGGATATTCAGCGCTCGGGCTACGGATGTATGGTAAAGGAAAATCCCCTTGCTGCAGGTGTGTGGAGCGTCTCCCTGAACAGCTCCCAAATCAAGGTGATCCCCCCTGAAAAGGGGGGGGGGGGCACCCTGAAAAACAAGAAGAAAAAGTGCACACAATGCGCACCAGGGATTTAAAAAATTGTCATTTATTAATAAAAATATTACTGAGGGGATCCAACCCCACCTCAGTTACAATGGTTATACAACTAGGTACATTTACAGTAAACATGAACCATGGGATACATACAGTATAGTTAATCTAAATCCATGAATGGCATAACACGATAAAAGAACAATAAAAATGAGACAGAAATAAACAAATTGAAACAGAACAGTTATTCCTGAGTGGTGTATAGTAAACAACCTATCGAGGACTGTCTAAAGCTGGCAAGGGGAGACGGATACCTACACTGAAGCCAAATGTGGGTCCACGGTGACCGTATGAAGATCCGGATCACGGCACCGCAGAGATGGAGTCACCGCATGGGCTTCTTGCAGGCGCCGTCTCTGCCCGTCAGCAAACACGCGCAGGATGACCTGTCGTGACCTCTATGCGTTTCGCACTACGTGCTTCGTCAGGAGGTCTTTCTCTCTCTGTGTCTCTCTCTCTCTCTGTGTCTCTCTCTCTCTGTGTCTGTCTCTGTCTCTCTCTGTGTCTGTCTGCGTCTGTCTCTGTCTCTCTCTGTGTCTGTCTCTGTCTCTCTCTGTGTCTGTCTCTGTCTCTGTCTCTCTTTCTCTCTCTGTGTCTGTCTCTCTCTGTGTCTGTGTCTGTCTCTCTCTGTGTCTGTCTCTCTCTGTGTCTGTCTCTCTCTGTGTCTGTCTCTCTCTGTGTCTGTCTCTCTCTGTGTCTGTCTCTCTCTGTGTCTGTCTCTCTCTGTGTCTGTCTCTGTCTCTGTCTGTCTCTGTCCCTCTCTGTGTCTGTCTCTGTCTCTCTCTGTGTCTGTCTCTGTCTCTGTCTCTGTGTCTCTGTCTCTGTGTCTCTGTCTCTGTGTCTCTGTCTCTGTGTCTCACACTCTGGATCTCTTATTTACCCTATACATCTTAACTGCCCTATACCAACACCGAAATAACCTATGCTGCTTTCTTCCAGATCTAACTCTCGAGCTTCACACGGAAGACATCGGAATCCCCCCTAAACCAGAAGACAGGTAAGGAACACTTCCCCTCCAATGTATAACATTGCGGGAATGAGGGTACCTGGACATTGAGGGACTGCGAATCCGGTAAGATCCCCGGCGGGATTGCTGCTTTAGATATTGTGACGCGGGGGCGTCCAGTCACTAGTTATGGGGTTCAGGAAACTAGTCATTCACATCTGGCTTTTTTTTTCTAAATCCGACATTTACACACACATACACACACATAACAAGGACTAATTGTAGTATAATGTAATACAATAAATAAACTAATGTCAAAACAAATGTTCTTACTAGGAATTTATTCATTTAAAAAAAAAAAACGGGGCGGGGCTAGGTGGCGAGTAGATTTTTTTCTTCGGTGAGTAGATTTTTGGGATATATCTTATACTATATTAGTGAAAGCACTGTATGCCTGCCTGCCTGCCTGCCTGCCTGGATGTCCGGTGTCCCTAGGGGAAATCTGATTGGTCCCTTGGCCCGCCCCCGCACACCTCTCATTGGCCTGAGGCGGAGTGACGGGCCAAAGGACACACAGGGACACACACATACAGGGACACACACACACAGGGACACACACACACAGGGACACACACACACAGGGACACACACACACAGGGACATACACAGGGACACACACAGGGACACACACACAGGGACACACACACACACAGGGACACACACACACACACACAGGGACACACACACACAGGGGGACACACACACAGGAACACACACACACAGGGACACACACACACACACACACAGTAGGGGGGGGGGGTGTACATTAGCAGCATGTATAACCCGGGGGGTGGGGCTCACATACCCGCCGGTCCCGGAGCCTCCGCCTCTTCCTCCCCGAACATCAGCCTCCACACCCGCGCGCACCTCCTCTCCCCGTGTTTCCCGCGCTTTCAGCCCCCCCGGCGCCGCTACAGTCAGCGGGGGAGCGAGCGCCCGGGACACAGCGGGGGAGCGCCCACAACAAGCTGCCTCCCGCCTCAGATCCACGTGGGACCTTCCGGACGGGTGAGTGAGCGGCCTTCACCTCCCCTCACCCCCCTTCACCCAACCCTCACCCCCTTCACCACCCCTCATCCCCCTTCACCTCCCCTCCACCCTCTCCCCCCCCGGCGCCGCTACAGTCAGCGGAGGAGCGAGCGCCCGGGACACAGCGGGGGAGCGGCCACAACAAGCTGCCTCCCGCCTCAGATCCACGTGGGAGCGGCCGGACGGCTGAGGGAGCGGCCGGACGGCTGAGGGAGCGGCCGGACGGCTGAGGGAGCGGCCGGACGGGTGAGTGAGCGGCCTTCACCTCCCCACACCCCCCTTCACCTCCCCTCACCCACCCCTCACCTCCCTCCACCCCCCTTCACCTCCCCTTCACCTCCCCTCCACCCGCCCCTTCACCCCCCTCCACCCCCCCTTCACCTCTCCTCCTCCCCCCCCTTCACCTCCCCTCCACCCCCCCCTTCACCTCCCCTCCACCCCCCCCCCTTCACCTCCCCTCCACCCCCCCTTTACCTCCCCTCCACCCCCCCCCCCTTCACCTCCCCTCCACCCCCCCTTCACCTCCCCTCCACCCCCCCCTTCACCTCCCCTCCACCCTCCCCTCCACCCCCTTCACCTCCCCTCCACCCCCCCTTCACCTCTCCTCCACCCCCCCTTCACCTCTCCTCCACCCCCCCCCCTTCACCTCCCCTCCACCTCCCCCCCTTCGCACCACCTACCCCCCTTCCCACCACCTCCCCCCCTTCCCACCTACCCCCCCTTCCCACCACCTCCCCCCCCTTCCCACCACACCCCCCCCTTCCCACCACCTCCCCCCCTTCCCCCCTCCTCCCCACCACCTCCCCCCCCTTCCCACCACACCCCCCCTTCCCACCACCTCCCCCCCTTCCCCCCTCCTCCCCACCACCTCCCCCCCTTCCTCCCTCCTCCCCACCACCTCCCCCCCTTCCCCCCTCCTCCCCACCACCTCCCCCCCTTCCCCCTCACCACCTCCCCCCTTCCCCCTCACCACCTCCCCCCCTTCCCCCTCCCCTTCCCCCCTCCTCCCCCCCTTCCCCCCTCCTCCCCCCCTTCCCCCCTCCTCCCCCCCCTTCCCCCCTCCTCCCCCCCCTTCCCCCCTCCTCCCCCCCTTCTCCCTCCTCCCCCCCCTTCCCCCCTCCTCCCCCCCTTCCCCTTCCTCCCCACCACCTCCCCCCCCTTCCCACCACCTCCCCCCTCCAACCCCCCTTCCCACCACCTCCACCCCACTTCCCCCCCCCCGCCCTCCCCTCCCCCTCCCTTCCTTCCCCCCCCTCCCCCCCCCTTCCCCCCCCCTCCCCCCCCCTTCCCCTCCCCCCTTCCCCTCCCCCCCCTTCCCCTCCCCCTCCCCCCTTCCCCCCCCTTCCCCTCCCCCCCCTTCCCCTCCCCCTTCCCCCCTCCTCACCACCTTCCCCCCTCCTCACCTCCCCCCCCCTTTCCCACCTCCTCCCCCCCCCCTTCCCCCCTCATTGGTCCCTTGACCCGCCCCCGCACACCTCTCATTGGCCTGAGGCGGAGTGACGGGCCAAAGGACACGCAGGGACACAAACACACACACAGGGACACACACACACACACGTAGACACACACACACACACGTAGACACACACACACACACACGTAGACACACACACACACGTATACACACACACGTATACACACATACACACGTATACACACACACACGTACACACACATGTACACAAACACACACACGTATACACACACACGTATACACAAACACACACACGTATACACAAACACACACACGTAGACACAAACACACACACGTAGACACAAACACACACACGTAGACACACACACACACACGTATACACACACACACAAACGTACACACACACACACACGTAAACACACACACACACACACACACATGTATACGTAGACACACACACACACATGTACACGTGCACACACACACATGTACACGTAGACACACACACACACACACACATGTACATGTATACTCACACACATGTACACGTACACACACACATGGAGACATACACTCACACACGTATACACACACAGGTATACATACACATAATGTATACACACATACACACATGTATACACACACACATGTATACACACACACATGTATACACACACACATGTATACACACACACGTATACACACACATGTGTATACACACACACATGTATACACACACATGTATACACACACATGTGTATACACACACACACACATGTGTATACACACACACGTGTATACACACACATGTGTATACACACACATGTGTATACACACGTCTATACACACAAACATGTTGTATACACACAATATATACAT